>NC_090197.1:44875555-45194305 GCF_033026475.1 Channa argus
TTGTGTGGCCTTCAGTTAACCATTCAGGATGGGTTGAGGAGGGGTTGAGACCCTCTCTTGGGTGTCTGTCATTGTGATGGTTACTGGTTCCTGTAGTCTGCTTTCAAGTCCATCAGCCACTGGGCATTGTCATTATGCGTTGCCTTCTTCTCCCACATGCTTTTCCAGAATGCTTTAGTCTCCACCCTTGGTGAGTCTCTCATGTGCTCTCATGTTATTACCCTGCCACTGGGAGTACACCTTGGATGGCTCAGTGGAGAACATCCTGTTTATTCTCCTGATGTCAACGTCTCTGGAGTACCTCTTCAGTAAGTTAGCCAGGGCTGTGAGCCTTAGGTTGGCAGTCTCCAAGGCCTCAGGTATGGACAGGTGTTGTACTTCCGATAGTTGGCTAACATCTCTCCATGTTGCCTTGATCTTACCCTCCAACCGCTAAGGAGAATACTGCACCTTATGGCTTATGTTGATCTTATAGCCAAGCATCTCAATGATCACAGTTGCTGTGGTCTATAGCAGCGTGTTGGTCTCAGTGATGGTCGTAGTTGGGATTGTTCATAGTTCTGCGTTCACATACTATAGTAGACTTTCAGAAGGCACTTGACTTATTCTTGGCAACCGGCCACAGAGGTTCCAAGTGTCCACCTTAGCCATGATCTTCAATCTTAGGTCAGCTGCTCTTGCATTAAGCTCTTCTGTTGTTACTGTGGCTTGGAACTCAATCTGCCCCCTGACCTTGTCACATACCAATGGACCATAGCAAAGTGATATGGAGGGAGGGACCAGGCAAATGCATAAGTACGCACCATATTACGGCAGCACCACATACTGTTAACCATCACTACAGCAGCTGGAAATAATCAGAATGAAACACCAACTTCACTCAGTATATATCATTACTGCAAATTTTCTAAAGCTTCAATCCAAAGCTATCTGTATCTCAGCAATTTAATCCTGCACAAGTTGGACAACTAACAAGACACATGACATATGGTCAAAAATAGTCAAAATCAAAGCAGCACAGGCCAAGATATCTTGAATTATAGTCTCTAGATTTAAAAAAATGAATTCCTACATTTCCCATAACCTAAATACACAATTTGATCTATATTTTCAGCCTATATCTATATTTCAGAGTCCCCTCGCCTTCTAATTTCTTACAAACCCAGCAGGCCCAGGTGGTAACGTGCGTTTTTTGTTACAAAATTTGAGTCTCCAGCCCAGGCTGAGATAACCTTTATAACATTATAGGATAGTACAATCAGTGAGCAGTAAAACTTGTAAATTATCTATGCTAGTACAGAGTTAGAGTTGGCAACTCAAAGCTATGGTTTCTGCAGTGTAAAGTTAGGTTTTTGAAGCCTACAATAACATGCATGTAAACATAACTGTGGTTGATGAATAAATTATATGGATGGTAGTTTTTGACTCTAAAATTCTAAAATATTTACTATGGGCTTGGACCACTGGTATTAATGATGATGTATTGATAAAGATATAGAATTTTTCTATATGACCAAGGTCAAAGATAAGTTGATCTACTAGGTTCCTTTTATTCAAGTAAGAGTTTTCTTCATTTCAGGTTAAGCATTAGTGTTTACATGATATTTTCAGAGTAAGGTATTAGATACATTGGCCTAAAGAATTGAAGCAATTATCCAACACATTAGTCCATTTTTAGAATGTGTAATGTCTCAAGTGTAATGTCTCAAGTGTTTCAACCAGCGCTCAGTGTTGAGGCAGAGTGTGCAACTGATGAAGAAAGACTTTGGACCATAAGCCAAAGTGACATGAATTGCAAAGTGAACGTAACGAAAAGTTGTCCCAGTTACAGAGCAATTTACAGTTCTGACATTGAACAGACGCTCCTATACAGAGCAGTAAAATAAGTAAAATGATAACTATTACTCAAGCCTTCATAGAGCCAGACAACTCAGAGCTGTATCAAAACAACAAATGCTACAACAATAAACCAGAAATGTATGACTAAAAACATCACTCCTGTCATCAGTTATGTGGATAAGAAAATATATGCATGAAAATTATCTAATGGAAGCCTAATTCTATCTAGCTCCACAGAAAAATAACCACAAAACGGTCATAAGTGCAAAGAGAAACTGCGTAATCAATTTTCAAATACTAAGCTTTATTCAAACTGACACTTGTAGGATGTTAAGCAGCAAAGCTACACCAAGGTGTAAATTAGGCAGTATGTGCTTTCACCATGTGTTTCTATATCATCTAAGCCTGGCTGTTCTGTTCATTGAAATGCATTTCTAGTCATGGTAGATCAGAAATAACTTAACCACAAATCATCGTGTAGGTCATGGCAGCATTACTACTAGGACAATACAAATGAAGTACAATACAGTACTGAAGTAAAGAAAAAAAATCAAAAGGTAGTAGTAAGTGGTATCTGACCTTGTTTTGAGCAAATCTACTTTTAAATCACATGTTGTGTAGGGTCCATTTTAATTTGATACTTTGGTAGACTGCTAACATGTCTATTAGTGGGTGGTGGCATAGTTTGATTAACCACAATAAGCACAACACCATTAGAGGCAAAGTGACAGACTACAAATCATTACCACAGCAGCTTTTAATTTGTCAACCACTAACTCTCAAAGGTTATCAAAGTACACTTCTACTTGCTACTTCTACTTGCTTTACACTTTCCTCTATGATCCCTAAGTGCCTCATATAAAAATGTGACTAAAAGTACTGACTTGTGTCTAAGCTGCTGTATGTCATACCAATTAACTAAAAATGTGAAACAACACATCAGTTTGTGACTTTACATATGGCTCACATGGCAATAAAAGACAAGTTAAAAAAGAAAAAAGAGAACAGCCTGCAGGCATAGCGACAGTTGCAAAAATGATCCACTGAAACTATAAAAAAAGATTAAACACTTGCATCATAGCCTATTTCCTAAACAATGACAGCTGTGACTTTTTCAAATTGAATGCAATTGAAATAAAATGTGTTTTTTTAATACCTTGCAAATTTTAAACAGCTTGATTTATTGTTATTTATATCAATATGTACCTTAGCGTTTACATGGCTATAGATTGGACACTGGAATTTGTTTGTAAAATTTAATTCACATCTATCAAAACACATCTGCCTTCTAAAGTAACAAAGCATAAAATAGTCTTTACAGCAAAATTACAAAGTTGGGAAATAATTAGAAATGCAGAGCTGGGAAATAATTAAGAACAAAGACTTTGTTATTGGGTAGACATTTCAGGTATCTGTTCTTTCCTTTTACTTTTACCCCCTACACAAATATCTTTCCTTTCTACTCCTTAGATTTTCAAATCAGGCTTGTTACTTTAGTTTTAATGAGATTTTGAGGAAGATGGATTATTTTTATTTTGCATTATTCCACTTGCAGGAACATTGGATATTAACGAGCAGCAAGTACAGCATTGTAACCTCAACAGCTTAGCTGTATTCTTTTGTTAGCTTAGTTATCTTCACTAGCTATAGCAGGCTCTTTACATGTGTGCTTATAACTTATTTGAAGTGTTGCATCTCCTCAATCACAGAGGCAGGCATCCATTCAGACAGGTCTGTTGTCAGTGTGTTGGTAATAGAAATACTGTAACTTTAGTTACCTTTAATTTAATGCTGTGTGCATGTGTATGTATACAGCCAGAGTCAGCTCTAGGGGGTGGCCAGGGGTAGTTGTTAAAGTCTGCCCCCCCCCCCCCAACACACAGAGCGCAATGTTTTGAGTTGGTGGTTTTGCTGCAGCAGAAGCTAACATTTACACCAACAAATACATTTAATATTTTTATAAAATGCATTCATTCTTTAGAATAAGTTGACAATTATATCAATAAACTGGCATAAAACAAAATAACCTTTTTGAATGGATAATAAAAGCTCCTAAAATTAACTAGAAAAGGGCTAAATCAGAGCCTCAGAAATGTACTCCTTACTTTTATACTTAAGTTACATTTCAAAACCTGTACTTTTTAGACCCTTACTTAAGTTGAATTAGTATTTTAAACAAGTAATTTTTACACAGGTATCGCCACTTCTATTTGAGTGAAGAGTGTGTACATTTGAAATACAGCTGAAGCCAAGTAAATATCAATCTCCTGCTTATCAAGTAGATGTATTGCTGTACTTTTGGCCTATGTCCACACACTTTCCTTTTTGTTGTGCTTGAACATAACCAAAGCTGACATTTAATGAAATTCCCCACATATTCATGAGAACACATGGATGAACCCATGCTTATAAAATATTGATAAAACATTTCATATTTTAAATTTGATTTGCCCAGTTAATGCACATTTAAATAAATTCATGCAGAAGCAGTGTAAGGGCAGTGATTAAGTTTCCATGGCAAAAAAAAAGAGACATGCAAGAAAAACAAATGTTATGTACATACCTTCATCTCTCTATGAGTCCTCTAGGTGACCAGTGTAACGAATCTGAGGCTGAAAACAAAGGGTGGGAGATGCTGTTAGGCATCACAAATAGTGCCAACTTCAGTGTGCCACAACAAGGCACGGGTATGTTATGATGACATCACTTGTTCTGATACACTGCTGGATGTCATGAAAAAGCTGGGCGGTAGACGAACACTTCACTGTGGAAAAACACATCGTCTGCACATGAAATCTCCTAGTAGCGATTGCGGGCTTCGTTCTGAGTTTAGGATGCAATTGACTCGAGAAAAGTTTAAATGATCCTTACTATTGCGATGGACTAATGGTGTGTGCTTGAGCTTTCGAGCCCGTTCCCAAAAATATGTGTTGCAAAGTAAAGCGTGGCTGGCTGATCAGCCTCATTCGCAGAGCCCTTAAAGCCGTTTATGTAATGCACAGTGTTACTGTAGTCAGTCAGTCAGCAGTCAGACTTGGCTCGTTGCTACGAAGGGCGAGCAAACACAAAGTAACTAGTCGCTGGCCATAGAGACAACTTCCTCTTTCGGTCTACACCAACACACGGATAATGTAGCAGTTTAGGATGAAGCGATAGATCGCGTGAAAGGCGCACGGTGCTCTTTCCTTGGAGCACGGCAGCGTGGTGTGCTCGCTGTCTGCACTGCACTGACTATACCAACACTACAGCAGAGGATGACGCCATTTCTGTAGCTTGACAGTCGGATTAAAAAGGAGAACACTTCGGCGTACAAACACTGGGAACTGCGGGAACAGTGTTTGGTATTCACCTGCCCATGTCAGAGCCATTTCGCTCTCGGAGACGAATCTCTTTGTCTTTTACTAGGAAAACTGGTTTTCCTCTCTCTCTCTCTCTCTCTCTCCCTTGTCTCAGCGCGCTGCTATCTGCGGAGAGTACACTCGACAGCAAAAATAGAGCGATAATAACACTGCCTCTGAGTCGGCGACGCGGCCACTAAACCCTTTATAGAAATGTCACGCTGAAGCGGAGTCGCAATAACAGCGTTATAAGTTGATCAAAAGTAGGAATGCGCTGTTTGGCCCAATTGAAAGTCACTTTCTTTCTTCGCGAAATTTCTCTTAATCGCCTGGTCTGGCATTTCGCTGACTGTTCACCGAGTAACGTGGAGTGAGGTTGTTTCTGACAAAGAAACAAGTCGACGCCACGGTTCGCAACAAGGTCAACCCCGAGTAGACAGCAACATCGCATCAATACCTACAAGATTGTATCGTTTTAACAGGAGACAAGGTCGCAGTCCTCATTTGTGGCTCTTAGTCGCGGTGAATGATCGCGGAGGATACAATGTCATCCGCCCCAGACGATTTGCTAGACCAAGCGCTGCAAGTGAGTGACTGCCCGTGACCAACAATAATGCACACACGCAGTCCCTGCCTCCACTGTCTTTTCTGCTGTCCTAAACCTGGTAACGAGCCCACTTAAACCTTTCCAGTAATGATTCCCTACCCAGTTTGTCAGCTGAGATGTTACCAATTACGAAATGTGAAAAAATAATGGTCACGCACATACGCACACACAAACAACATTGTGAGCAACACAAGTCCTAAATAGCAGAGGAGAAATAGTCCACCTCGCCTCTGGCTTTAATGCTACAACTGATCAAACGGGTGAGTTCCTTGATACACGGTAGCCCATCTGGTCCAGCCTATACTGGACAAGTCAGTCGTGAGGGGCTAGCTATGGTGGTGGCACAAAAGAAAAGCCTGACAATGCAGTTTACCTGTTAAACTACAGGGTTTAGTCGCTATTCGTCAAATCACATCCTGCAGCGATGTCAAGCTAATAAAGGGTCGCCAATGGTTTCGTGTATGATCACTTTTGACGGCTATTAGGCAGCACCATGACAGGCGCAGCTCGACGACAACCTCTCCGAGGATTCCTCCGCTCAACAACACAACACTCCGGAGCTTGTCCACCAGGCTTGAAACTATTCAACCCCACAGGAGCATAACCTTTCACTGTGCTCATCAGCTTAATTTGGCTAGCTACAGCAGAACTTTGTTATCAAGCTGACCAAGTTTTTTTCTGTATCGTCGGCGGTCAAGCTTTTTGCTGCCCACTTGCTTAATTCATTCATTCCTAGATCGCATTAAACACAACACAGCGTTAGTTAACAAGTTAGCTAACGTCAAGGTTGGCTTGGCAGCAGCAGGGAAGCGAGCTAGTAAAATGTCCAAAATAGCGGTGTATTTGCCAAACAAAAGCAGGCTTACCTATGCTGTCAAGTTGAGAAACACTTCGGTTTTTCGACGAAAGTGTATTAGTAATCCATAGGAACATTTATGTGAAAAATCTGACGGGTTTTAACGTCGTCTGTAGAATTCCAGTTGATGTTGGATGCGGATGGTAAAAGTCGTTTTCGCAGAGCGCTGCTGTTTGCCTTGTTGAGTAGCTCATCTAGCCTAGCTCTTTCTGTAATCCTGCCCCCACCTCCTAAAACATGATTGGCAGTCACATTAGCGCTGCCTCTCACAAAGATCTGTTTGCCGATTGGATAGAACAGTAAAGGGACACGCCTCAGCAGCTCATGGTTGGCTCATAGGGGAGGAACTATCTATCGGAAAGTGCACTAACTAATCCTACTGGGTGGTTGTTGCAACACAGAACAACTGCTAAAAACTACAAGACCCAGCTTTGGAAGACATGTGTGCGTTTGATATGTTTCACAGGCTTCCCCGGTGAAAACACGGAGGGGTGTTTATCCATTTTTTAGAACCCAGAATCAATTACCGGCGAATGTGGAATTATAACTGCAACACACGATGTGAGACACCCATGTTACATTCCCCACCTACTCCGCGCCTGCTCCGTAACGAAACCGAAGCATATATAGGTAAGCGCATCTAAACTAGCTTGTCTTGTAAAGTATCTGTCCAAAAACGCAGAAGTAATACTGCTAGCCTAGCTCAGCATCCGGCGAATAAGCCGGTAATTTATTCACTTAAAATGATATAAACGTGTAAATGTGATAGCCATATTGTGTGCCATATGCGGCTATCGTTTAAGTGGGAGGTTTTATTTGGAAAAAGACGGAAAGAAATGCTCAAACGCGGTGTATTGGAGCGTTTATGTTAGCCTGCTAACGCTAGCTGGCTAGCACTCTGGCTAACAGGAAAACAGGACGGGCTAGTCACCAGACTCACAGACCGGAGATAAGGTGGGTGGAGTACACAGTGGAGAGGAGCTAAAGGAAATCAGCATGATGTCACAGCAGCGTAATAACTTTAATGTGTGTTCTATGTGTAATTTGGGTTACTGCAATTACATTGTTATTAATGAGTTCTCACTTTAAAGCACGTATATCATCAATATGATGATAAAAGTTGCTGTAAAAACCTTAATTTGTCTTTTGAACAAAAGGATTTCTTTGTTAAAGATTGATTGGAAGAAATTTAAGTAATGAACTTTTTGAAAGGAAATATACATTTCCATCATATGTATCGGACGACCATCTTTGAGGGTATTTTATTAGAGAGAGATTGAACGGGATTTCTCACACAGTCATAAACAGTTAAAACATGTTACTGTTTTATTTATTTTCTTTTTACATCACCCATCACTGGTGTCTGTGTTTCACCACTAATGTGACTGAATTATCCAAATCATGTGATCAGTGTCAGCATGCACGAGGCGATTTTATAGCTCTGTTTCACATCCTGTAATCCTCATGTATTACACTATGAAAGCATTTTGTGTGATTTGCAAGTTCAGCATTTTACCGTAACAAACAACACATTAGTTTTACATATCTCATGGCATTTCCAATGTTTCAAGAATGTGCTTATTTTAAGGCAAAGTGCAAGAAGTTGGTGAATGTGTATAGCTCACAGATGACTCACAGCCTATTTGCGTTATTGTTCTAAGTGTGTAGCAGCGTTTTGCAATTATGTGTAAGATGTCAGTCTCTTTAAGTCTGACACACTGTTCTTGTCACATCACCTACTACAAGTCTGCTGTCTCGACACTGGTACCTCTAAAGAGTCTGCATTACATATGGCACTCCAAAATAACCGTCAAAAGCAGCCAAGCTGAATAGCAGTGTCATCACTAATCAGAATCATATCATAACATCATTTCTTCTATTTACTTTAGTGTGATTGTAGAATTGCAGTAGGTCACTGATAATGATTGATCACTAACACATTTGGAACAATACAGTTTTATTATTACATTTTTATTTAAAAGTAATAGCTGTATAGCTCATTATTGCCAGTTTATTTACTTCTACAGTCTGCACTACTCAACATATACTATTGTAAATAACATCGAGAGAGAGAGAGAGAGAGAATGCATTCTGTCATTATTTTAAAAACTATTCCAGTACACCTGATAATAGGTTTTGTCTGTGGGGCCGCCCCTGTCTTTAATAACGTTCTAAAGAAATTAATTTTCTTATATTTTCTTGCTTTGTCTGGCCTCCAATATAGATTTGTTTAAACTTGAAGCAATGGATAGTGAAGCAGAAGGTGCCTCTGAGCGAATTCTTCTGGAGCCCTACAAGTACTTGTTGCAACTGCCAGGTGAGTCTTTTTCTCTATAAGTGACTGAAGGGTGGTGGAGAGACATACAGCCATGAAGCAAAAAGGTCATTAAAAGTCTTGTATAATGCTGACGGGTTTAAGAACCACAGTCGGTGCTGACCTGCACACGTCCCGTTAGTCACACCAGATCATAGCACTTAGCATTCACCACTTACTAAATGAGATGAGAAGGGAGACCTCACAATATGTTTATCTTTAACTGAATTACATATACTGCATTAGGAGGACAGTCATGATAACAGACAAATACAATAATTCAGTTTCAAATCTGTATTTGGGAGCAGCATGTGTTAAAGAGCATATATTAAAGATATTTTGTCATGGCTTAAATTATAAGGTTTTCTTTTTAATGTTTAACTATACCATGTATAGACTGTCATTTGAACATGAGCAGACACTGAATGCTGCACTCATTTGCTGCTATTAAGTGGCATGCCCTATTGGTTTCTTCAGTGTTGCTTGATCACTTTCTTTCAGTGTGGAAGTGACTGACCTAATGCCAGAATTTCATTTGGGTAAATAGGACAAGTCCACAGAGTCTCATTAAGTTGGGATGGTTCTTCTGTTGTGATGTTACTGTGTCATTCAGGCTCATAAAATATTTCGGTATTCCAGCAGAAATGCTAATTACAGAATTTATGTAGTATGTTAGACCTGTGTTTTATTGCATTTTGTCAGGAAAATATTGTATGGAAACATTACTACAGAACCCAATGGTGTCATAAATGCCTTAAAACATGTGTTTGAACAACACAAAACTTTTTTTTTTCCTTAGCCAGGTCACCTACTAGCTCCACTGTGGCATAAACACAGTTGTGAGCACAGGGTGACCTGCGAGTTTAACTCTAAATTAGCTCTGCAGTGTACAGGTTTAGGATTTCCCCTTTTATTTAATAACTCCTAGTTAATACTGGTCTTGAAAACCTTTTGGAAGTTGGTAGTTTTCCTTTTTTGTCTCATTGGTAAGTTGTAAACCTGATTCTTAAAGCACACTGTATAACTGGCGAGAGCTTTATCTACAGCTGAAAATATGACAGTAAGATGCAGGTTTAAAAGTGAAGTTTTTTATTAAAAATGAGCTCTATCAGGAATTATGTAGCCACCCGAAATCAGCTGTGTTTGTGAAGACACCAACAAAGTGCGATTTATTTTTTTTTCTTTTCTTTTGCACACAATAGGTCGTTGGCCTTCAAAATAATTGAGCTTGTGTTTTCTGCTCTCTTCTCAGGAAAGCAGGTGCGAACAAAACTCGCCCAAGCATTCAACCACTGGCTCAATGTTCCCGAGGACAAACTGCAGGTAAGAATCAGCCATTTAAAGCTTCTTAACACAGTCATCTGGTTTTTATTTTTGGCAGGACCCAGAAAGATGTGCTGTGCTCATTCCATACATGCAAGATTAGATTTCAATGCAACAGTGCAGTGTTTTGTCAGCTGAGTTGGTCCTAATGTAATGTAAATCTACAGGTAAGGTGTAGAACTTGGAGCATCCATGATTTATTACAGGAGGTTGTTAATGCAGCTGAAAATCAAGTGGAATAAATTAAAGGTGAAGGAACAGTAATGCGTTTCTCCATGTGTTTGATTTAGGTTGAAATTGTAGCTTTCCCAAAGGGGTGATCACGTCCATGAATTGTTAAAGTTGAATGGATTTTGTTTGCTCTTACAGACAGTTCTTAAAGTGCACAGTTGACCAACACAATCATTTTCTGGAAGTTGTTTTCATTACTAGTGACCCCATTTACATACATGTTGTCAATCATGTGCTTAAAGGCATTGTTAGGCTGTTTTCAGACTACTAAATTGCCACCCACATCACACATTCTGTGAAGCAATTCAAAAAGATCTAGTGTTGCTCTGGTGACTGGCTGTTGGAAGAGCAACTTAACCCATCAGAGAAAGAGGGTTAGGACTAACGTTGACTTGACGAAACCCAGAAAGCGCAGATTGGGACATCTTTTGATGTGTGCACATGTCTTTAGTGTTTTAACAGACTATTTTTGATGATACAGTTCCCACCCCCAGAAAAGCACAGATGAGCTCCTTTTTAAAATTGAATAAAAAATAATGAAACGCTAATTTACATAAAAATGTAGGTAAGAATGAATTCATTATGTGAAAATGCCTGTAGTTATAGTGTCAAATAAACATCACTGATTGATCCATTAATGTGTTTTGCTTCCTAAATAGTATCTATGAAGTATCATTCCAACAATGACAGTAATGAAGTCCTCCCCACTGCGGATATATTTATAACACTTGTAAGCTTTCTGTTCATTAATTCACTTGATATTGAAAGGGCACATTATGACAAGGTAGCTTTTACATCTACTGCTTTATATCAAGTTGTCTGGTTGCAACTCCGGGCTTTCGAGTTACTTGCTGGCACATTATTAATAACTTTAATAGTATTGTTAATATCACTTCTAAACTATGTTCAAGTAAAACAATACAAGATAGTCTATGTAGATAAAAGCTTTACTGGTATAATGTGCCTGGCCTTATACCAGAATTCGCACCTGTTTTAGCACTTAGATTCTACTTGTCCTACTACCACTCAGTAGACTGGTTGAACAACTTTAGCTTTTTTCTCTTGCATAATCACAAATATCAGATTTTTCTGTCACTATCCCATCTCCTTTTTAATATTTTCTTAAGTCATCTGCAAAGGACAAAATCCATTTGCATAGTCTCTGGCATGAATCCCGTCAGTACTTTGGTATCTGCTCCAAGGTCTCTTTTAAACTGAATATCTAATGAGACAGTGGTGTTCCTGGTGGGGGCGGAAACCCGGTGGTCTTGAACTTATGTTAACTAACCTTTTTAACTTGCTGAAAATTTTAGGATGTTGATTCAGTTTCTGAAAAGTCAATTTGAAGATTCCAAGTCTCTAAGGATTGTGTTTTTCTCTTGTAACATTAGCTTTGACCTTTAAATTTGGATGGAGAAAGTGACACCAAATCAATGGGAATCTCTATGTGGAAAATTGAGTTTTTAATCTCAAAGTTTCTTTCGATTTCTTAATATTATAAAAGGATGCTTGTTGCCAGGGTATTTCATTTATTGTATGCTAATACTGGATGACAAATACTGTATTTTCATAGTGGGTTGTTTGTGCTGTTTGTAATGTGATGACACTTTTGTGCATTTTGAATGAAAATGGGTAGGACATTGTAGCTATTAGCTGTATTTAACACTTTATTACAGATGGGTGTATTTAAGATCTGTAGTCAAGGACTATTGCTTTTTAGATCTTATGTCGCTAATCACCTTTATGAACAAAAGTATTAGCATCATTCAAGTCACAACCTCCCATGCAAAACATATTTTTGGATGCCGCCTAATGCATTCTAATATATTAATGACATAGTAATGTGTATTTAAAAATGTGAACCAATTATATAATCGTTTCTTCTGTCAGATCAACAGCTTTCAGCTTGGCCCTTTAGGGGTTGCCACCCCGGAACGTGTTCCACATATTGATTTGGCATGAGATATTTGCGCTAGATGTCCTTCCTGCTGGAACCGTCCCATTTTTTTAACTCTCTGCTTGGGACGGGCACCAAGGTGGCCCTTGGAAGCTGGGCAGGCTACATCCCGCGGCCTTCTGCATCCCAACCCAATGCTCTACCACCCAATGAGTCACCACGCCCCAAATTAGCCCTTTACGATTTGTTGGTTTTAATGTGAGAAACCTTTACAATTGTCCCCTCAGGAAGATCAGCCTTTTGACCTTATTCCACTCATAGCATTAACATAATAGTGACTGAGTACTGGTCATGTGTCCAGTGGTGAAGATGTGTGTCTTCTGAATCTATGTGCCTTTTGTGGTGCAGAATGCTAAGTGCTCAGCCTGTCCGGTCTTATTAAGTTTGCTGTTCAACAGGTCTCCCTTTGTCCTGAATGTTTTATAAACCCTCCCCAAATGGAGGAATCCTCATTCTGCAGCAAAGCTCTTGGCCACACTGTTTGTCTCTTGTAGTCATTTCAGTAAAAGCCCTGACCTGATGTTATGACTAGTTTTAGGCCCAGGAAAAAGATTGATAACATTGTCAGTCACCTTTAAAGAATTATTGAACATTATCAGTCAGTCCTGTCATGTCAGTCCTCATCTTGTTAGAACATCCTTCTCTCACTTGGCATCAGAAATTTATTTAATCACATCTTTCACACTTCTGCTATTACAGTGCATTGGATGTCTTCAAAGGAATTAATTCACTTTACAAAATTAAACAGGCACAACTCAGCATTCAAAGCTGACTTTGGCCTCATTTCAGTTCAGGAGCACGTGCTCCTTGAGGCTACAACAACATGTTTCTGTAAAGTTTGAAGTTTTTGATGTTTATGTCCTACATTCATATGCAGGTTATATCAAAATCTACTTTTGTTATCCTGATAATTCAACTTGAGACAGAATTTCCTCCTTGTGGAGCAGCACGTAGCTAAGGTTTAATTCTATCTCACGTATCAAAGACCTGTCCCCCCGTGGGTCTCTCTCGACTCCCCATGCCTGGATACCCCTTCTCTCTCTAAACTCCTGCTGAACCCATCATGCAGACTGAGAGCACTCCTCTCGTCATCATTAGCACTCTGCTGCCAAGAAGTCGCTACCATGGAAACAACCATGCCTTCAGATAGATGGTGACAGTGACAGTGGCACACTGTCTCATTTATTTGGCAGTGCCTTTTTTTTTTTTTAAATCAAACCCCATATGTGCTTCTGTACTGCCTAGTAAAACGCTGGTTGTAGTGGTCTGGGAAATTCCTCCTGCACATCCGTCGCGTCAGTTGCCTTGAAACGTTTCATTGGCAAACTTCCTTCTGTTCTCTGTGACAACATATAAAGGTTAGCATGTATATACTGTTTCCCTCTTTTACTATGGCATTATCTTTCATTCATGATAAGCGTGTCTGCTGCCTCCGACTTAGAGCCCTTTTGTAGTTTTAATGTGACTGTAGAGTGAGATTATTATCACACAGCAGCCTCCACGAGGAAACGGTTAGGATTTGGGTGGCAGGTTGGCCTATCAAATACGATGTTTGTAGAGTAACAAGCATAACTGCTGGACAGTGTAATTATGAAGCTATTTTTTTTAACAGATCACATTCCTTAATGTGTAGGTTATCATCACTTGGAGCCGATAAGAAGTGACGGCACCAGATTGAATTGCAGTAAAATCAGGCTAGATGAGAATATTTGCAATATTTGAAATACATGGTTTTTCTCAGGAGATAGTTTAGCCCGTAGATGACAGTAATCATACTCAATACATGTAAATATATGCCATTCACTGTGTTTGGGGCATTTGCTCTTTTTCATAATTGTAAATGTTTTATTTCATAACTGTGTTAATCTTTTATGATGATCATGGATGGTTTGTTTCAGGGGAGTTGGCTCACTTCAGCTAATGCACACTTTGGGGAAAGCCTCTGTTGTAAATGTGTTAATCGGCTACGATTATACACATATCTAACAGTGTCCGACTTATGTGGTGGCTTCTTGATCATTTTACAAGAAATGTGTTGGACGTGTGTCATATTTTATACTGTTTTCACTCTGAAGCTACATTTCTAAATAAATAAAGGGCAGTACACAATCCAGTAGACCTGGTTTGTGATTATGTGGCATGACTGTTTTAAATTATTGGTCCAGACAGGCCTGCGGTCTGACTGAGGTATACTTAGCATCCACTGCAGCCCCTCTAAGTGAGACAGGTTTAAGCATGCACATAACCGACTGGTCTGTGGAGGTACGGTATGTCTCCTCAATATATTGAACTCATTTGTTGTGAAGGAGTCTCTTCATCCTTAATGGATCACTGATTGTAGCTTTAGCAAACAGTAAGTTTCTGCCTCTGTTACCTCTGGTGCTAATCGATGAAGTCTTGTGGAGCAGTGAAGGCACCGTGCACTTAAACAGCAGCATTACATAGTGACAGGCCAACTAATTAGGTTCTTTGGACTACCTGAACACTCAAAGTTTAAAAGCTAAAAAAACTGTTGGCGTTTGTGTTGGAGTTTGATAGCTGCTGTTGTCTGAGGCTGACATTGATGTGAATATCAAAGCTTATCTTTATTATGCTTGTGTTCCCTCATCTTAAAAATGACAAAGACCACAGTCTGTTTACTGTGAAAGGTAATTTTCCGTTTTCCCTTACAAGTGTGCTTTCAACGGAGCTTTGCCCCCACCCCCAAAGTACTCACTGAGGTTGCAGGGTAAGCGGGTGTCGGGACCCTGCTGAGGGAAAGTTTGTGTTTGCTGGATGAACTGCTCGACCAGACCAGCCTTGGCCATCTGCCGGACCCACTGAGTCTCTCTTTGTGGTTCTCAGCTTCATACAAACAGCTTTCATTACCCGGCCACACCACTTGTCTTTCAATCAAGAGAGCACTCCAGCAGGCTGGACAACCAGCTCAAGACAGCAGACACCTGTGTCAAACAGAGATGTGGACTAAAGCCATTTTTGTTATCAGGTCGCAGCTTCTCCTGGTGGACACAGGACATTTACTCTGGCTGTTCAAAGAGTAGTGCAATTATTTGACATTAGTTCAGAAAAAAAATGTCTATGCATGACTGCTGCCTTTTATGTGAAAAAAGGCTAAACAATTTGTGCAAAGGCTTTGACTTAGCAGACCGTATGTGTTAGTGCTGATAAAGGTTCATACTGTGTTAAAGCTGTTGAAGCTTGTCATTGTGGCTAAGGTTAAGCACTCAGCACACTGTCACCTGCTCTGTGGGAAGAACCGTGAGCGCTAGGTTGAAGTTTTAGAGCAGACAGGATAAAGTTGACAGCAGTACTATCAAAATCTGAATCTGAAAGGGCTCCAGGCGGGTGTGAGCCTTTTGCTGATCTTTTTTCTTTCTCTTTGACTGATTCGGCAACAACTGTTATGTCTGCTCACGATGACTCTCACTAATGGGAAAAGTGCAGACAAGAGACATGGCACCCTCTGCTGTATACAAATTGTAACTCACACACAGCTACTAAAAACCCTTTTGGTGTTGCTAGTTCGGTATTAGAGAAAGGAATTCTTCGCTTTTTTATTTCAAATTTCAAAGTAAAGGTGTTGTTGTATTATTATAATTATTTCCCCCTCTCTGTCTTGTTCAGGTGATCATTGAGGTGACTGAGATGCTGCACAATGCCAGCTTGCTCATAGATGACATTGAGGACAGCTCCAAGTTGCGGCGAGGTTTCCCCGTGGCCCACAGCATTTATGGCATCCCCTCTGTTATCAACTCTGCCAACTATGTCTACTTTTTAGGTTTGGAGAAGGTGCTGACTCTTGAGCACCCCAAAGCTGTCAAAGTGTTTACTCAGCAGCTGCTAGAGCTACATCGTGGTCAGGGCCTGGACATCCACTGGAGGGACACCTACACCTGTCCCACTGAACAGGAGTACCGCAGCATGGTGCTGCAGAAAACTGGAGGGCTCTTTGGCCTGGCTGTGGGACTGATGCAGCTCTTCTCAATTTGGAAACAGGACCTGAAACCCCTCCTGGACACACTGGGGCTCTTTTTCCAGATCCGTGATGACTACGCCAACTTGAGCTCACGTGAGTACAGCGAGAACAAGAGCTTCTGTGAGGACCTGACTGAGGGCAAGTTCTCATTCCCCACTATTCATGCCATTTGGTCGCGTCCGGAGAGCACTCAGGTGCAGAACATCCTGAGGCAGCGCACAGAGAACATGGACATTAAAAGATACTGTGTGGACTACCTAGAGAAGGTAGGCTCATTTGCCTACACCCGTCAGACTTTGCGTAACCTAGAGGCTGAGGCCTACCGGCTTATCAGGAATTTTGGGGGAAACCCTCAGTTAGAGAGCCTGGTCAAACACCTCAGCCAAATGCATCATGAGGCCGAAGCCACAGCAGAGAAGAGCACTGAGCCACACTCCAGCCACAATCACTGATTTCATCCACTTTCCACGGTTACATGACTCATACACACACCGCCTTGTACACTCCACACTCCAACACAGAAATATTGCTAATACACTGCATTTATTCACCTTTCTAAAAACTCAGTTCGCAAACTGGTGTGTTACATTTACAAACTATTTTATAAGTCGCAGTTTATCATTAAACTCAAACACTTGAATTCTGGTAGACAGCTTTGACTGCATTCAGCAGATGTGAGACAGCAAAGCAGCTCCAAATGTTGCCTTTATCTTTTTGTGTGCAAGACGGGATCTTTCAAGTGCTAACAAAGTACACATCAATTTTGAATCCAAGTGTAGCCATGCAGTTAGCGGAAGAAATGGATTAAAATGGAATTTCTGATAGTTTTAGGTTTTCTGAAAATGAAAAATAACAAGATGGCAAAAAGCTTAAAAGCCTTCCTTTTGATGTGTGCTACAGTGCATAGAAATGTTTTTTGTCACTCTACCAAAAATGAAAATTGTTTATGTAATGCAGAGTGAATGCTGCTTTCTAAAGTCCCTGTTTAAAATACAATGTGGATGTCTGGGGAGTATGATGTGTGATTTGGGAATTCTTAATCATTAAGCTGCCTGAGTGCCAATCCTGTAGAAAATCCTGCAACTCAATTGTCTACTTGTTATGTAACACACTGAAATTATATGCAACGTAGTGCTCATGCTGGTAAGACTCAGCTGTATATGAATACTGGGTTGATGGTGTGATTTATTGCAGACATCGTTTTCCATCTGTTTCAGATTCAGTACAGCTCTTCACATCTGTAATATTTTATTAGGGTGAATCAGTTATATTTGTAAGTAGACACTGATGCATTTACTGAATAAAAACCTTTAAAGATAAACCGTCTGCCTGTCTTTCATCTTCACAAATTCATATTTGCCTGTGGCATCAAGACTAGTTTTCATTTCACGGTTTTAAACTAAACACATTCAAAAGTGTGTAAACCAGGGGCCCATCTACAGAGACAAGCAGCACCATCTACTGAGCACACAAGTGTAACTGAAAATCATGTTGTGACAAACATTTTTATTTTTTTGGTAAGTATTGTTCTGCCTTTTGTGTTTACAGGATTCTTCCTATGTTGGACCTGATGTCTTATTACATTATTACGGTTCCACAAACACCTAATGCACATGGCCCCAAAACACTGAGCCATCATCTTCAGATTATGCAGCCGTAAGCCTTTTCCTGTTGCACCAGATCCTTGTGATTGATTTCTTTTTCTTCCCTTCTTTCTTTTTCTTTTTTTAAACCAAATGAAATTTCTGCAGACTGAATAGTACAAGCTGCGAGGTAAGCTGGCTGATGCAAGTTATGACAGAATTGCCTGCCATGTGCTTTGTTTTGAGGAACCTTGACTGAATACTCAGAGGGTGGTTGCTATGGATGTGGTGTGTGTTGGGCCGGTCTGAAATACAGGGCGCTAGTCATCGAAATCCTGTATCATCTGCTGCTTCTGTTAATGCTGTTGATTTTCCTTAGCTGCTGGGGAGAAGCATGGTTCTGTGGACAGAGGGTATCTGTCCCAGACAGCTCTGTTGACTCACTGAAGCTCTTGCTCTTGACAGCTGCAATTCAATTAATTGTGTATGTTTTGGATTGAATTGTAGCTTCTCTGAAAATACATCCATTCATCAAAATGTCAAATTCTTTCATATCTCGGGGACCAGTACCTCAACTAATTTTCATTCCAAGCAGCCACAAGGGCTGCAAAATGTGATGCAAATTCTTTTCTGATTTGATAAACATGAGAGACACATGAAGTGGCTTTTGCAGAGCTGACTAAGTCCATCACAATAATCAAAGTCTCTTGCGGTTCTCATTTCTTCTCTCCCTCTCTCTAGGTTGACTAGATTGATTTTCTCTAGCCACAGTGTCTGAGTTCTGTTTGAGAGCAAAACAGAATGGCTTTTGTGTGAAGAGCGACATGGCTCGTGCACTATCTCCCCTCATGCATTGCAAGCTTTGGATTATTTATCATTGGTTTGCACTTTGCACATTTGTGTTGCTTGGTGGCACTACACTGGATATTTCATAAACATTCCTGTGGCAACAACAAAATGTTGAAAATTTCATTGCTGAGAAAGGAAAACGATGCTGGTGTGTTTGTAGACCTTTCAGTGATTTCAGTCTTTTGGCTCCTTCTGGCTTAACTGAAATCGTACTTGAGTTTATATTTTAGATCTTTTTATTATATTTTAAAAAATGCACTGACGATACATCGCTGCCAGAACAAATGCAGTCCCTTAATATGGGGCGGCTGAGCTGCTCTACTTGAGCAGTCAGCAGGACATTTGGATCCTCTAAAGAAAACCACCAACATGATTGAATGGTGAATAGTTTCAATGTGACTGAAACTTACAATTCTATCACTTCTCGACTCTACAAACCATAAAAGAACCAAAGGTAACATCATGCTAAACACAACACCTCAAGACTTGCCCAGGCTGTTTATCTCTCATAGCCCAAGCCCATTCAGTCCTACAGACATTTTTGAAATGGTTCATATGCTTACAAAAGGCTAGGTAACCAATGAAACAACTGAACAGGTGTTTTTCAGCTGCTGAACAGGATTATCCCTTAAATATATCCATTTTTGGACTTTATGAAAAGCTTACTTCATTTCACAATATTCATGCCAGTGTGGTTATCATATTCATGACACTGCTCCCAGAACAACACATGTTTTCATGCATAATTATGTCAGTGCTTGGTATTTTGTTAAAATCTCACTGCACCCTTGTGTCCCATTGGGTAAACAGAGGAACAGAAATACATACTCACTTATTTGTACTGGAAATCAGTGAAGCTGACATGTAACTGTCTTCTATAAATAAAAGTTAAAAATGTACTGATTAAAGGGACACTGCAGCATTATTTTTACATCAAGTTCCGTTCATTCATCATGATTGTAATTGTAAACTTTTAAATAAAAATGTTAAAATAACCCTGCTTGTGTTGTATTAGGGTCCCAGTGCAGAACTTGACCCATTCTAGAAACTATAAAGTTCCACCTTCTGCTGCATCAACAGTAGTTTTAAAAATCTGTCTTTTGTAAGTCTTTGTACAAGTGCAATGTTAACTGGCTGGAGTCCCTCTTTAATGATGAAGTGAGGGCAACTCGATGCACTTAGCTGAAATCATGACATTTCCTCCATATATTGTGTTGCATCAGGTTTCATCAAATGATTGAATGGTTTCCAAGAACCTCATCATCAGACCAATGAGCTAATTCATGATCCTCTTAGGACAGAATAACTGTCACTAATGGTTCAGTAATGACTGAGCTAATTATCTCTCACAAACACTATCATAGTAAATCTGCCATGTTGCTGCAGCAGGGGTCAAGTGGGCTTATGAAACTCCATGATTCACTCCGAATTTCCATCACTTTGTCAAAGACGTGTAATTATGTGTACTGTTTAATAGCCAACCTTCCTCCGAATGCATCATCTAACTGAGCCACAATGTCACACATTTCACAGCTGTGTTCTGCAAATGTTTGCAAAAAGTGACAGCCATAACCAAACGAGACTGCGACACTGTAGCTGCTATGGAAATGAGGGAGAAGGAGGGCTGGGTGCAATTTCAATTTGGGAATGAGAATGTTGTCCCATTAGGGCATAGTGTGCATCTAATAATATCCCCTCATTCCTGTGAATCAGAATCAGTCAGAAATACCAGTTTTGGATGCTGGGTGTCATGAATAAATGATTCCACCCCCCCCCAATTTTGGTGCACATAGAGGAAGAGGGGATGAATGACAGCAATGTGTAATGTTGTGCGAGGAGACTCTAAGAATATGGAGTTGTTTCAGTGAGTATGCAGATGCACGTCACTCAGCAGGCTTTAACTCATCCTTCCAAGATCTGGGACAGCTGTGCTTGATCTGAATTTTGGTTGGTAGCATATAACCTGTAAATCTACCTACTACTTTGTGAATTTATATATAAATAAATATAAATGGATATGATAATAGTAATTACAAATAATCAACGCTCGAGTAAAAATAGTGTCTGCAGAAAACTGGACAGCAGAGAAGTGAGACTGATTTGTTATGTCAACACATTTTTGCATTCAATCTGCAGCACAAGAAGATGAGTTTTGGGAAGAGGTGAGATGAAAAGGATTTCATAAATACAATTAACTTGGACGCCCAAGTTCCTTCTATTTTCTCTAAGCAGTGCTTGTCACAGGCTAAACGGATGATTGCACTTCCGTGGCAAAATATTAATAGAGTGAAAATAAGTCAGTGGTTTAGGGAATTGTACTCTTGTCGTCGCTTAGAAAAGATTACACACACGCTTAAAGGCAGAGACAATTCGAAACGTGTGAGGTCTATTTATATCAAACATATGACGATTCAGATATTCTGGGTCAGTAAGATGAGCTGAGATTTTTTTGTTATTTCTGTTAGTTTTCTTTGTTCTGCTTCTTTAGTCTTTAATATTTTCACTTTGGTAATAACTCCATGTTCACAAATATTGATCTCTTAGAGAACAAAGGAATTCTTGAGTAGTGTTTCCCCTGCCATTACATTATTTTACACCATGTAAGTCTTGCTTATGCAAGTACAAGCTTTTTTTAAAAAAAAAATCTCAATATGAAGCAGTTTTATGCAAAAGAGTTCTCCCCACATTATAAATCATGCTGATTATTTTAAAATAAAATAATTGCAGTAACAAATAGAAATATGAAAAGCAAAATTGCATTTTGTCTAAAGTTGTTATGATGATCCGATGATTCAGTCGTAATGGCTTGAATAAAAGAAGGCAGAAGGTTTGAATCAGGTCTCTGAAAATACAATGCTAATAATTCTAAGATTTCACATTAGTGGGTGACGACATCTCCACAGCAGCCATCAAAGTTTAGACAAATTCAATAACTCTTCATCTTCTCAAGACGCACTGGAGCAGAAATGAAAAATGAGCTTTTATTTTTTTTAGTCTGCGTGTTCTTTCCACGCTTCCCTTGGTTCACAATGAAAAGCTTCAAGCCAAATCTGTGAGAAAGGGCGATGGGGTGAAAAATGGCGTCCTTATCTCTGTAGGAGAGTGGAACAGATGCGGATATGACTTTGTTATCATGCAGCTCACTGAAAGTGAGGAGGCTAAAGGATAAAATGGGGAGGGAAAGGATGAGGAAGAGGAATGTGTGCTCCCATGTCGGGTTAATTGCAGGAATAGATTTCTTGCAGGTAGAACAGGCCTAAATAAAAACAAACGACTTCTATTATCCAACATTAGTAGAATACTCTGTATCATCTTTCATTATTTACAAAAATATGCAACAAGGCAATCTAATTCTAGTGTCTCAGCATCAATCACAAGGCTATACTTAAAACAATCACTGCTGCTCCTAGAAGCACACGCTCAGATAAGGCTCATAAAATCTCAGTTGCTTTATGGCAACATGTAAGAAGTTTCTATGTACAAGCAGACAGCTTGACACATTCAGTGCTATTGATTCAACTGAAGCCAATAATCAGTTTGCAGCTAAAAAGCGCCACGAGTTTCCCTGGTTCTCCGTCTCAAAAACAAAACAATGACCAAATGAACAAAGTGATTTTTTAATGTCTTTTTGAAGTTTAGGTGACTGCTGTAAGTGCACAAGCACAATTTATCGCCAGCCAAAACAAAGCTTCGGACTCGACATGGGTCCAACAAGAATCTGCAGCAGTTTACCGTGTGCATCCTCCCCAAAATAAACAACAAGGAAGCCATTCATCTCTCTTAAGTGTTCTTTATTACCTGTGAGGAGGGCTTCATAAATCAGTGTGAAACTAGTGTCTATTCCACAGTCCTGCTAACTGCTTCATCAAGTTCCAAAAACTGCAAAATGCTGCAAATCCAAGGATTTGAATCTGTATTGATATCACAAGTGTTGGCATATATACAGTATGATGCTTAACAGATACAGTTATGGCCAAATCACTATGTGCACTACGACAGCTACAGTACAGATTTTGTGTGTGTGTGTGTGTGTGTGTGTGTGTGTGTGTAAGAAAGAAAGAGGAAAGAAAGAGGATGAAAAGCTTGAGACAATAATTTAGAAAATATAACAATGTAAAGCAGTTGTCTTTAAAATACCATCAAATATCCCTTTTTAACCAAAAGGTTTGAGTCTGTCAAGTATCAGAAAACCAATAATGCAAATACAAATGACCTCAGTGTTACAACGATTGTGTACATGATGTCAATCACATGCTGGTACTGCACATGGTTCTTCAACACCTGTTACTTATAACATGAGCAAAACATCTTTAAACCAAAGTCTCTTTACATTTTTACTGTTCCATTAAAGAAATTTACATTAAGAACTGACTTCATCACACTGACCGTGTGCTACATACACCTAAATATATTCTGATGCTTGTTTATGTAGGAATATTTTTGTTAATTTTAAGAACCTGCAGTGGGATCTTAAATGTTTTAAGATTTTTCTGACTGAAAATCCAACACTTCAAAAGTGTTTATATCATAACAAAAACAACAACAACAACTCTCAAATGGTTCAGTGGTTTTAAGAAAACCACAGAAACCAAGCAAACAACTACTGTGAGTGCCAGGTTTACCCACAGTGCCACGTGGTGAGTGTTTTGTGAGCCAGGTTTTTAGCGGCCCTAGGGACAACCACAGGGGTCTCCACAGGCCCTTTTTCTATCCCAGAGAATGTGCAGCTCCTCGGCTGTGTGTTGGGGGGACGACAGCATGTCCACATAGCACTCTTTCTCACACAGCCAGCCGGGGTCCTGCCAGAAAAAGAGGGGTGGTCAGGACAGTGGCTGTGTTAACTTGCACAGATGACCCTGGTTATTAATCATAAAAAGCTCCAGGTCTTTCTCAGGTTGAGCTGCTAACATGGACTTTTGAAAGGCTAAACAAAAAACTGTGAACTAAATGATCTCGTCAAGGTGTGATGATTTTCCTACCGACTCCTCCAGCAAGGTTTTATTTCTCACTTGCTCATAAAAACTGGCTGGTTGGTAAGTTGGTAAAATGCTTAAAGGTTTGTGTACAATACTGAATGTTCTGCATTTCTATATGTAAAAAAAAAATAATATTCACAATGTGAATTAGTTAACTTCTATCTTTGACAAAACATATCCAGTTGTATTTTTTTTTACCTGATATTTCTGCGGTCCAACAGCTGCCATCCAAATCCCCATGCTCACATCTTCTCCCTGTAACGACAAATCCAAGACAGATTCCTCTCAAAAACTCATGATTATCTGCCCATTATTCCCCCATGTTAACTTGCCATTTTGTACTCCACCTGGTAGGCCTTCAGTTTCTCTGCATTACTGGCGAGCCACTGGACCAGGTCAAAAGACACCACGTAGCCTGAGCCACAGGCAAATGCTGGGTAGGCTGGACTAGGATACTCCAGCTCCTGCCACTTACCAATGCGGTCCACTGCCCAGCTCTGCCTGAAACTGGGTCAGGATGGTAGATTCATTAGCATCGCATCCTGTCATTGTTTCGTGTGACACATAATCATTTTCAAGTTCGACTGACAGTGTTCTTAAGTTAAATTCCCGAAAAAAAGAGCTAGAATCCTAAGGTGCAAAAGGATCAGACACCAAATAGTACTTACTTCCCCCACCAGAAATTGCTGCGCTTGAGACCCTTGTGGTCAATCTTCATTAATACTGAGTCCACGTCTATGTAACAATCATCATCTGTCTTCAGCAGCAGATTAAAGTCAGCGTTTCCCACAGACCTGCCAGAGAGGGAATTTGCAACCTTAATTAAAACGCACCTCCTGATTTCTTTGCAATATCCCAAAGTGAATTTACTTTTAAATAACAATGAGAGTTAAGGCCAAGAGGTCTTGCAAACAAATAAAAGACTTGCCAACTCAAAGCTTAAGATCACTCTGTATATTTTGCTACCTGATGACTCACAACTGTACTTTTCCCCCGACTGACTGGTTTCATTTGTGATTTAAACAGCAAGACATTTTGAGGAGACGACACACTTTCATTTCAGGTTGCTGATTTCCTCAGAGGGCCCAGGCAATTTGGAGACAGAGAGTCGAGTCATTAGCACTTGGCATACCATTTATAGAACTGAAGCAGTTTGGAAGGCACGTTCCTGTAGGTGTCTACCACATCTACAAACACCACGTCGCCATGCCTCAGGCTCTCCTGCTTCAAGGCGGCATCCTCCCGCTTCAGCCTGGAGGCATGGTGCTCCATTCTGGCTTGGCGGCCCCGCAGGAGCCCGGACAGACCGTCTCCATCTGACACCCAAATGGTGGCCACAGGGAGACAAAAAGACGGGGGAATTGACAAAGAAATGCAGAAACAAAACAGGACAAACTGGTGAAAAGAGTGATGTTTTTTGTTTTCCTAATCTAAAACAGGATAAGAAAAAGTCCCATTAACTTTTAATTCACCCCTAAGTCTGAATAAATGACGGCACTTTTGAGGAGTAATAACCTCAATCACTTCTTGGCAAACACTGTGATATAAATGTAACATTCTTCAGGACGGGTCATTAGTTCTGTTTTGAGAGATACTGAATGGTGATTTTAATTTAGTTTTCCTTTAAAATTGCAACAAATCCATTCTCAGATAAACTCTATTGTAAACATGTGGAGGAGGTAAAAATCAATAATGTGGTAGAGAGGGGGAAAGAAATTTTTTTTTCCCCCATTTGGTATGTATGCCAAATGGGAAATAACAGGAGGCCTCAGGCAAAAAAAAGGAGCTAATCTCATAACCTGACAGAATGAACAATGTATTTTTTATTTTTACATAGGATCTCCTTTTATCACACTTTGCTCAGAGTGATTTTGATCGAACTGTTCTCATAAAAAGCTCAGGATTAATTCGGCTGGACCGACCGTAGATAGTAAATGTGAATCCTCCAGCCAAACCAGGAAAGCCGAGAGCACTTCTATGAGGCAATATGTCCTCTGCAATCTGCAATTCCAAGAAAACAGCAAAAGAAGTTTACTTCACGTTAAAACCTTGAGAGAGAATATTCATTTTTGAGACAATGGATCAGTACGTACAGAGGAGATCTTGAGGACACCTCCTCCATTATTGAGCTGAACAGAGGAGGAGTTGACTGTGGTCAATCCAGCAGAGTCCAGACTCTCCCAAACCAGTGTCCCCTCAAAACCCTGGAAAAACAAAACAGCATTTCATTGAATGCACATGTAGCATAGTGTCGCTCTGTCCAGCAGTATTTAAACTGAGTGATGAGATACACAGGCCCATCCTTGTGTGTGTGTGTGTGTGTGTGTTTATTTTTTGTTGGTTTTGTTTTTTAAATGTATTTATTTATTTATTTATTTATTTATTTGTCCTTTCAGCTTATCCCGTAAGTTCACGGTCGCCTCAGCGGATCATTTGTCATTTTGCATAGTTTTTACGCCAGTTTCCAGACGCAACCCTCCCTAATTTCTACTGGGCCAGCCCTGCACAGCTAGGAGCTACCATTTTATTTTGGCTGGTTCTGGTATTTCTCCAATAGAATTTTCTTAAAGAGTAACATAAATCTGTCTATGTAAATCCTGTTGCTACTGATGTTCAGTGGTCAAGTGGTTTCTAGATGGCAGCAAAACACTGCACTTAACCTGGTGTTGAATGATAAGCAAAGATGTTTTGAAAAAAAAAAAAAACATACAGAAAAGCACCACTTTTATCCTTTGGGTTAATCTTTAATCCCAACATGGGATTATATATCATTACATTTGCAATGAACATTTTATATTTTACTGTACAAGTAACATCAGAGGCATTTCTATTGACCTGTGTTAAACAGTATGATTTAGGATGAAAATCTTTGAAAGAACGTCTTCATCAAGTGTAAAAATCTAAATAATAAATAAAGCATATTTCTTGCCTTTGCGTGTCAGTTGTGGGACCTCAGTATTTCTACATTCCTGCCTATCTATCTGAGTGTAAAGACTGTAAAGAGCTTACCTTAGGCAAGATGAATTGCTCCACTGGTTTGTACCACATCCCATTCACCATGGTCCCTGTGCTGATGGCACTGAAGCGAGCAGTAACCACAGCCTCCTGCAAAAAAGTTAGTTTTTACATAAAGAATTCATGAAGAAACTAGTTTTTTTTATAACTGTGTAATTTCACCTTCAACTACCCTGAACACTACATTACAGACTGTTATCTCAATGGCAGTAATCCAACAGGATTTTCAGTTTTATTCTCCAACTGAGGCAGTAAACAGTAGCAGCTCTGAGTCCTCCAGCTGCCCCCAGGCTGTGTGTCTACCATACTCCACAATAAAGCAGCATGCCGGATGTATTATGCTCACAGGTCGAGGCTCTGTTACCTCTTGGTCCAGCTGTAGAAGCTTCACAGTTACATTGCTCTGAAGCTCAGGTCGGGTCCCGCTTGGAAAGACCCCCAGCCTGGTGATCACCACTGGGTGAAGGACCTTGAAATCCAGAGCGATGGCAGACACATCAGATGGGACTAGGACCGACGGGTCAGACACCGTCACAATCTCTATTTCTGCATCCTGCCCTGACACTGGGACAGAAGGAGAGCAGGCAGTAGCACACATGAAATTTATTACCAGCCCAACATGCTGACTGACTCTTTTCAGCCACGAAGACCAAGTGATTCGAGGACAGGGAGAGCAGCCAGAGAAGAAGGCAGACTCTGATAAACCTACACCATCAGCAGTTTGAAGTGCTGGTTCTTATGACTGCCGTCTTAAATGTAAGCTTCTGCTTAAGAATGGGGTTTCTTAATTACAAAAGAGCAGTTTATTACCAAGGAGATCAATGTAAAGATTACGGCTGTTAAAGGGAAGTCTGCTTTTTTTACTTGCTCCACAAGTTGTTCTGCTTGCTCCAAAATACCGACAATTAGAGGTGGGGAATCAGCAGCATTTCATCAAACCCAATGTTTCTCACACAGACCAAGGGGAATTAAGCTGGAAGATTTAACCAGCATGTGAAGATGTGTTTATTACTCTTCTGCTGACTAAAAATAAGTGCTTAGTTTCTGCACAAATGTCAAAATAATTAACAGCAGTGGCTCTTCTTGGTATTGGTCAGCTTGATATCACCAGTTCATTCAGAGAAACTAAATGAATCCAACCAGCATGAGTCATAAATTCACCGTTATCTAGTTTATATTTCAAACATTACACCTTCAGCGCTTCACCATTTTCTACAGTCAATAGTTAACAAATAGCCTATGACTATATATATCAATTTTCATTTGCTGGCTAAAATAATTGTTAATTACTGATAAATGGCCAAACATTTCCCCAGAGCTCAATATGATGTCTGCAAATTGCTTGCTTTTGCTGAGCAACAGTCAGAAACCAAATATTTTCAATTTATTATCATAGAAGACTAAACAAACAGCAAATATTCACATATGAGAAGGTGGGACCTGTGAATTTTTCAGTAAGCCTGCTAAAAAAAAGAAAAAAGAAAACAAAAATTACTTAGACATCAAAACTAAACATGGCAACAAACCAGCAAAACACAGAAACAGAAAACAGACAAAAAAGTCCCACCTTCAAATATAATTAAGATTTTTTCTCCTTCTCGCAACTACAAACCACAAACACCTTATGCTGTGAGCAGGATTACTAAAGCAGTCTGAGCAGCTAATCAGCATTCACATTATCACAGTCCCAAAGAAAAATCCCTATGATAAATGCAGCACAAACAAACAGATTTCAGCAACAATTAATTGTCCGCTTAACGTGCGCTTTGACCTGAATCCCGAGTCAGGAACCCAACTGTGTTTAGAAGCAGCTATTGTGTCTTTCCCTTCCAAATCATAATGAGCATCTCACACCAAAGCTGCCCGCCTGCCTTCAATTCTGAAGCAAATCACGTCAATGCTTACGACCATTAACACGGTGGAGAGCAGAGAATGGGCCGGAAAAATAAAACGTCGCCATGACCCCAAAGGCCGTCGTCTGAAAAAGCCTATTCTGATGAGCAGTAATTATGCTTTCACGAAGGCAGCAAACACTGAACCGACGGGGAAACGGCTGAATTGGACTGACACTGTGAAGGTGAGAGACATAACAATTACTGTGGACGTTCAAACTGACAGTGCATGTTGAATTATTTCATTTACTGTGCCTCAGTGCTTCATATAGCTTTATTTTCAAGTGTCTGTACACACTTCCTGCTGCGTTGACTGGGAGACGTTTCTGCTTTGGCCTTGGCTATGGAAAGTAAAAGAACGGCATCCTTGAGCGGTGGGCGAACATGAATAAAGGTGTTTTACTTCTTTTCATCTCATCTCCTGTTATGCTGGCTCCCCCGCCACTAAAGACAACAGGACAATGCAAGCAACAGATTGCTTAGAGAACATCTCTCCACATTACAGGTGCATTTGGCCACTCATTAGTGTGTGAGGCATACTTTTTATTATTCATTTATTTTTACCTGGATCAGTGAAGTTCAGGAGGGAGCAGGAGTATGGGTCCTCTCTGTCCTCCTCTGGAATGGGGCAGCCATATTCGCCCACAATAAACTTCACCCCCACTCTGAAAAAAAAAAAAAAGCACAAAGCACCACTTGGTTCATCTTTTTGGTCCAGTATTAGGCTACAAGATTTCTAAAGCTTGTCCATCTATCCACCCTCCGTTACCATGGTTACTGAGGGTTGCTTAAAGGCCATCACACCTTATCTGTGCTCAGATCGCTGAATAAGAAGAAAATGGACAAAAAGGAAGAATAAAAGTGAGAATACTGGCTGCTGGTCAGGTAAAGATAAAAGGTTTGATGGCGCTGTCAGTTATTTGTCACAAGCTGCAGGCTTTGTTTGCTCTAAATGAATCGGACTAGGAGGGGGAAAAAAAACCTGTAGAGAAGATGGAAGTCCACCCTACAGACCTTTGCTTGAAGTGGGGGTGATCTCTGAGGTAGCCCAGCCAGGTCTCCCTTATCGCTTGTCGCAGTTGATAATGGTGCCTCGCTGACAGCACTCCCACTAAAACTTCATAGAAAGGTAAACCTCCATCTGTATCAAAAACAGAAACCAAGCAAATGCGCTGTGACAGAACATCTCCAACAACATGATAGCACAGCAGCAAACAGTGCCAATGCCCAGTTATGACAAAAACCAGAGATGAAATTGCTATTCACACTTTGAGGCAAACTGGACTCCCCGTTTCTGATTCTGACTGACGTGTCCTCTGATAGTTTGCTCTTATTTCCTGTAATGCACCTTCCTTAAAGAAATCATTAAACCAAAAGATGATCAAACTGCATTTCAGTGACAAGAGAGCCGCTTTACAACCATGCACAGCGGTGGTAAGGAGTAAAAAAACAGTGTGATAGCAGCACGGAGCACAGTAGTTGCTCGGCTCGCTTCAGCCCGTTTCCACATCTGTCCCAGCAACGCCCAAACACAACTGAGCTGATAACATGTTCCTACTGAGACACACACAGACGGACACACACCGCAGAACCAACACGCAGCAGAGCGACAGGGCACGAACTACCTGTCCCCACAGAAACTACGACCACAGCAGACACACCGGGGCGGTAGAAGCAAAGTTAGCCAGCTCGGCTGGAAACAAACAAAAAAAAGAAAAAAAGTTACGAAGCATAATGAGCTGAAGACTGGAGTTGTGGCTAAAAGTACCCGAGTGTGTGTTGTTGTCCAGCGGGGTAGAGGAGGGTCGTTGTGCCAACCACAAGTGCACCAGGACGGCGACAGCACAGGGCAGCAGAAAGAGCGCTAGCCTCCGCATGGACGGAGCCCTTCATTCAGCCGGACTAGCCTTCAGCTTTAGCGGCGCGGAGCCTCTTCCTGAGCCGCACGGCACTGCACGGTGTGAGTCTCTCCGTGTGTGCGCTCCCTTTTCAGCTCCGCAGCTCTCCGCCGGGCTCTCACCACTGCCTCATGTCTGCCTCCGCTGCTCGGAGAGCTGGACCAATGGGAGACGAGGAGTACCGGCCGCTGTGCACTCTGGGAGATGGAGTCAAGTACTCTCTAGCCAATCAAATACTGTATAAGCTGGAAAATATATCAAAGATATACACATTCAAAATTTTATTTTATTTTTTTTAATCATACAATTTATTCATCTATTTATATTTTCCTTAAATTGAAGTACAGATTTTAAAACATAATCAAAATGAACAGCAAAATGTAGTTCTCCAAGTTAATGTACACATTCTGCAGAAACAAATGCAAACATCAATATACTTTATTGTCTCACTTGCCATTTCAATTGTGTAAAAAAGTTAGTAAAATAAATAAATCCACATGCCAAAGTAGATTCAGACCATACATTTAACTATTAAGTATGACTGCAATAAAAAATGAAGCACCTCTAAGCACTATCTATTTCCACTCAACCCACATTAAAGAAAACAGGATAGTATCTTAAGTGGAATAAATTGTTTATTACATGTTTCCGAAAGTAAATTGAAACACTAAAACACTGTTAAAAAGTTTAGTCTAAAGCGGTCCGTCCCATGTTTATCATGCAAAGATGCGTGTGTTTATTTGTTTGTTTTGCTTCAAACCACAATAATTTCTTTTGACACAAGAAAAACCTTCAACGCAGACTAGAAAATTAACATATGAATCATTTTATCCCCCTAAAACCCAGGTGACAAGTTACAGCTTTAATGTTAGAACATAACTTGCTTAAACTCTTACCTCTGTGCGGTAGATAAATAATTTAAACAGAATTCTTTGTGTAAGGAGACGGGTGTTTGAGGAGGATCTCTTCCGACTCTGAAAGCCCCAGTGTTGGGCCACGCCACCAAAAGTGCCTGCTGTCATGCTTGTAAACATTTCATTTGTACTGATTTTAATGGTGTTCTAGTGTTGCGTAAATAAAATGTTTACCACCTTTTCTAGAAAAATGACGCAATGATGCAAAACATCCTTCCGAGGCTAGAAATATTCTTATCAGAAATTATCATTATTATCTTGTATTTTGCATGCACTTTGGGGGCTCAGTGCTCAATTTGGAAATTTGCTCCAGCACAGATTCACTGTATTAGATAACCTACTGTCCTGAAGATAATTACTTTTCTGAGCATTATATAATTTTTTGGGGGGGGTTGTATTCATAGATACACTCATTACTATGATTTAGTTCTATTTCTGAAAAACATTATTCATTTAAAAAGGACTTCAGAGCAAAGGTTACTCATAGCATGTGCAGGTTTTCTTGAAACACAATCTAACATCCTGCTCCATATTGCAGTTACGCAACCCTTGTCTAGGTTGTTGTTTACGTGCCCAATTCTTATTTAACTTTTTATTTATATGCTGAAACATATTTATGTTCTATTTATACTATGTCAACCTATGTGTATGCAGTGCCTTTCTCTTTTGCTTTGCAATGTTCAAAACACTCACTGCACTTTCATCCAGATCTATATACATTTCTTTTTTTATCCAGTCTGGTCCCAGCTGAAAAAGATGCGCATACAAAATAACACAGAGACCTACTTCTTGATTTTCTAATTTAAGTTGTCAGTATACAAAACCACATTTCCTAAAAAAAGATTTTATCATCAAAACGTGGCATGTGAGGAAATAAGGTGCCACACTTGTGATTTTGGGCAGTGTAGTTAATAAAATTGGGGAAACAGCTCTATAAAGCTTGGATTTCAATCCTAAGTACTTTTCTATCAACAAAGTCTAAATAACTAATAATTGATTGGTGCACAGAAATTTATAACACGCTTTTTTCCAGCTGCCACTTCAAAGCAGTAAGAATGTCATAGAAAAAAAATACAGAAATGCTTAATGTGAAATAAATAAATAAATCTGTTCTAAATTTAGAATGTTGGAATCCATAACTCTTACTAAGACGCTAATTAAGATATTAAGTTTTAGGGTCTTTAATTTGAAATAAAAGTAGATAATAATCCACACCACAGATGTGCTTAAGCTTAAACAGATTCTCTGCTTCTCTTCACCATCCTGGTCTCTCTCTTGTGGTTTGGTACAGGGATACCTGACTCACCAAGTCTATTCAGTAATTGCTTGTTTTTTCTTTTTTTTTTTTTTACTTGAATGTGACCTACTGTATGATCAAGCAAATCATCAGGTTCCTTGTGTGTTCATGGCTTATTTTGCCCATAAAAAAGCAATTTTGACTCTGACAGGATCACTAGACCTTGACGTTTAGTGAAAGAACATCTCCAAAGTGTTTACAAAAAATGACCGCTGTCGAGTAGACTTGGTAAAAAGTGGTTATTTCAGTCTGCTCCCAGGTGAGGCTGGAAACACATGCATGGTTGGACACACTAAATAACCAACCACACACAATTTGAATGTTGATCTCAGTGGTTGGTGCTCTGACTTAAGATTTGAGACATTTTTGATGCAACCTGCGGAATCGGTGGATGCGTTGCTTTTTTATTCATCTAAACTGTGGAGGGCAAATTTTGCAGAGGCAAAACCGAATTATAATCCTTTGCCAAGAAATTGCCACAACACATGAACAGTGCATCCAGATGGCCTGTGGTTCAGCTCAGCCACAGGAGGTCTCCACCACACTCCAGAATGTCATGTTCCTGTATGACACCAACGACGATCTGCGGTGGCCTTACATGTTATCAGTGTGACAGTTGGACTATATTTCAAAATGTCAGTAAGGGACATGAAGCACAAGTACTGACCACACAGCACATTTTGGTTGCCATTTTCCTTTAATTCATTTGATCCATCAAAGGATTTACAAAGCTTGCTATTTAAATGCTTTTTTCCCCTCCAAAATGATAATACTATTCATGAATACAGTTGCACATATCCGGACTCCAGTGAAATTATTGTGTGCAGACTAGCACCCAGAAAGTCAATGAAGAGGCAATATTTCATATCATAATAGGTCTCTCTGTTATAGATAGAAATAAATCCATGCAATATTCACCTCTAGCCTTTACAGGTGGTGTTTCAGATTTGGCACCATCCTTTACATAAGGTCAGTGAGAGTAGTTTGAGGTCAGCCTCAGGTTTGCAGATAGGCAATAATATTAATAATTATTTCAAAGTATTTAGAGTCCAATAGTCGCATTTGTGTCAGTCCTGTATCTGAGTTTGATTCCTAATGCAATGACTATTCAAGTACAGAGAAGTTTTCATTAATTTTTCACAAATGATGACGCAAAAAGCCTGAACCGCCAAAGGGATCATATAATGTAAACCGACCCGTACCACTGTTTTTAAAAAATACTCAGTATCAATAATTGCATGATTTATAAATGTCTTTTTTCCTAAGTATCATACAAGCTTAGTAGCACTACACGTCATGTAGCTGTCAGTGCGGTGCGACAAATATTCAATAATACTACTAATAATAACAATATTAATATGGATCATAACAATTCATCGTAAAAATTCGCAAATGCTATTTAACTACCATGTAAAGGAAATGTTTCAACAGTGTGCTTTTTCTTCCAAAACAAAACAAAACAAAACAAAACAGAAAAAAGGCTGTGGGACCACAGTATGAAGATCACACTGCTCTCACAAAAATTGGCACTGTAACATACTGTACACTCTACAAGACTGACAGTCCCTCCGAAACAGATGGGACTGTCAAAAAGGAGCAGAGAAACATGCAGGCCTCCAGTTTGGCATTAATGTCAAAGGCCTTGCCATTCACTCTAGGACAGGCAAAAAGAATCAGGCTCAGGAAACATGCCCAGAAAACAAATAGGACCCTTAAGGAATAAAGAGGGGAAAGACATCCTGCAGCTTGTAAAGATATTCCAGTCGGGCCGTCAGAATTAACTGATAGTGCCTCTAATTTGATGTGGATGAAGAATATGAAGAGTAAATCAAACAGAGCCGTGAAGGTAGAATGCATTAGAACGGACCTGGGGAGGAGGAGGAGGAAGGCTCATAAATATTTTTGACTTGAGGGTTGTTTGCACAGTGAAACCCTGAAGAACTCATCTCGCTGCTGAAACATTAGTTCTGCACCTTTCAATAAACAGAGAGTCTATTTATTTATTTGCAGCAGAACCCATGTGCAGCTACCTCCTCCTTATTACGAGTGGCGTATGCACAAACTGAAATAATTTACTACGTGAGATAAAGTTTCCGAGCTCTAATCAGAATCTGATGGTACAGCGGTGCTAAAATGAGCAGGTTAATTGTACTGACTCTGGAGGCAAATTGAAATCAAAGCCACTGGGAAGTGTGACATTTCAGTGGGACTTTGAGTAAATGTCGCTACAAATAGTAAAACCTGTGCATTGTAACACGTTAAAAACTAACTCAAATTATGGTCAAGATAATACAAAGATTAATGCTTTTTATTCAGGTAAAGGGAAGAAGAATAAATGTTTAAAAAAAAGTCGTAGACACCGGGCAGATTTCTGTTTCCTGAGGCATGTTAAGATCTACCACAATAAAAGAAAAAACATCTTTCATCTCATTAAGCACTGAGCAAGGCTGTTCTCTAATAACAAAGCAATAACAAACCTATTTAACAAGACATGATACGCTCACTGGGTTGCCTGTTTGGTAGCTGACTCCCCCAAGACCTTCAGCCACCAGGACAGAGCTGACCGACAACAGAAAGTCCACCTGGCAAAACTCAACTCAACGCCTATGGCCAGTGGCTTCAGGTGTGGTGAAGACAGAGAAGGCAGGCAACGCCATGCCTGCACCTGCACAGATCTACCAGCAGGTCATCAGAGGATGGTGCAGAAGAACTTCTTCTCTCGGAAAGGGTTCTCAGAGGCGGGCACAGGCACAATAAGGGGGTCCTCGCGTATGTGGGCATCGCAGTACGCCATCAGGTCTGCAGCTGCTTTGGAGACCTGGAATGTTGAGACAAAGGTAAAGGACATGGACAGGTGATGAGGTGCTTCTCTGGCTTCTTCAAATGTACAAAATAATGTCCATAATGAATTAAATAATAAACTAAAATTAACCTTAATCCATTTCTGCATGTGCATCTTTTAAATCATCATCAGGGTGGTGACTTTTTAAGATTTTCAGTCCTGTGGCTCAAAAGTTTAAGTCTTGCCAGAAGTTTTTGCATTTCTCTCATTTTTAATATAGAAATTTTTATTAGAGTATCAAAGACAGACAGAGACATTGAGAGGACTTCCCTATTTAGAGGGAGCCACTAGAGATTCCAAACATGGCACATCTAAGCCCAGGAGGGTCAGAAAACGACTGAACTAAAATTCAAAGCTTTTTTTTACTTGTATATTTTAATAATAACATGAACTTTAGTTTACATAGTAAAGTGTTAAAACCCAATAAACACAAAGTAGCTGCCGCCTCGCAGCGAGAAGGTCACTGGTTTGACCCCCAGCCAGCTATGGCCTTTCTGTGTGGAGTTTGCAAGTTCTCCTCGTGCTTGCATGGGATTCCTACTGGTACTCTGGTTTCCTCCCACAGTCCAAAGACATGCATGTTAGGTTAATTGGAGACTCTAAAATTGGCCGTATATGAATGTGAATGGTTGTCTGTCTGTGCAGGTCTCTCTCTGTTTTGGCTCTGAGATAGACTGGTGGCCTGTCCAGGGGGTTCCCCGCCTCTCGCCCACTGACAGATGGGATAGCCTGAACAGGATAAGCAGTTAAATATAATAGATGGCTGGAACACAAAGTACAGCTACAACGAATGGGGGACGTCTTTAGATTCGCAAATCTGGCCTGATGACGGTGCCAGAGGAAATGTCATCAGGATTTATTCTCAGAGGAGCATCCATTTCTGTGCCAGATTTCATGGCAATCATCAATAATTGATAATAATTCAGTTTTGACCAAAGGGGTGGGTAAGATGTAGATTAACACTAGTTCACTCCTGAAATGGCATGAATCATAAAACAGACTTCCTCCCTTAAGGTGAATATTTGCATTATGTAGGGTATTTAAACTCAAACAGTGACTATAAATTTGAAAGTACAGTCAGATTGTAGGTAGGTTTCCACTTGGGAGCTGAGTGGGAGGTTGCGGGAGGGGGAGGTCACAAATGGAGGGTAGAGGAGCAGCTGTATCAGACGGACAGGGAGGGCTTAGGGATCTACGTGGAGGACAGAGCCATCTGATCTCTTGCTTGCCAACTCACCTCACCCACTGCTGCTCTCACAAGAGAATACAATGCACAAAATCCATCATGCTGCCTGATCAGCTTTAGTCTTTAACATGGATTATTACATTATTGTCATCAGAGCAGAAATAAAATACTCTTTGCAAAGGACTGTTATTATTGCATGCTCTGATTTTTTTTGCATTTTACGAGGAACAAGGGTGGTGCTATTATACAGTACATTTCTCTTAATATAATCAAACCTTACAAATGCATTTTTCAGTTACTCAATTTTTTGTGATTAGTCTACTCCAAAACCATTTACTCCTATTAGAATTCAAATGTATTCAAATGGCACAAATTCGCACTTTCACTTTTAATTTTCACAGAATTTCTATTAAAACAGCTGAGCTAAAAGCAATTTAGAAAAGGGGTATTTTCTAAGCTAAGTCACATTGCCCGGAATAGGAAAAGCAGGGCTCCCTTTGTAACCAGACCCAGGCAGGGAGTTGGACAGAAAGCACCTGGTTGCCAGTCTTGGACTGTTGGGCCTGCCCCCAAAAGAAAAAAAAAGCATGAATCCACCACTATATGGACCCACTACCTGAAAGAATAGGGATGTGGTGGAAGCCACCAAGCCAGCAAGGTTGGGGACCCAGGCATGCCGATCACGGGAGCTGGCTCTAGGGAAGGGGAATGGATATCATTGGTCAATTGAAGGAACACTATGAAGAACTCCTAAACCCAACCAGCATGTCCTCTAAGGAGAAGGCAGTCTTGGGGGAAGCGTCACTCGTATCTCTGGCAGAGGTCTCTGAGGTAGAAAAGACCCTCTTCACTGGTACCAGGTGTGGATGAGTTTAGGGCTTAGATGCTGAAGATTTTGGACACTGTTGGACTGTCTTGGTTAACACCTTGGTTGACAATGCAGATTCTGTCCTGGTCCTGGAACAGTGGACCTACTCTTTACCCCTATTGAGGCAAATGGGATCCTGCCTACATGTGTTTTGTGGATTTGAGAAAGCTTAGGAACGAATGCCTCAGCACATCTTAAAGGAAGTACTGTGGGAGTATGGGGGGCCTCAGTCATTGGAGTAGACCACCTGGTCTCTGTATAACCAGAGTGAGGAATAAGTCAAACAAGTTCTCAGTTGGGGTTGGCCTTCTTCAGCATTGTCCTGTTTCACTGAGCCTGTCTGTGATTTTTCTTAGATAGAATCTCAAGGCGCAGCCGGGTTGAGGAAAATTGCTTCTCTGATTTTTGCAGTTGACGTGGTTCCTCTGGCGTCACCAAACCAGGACCTTGAGCATGCACTGTTATTTATATCATCTAGCCTGGGAGAGCCTCGGGATCCCTAAGAAAGAGCTGGAGAATGTGGCTGGTCTAAGTGATGTCTAGGTTGGCCTACTGAGCCTGCTGCTACTGAGGCCACACACAGATAAGTAGTGGAAAATGGACCGATATTAACATTAATCAAATAGGATTAATTGGTTCATTTGTTGTTGGAATTTTTCAGCTATGGATTAAAATACAGCCCAGAACTGGCACAGAGCAATGAGCTGCATCAGGCTTTAGCCTCACAGGCAGTGTTATTAGGATCAATTCATTGTTAGTTTTGTATTAGGGATTAGTTCATAATATTAAAAAAAAATAAATTCTAGTTTATCCTTTAACCTTAAATAAAAAGCTTTTCATACTGAAACTGTTACCTATAAATACCAGAACATCATTTCCATCTTCTGAAGAAAAATTTCTCTAAGGTTTCTATTGGGTCTTTGTTCTCAATGGTTCCCTACTTGGAGTTTGGGATTCCCCCAAAACAAATCACGTATTACAAGGTGATGACAGGTGGGCTATAGTTTAAATAAAATGTTACACCAAATTATATTTAATCATTCTTTTCTCCAGTCTTGTGAAGTACAGCTCCTCAGGGGCCTCCAGCATCTCTGTGGTAAAGTTCACATCCATACTAAGACCATAACTTCTAATGTGGGGTCATTGCTTCATTTTAGGGGTCACACAGAGCAAATGGTTTGAAAACCACTGAGCTATTCCTCAACAGGAAACGATTAAGAGTCTACAGCCACGGCAGGAGCTCTCTGAGGCACAGACTGTACGAACTCTACATCAGACTTGATACCAATATGTTCGACCTCACTCACAGCGGGAACACTACTGTGCTGATATTTTACAGATTTGCTACTTTGCAACTAAAGCACAGCTGATGATGATGGGACTAATAGTTTAGCAGGTATTTGGCCATAAGTACATTAAGATTCATTGTCTTTGGCCATTACGAATGCGTGTACACTGCTACTCTGCTAATTTGGCAAAAAACACAAACACATGTACAGTGTGCTCCCCAGACTCAATTGCACTGTTACATTTTCATCCTGTATGCTCTTTAAGAAAGTACCACTATAAACTTTAAAACCAGAGTTATAAGAGTGTAACCAGCAGAACCTCTCTGTCTGCTTCTGTTGCCTTTCTGCTCTAACTACTGTAGCTGGATACCTTCTTCCACCTAATGTGTCTTTCTTATTTATGTCACACCACATGTGCTGCTGTTCTGTTCCTGTTTTCCTCAGCCGCTGACAAAATTACTCACAACATTTCAGATAACACACGTGACATTTTCTTTGTTTAAGCTGAAAAGACATGCTTTAAAAGCAAACACACACTTGTTTTAGAGCTTGAACTCTGAACTTGGTGGAAAGTGCAGGTTTTGCATTTCCTGAAGTATGAGAGGCAAAATCAATATAGCAAATAAATGTCAAATCATCAGTAAATTAGTTTACATGCAACAATATACTGATATAGACTGTGACTAACTCAAGGATGAAATAAACCCCAAATTTGGATGTAACTTTATTCAATTAAGGTAATAGTCAAAGCACTAGGGGAAAAACATATTAAAAACTACTCAAAATGGTTGATTATTATTTAGCTCCATATTGATTTCAAATACTTTGTGTCTCCAGACTACCCGTGTTAATCATTAATTGGAGGCCTGCACAAAATGGAGACATTACTAAAGACCATCTTTTCCAAAGCAAGTAAACAACTTAATTATTCTCATAATCAAAGTAAATGCAAAAGATTATTATCACATATTATAACATAACTGCAGCCAGGGTTTCTGCAGAGAACGGGAGCCCCACAGGACAAAAAGTGCTATTGCATGGTGTGTGTCATTAGGCCCAGACAGACTGTAATTACACTGCAGCCCCATGATGGAAGGAGAGTCCTTCTAATTAGCACAGATCACATTCCTTTGGCTGATTGAGCAATTAATGAGAATGTGGTGATCCCTCAATCAGCAGCACAGAGACCACTCTTGTCGCTGATACATACTCTTCCTCATCAGAGCTCTTAATTAAATTTAAGGGATCGGCAGACATGGCCAACTATCTGTTTTCTTGTCCTTCTCTGTACTTTCCTCTGCTTTCATTTAGAGCCACATTCGACTTCAGTGGCTCTTGTTTGGGGTGGTTAATAAAAAATGATTTAGATCTTTGCATCTGATGTGTCAAGTGCTTATTAAGGAACAAACAGCTGCCTGCCTATCAATCATCCAACCACTGCTGAGAAAATAATACAAATGTGAAATCCTGCTGCAACTAAAACTGTTGCTATTTTTAATTCATCAGGCACTGGAGTTTTTTTTCTTGTGAATGTGCAAAAATCATACACAAATAACACGACTAGATTATTTATAACTGCCTAAAGCCTGAAATGCTGAATTGATCAGTCACGTTTTTTTTTCTCCTTGACTTTCATTAAGTATTCCTTTGAACCTGGTTATAGTTTATGGGTTTTTAAATAAATGTATTGTACAACCCAAATATGGCCACCTAACAAGTCTACTCATTAAAAAAAAAGGTTACAAACTCATACATTTTGGCGCTCAAAGGTTTTCACGTGAGAACGAAGATGCACTCTGCAACCAAATGACACTGTAGACCTTTACACATTTGTCAGAGCATCTATGGAGCTGAGTGAAAAAAAGCAAACAACTTTGACATTTAGGGATCATTTACATTCATGTCTGCCGTGTCTCTTTCCATAAGATGCTGAGGTGACAGTAAAAGTGACATCTGTTCAGATGCTGTGTGATCTACACACTCTTCTCAGCTCATTTATGTTAACAACCGTTCAACAACCTTCAGCTGTACTATAAAGGTGTTTGTGTACTTTGCATCCTATTTTGGGCACGGCAGCCAATTATTATGCAAGCTCTCATTTAACATTGGAGCAATAAATATTTTACAAGATAGAGTGCCACACCCTGGTTACACTTGATGCTGTTGCCATCTTTCTAGAGCAGTGATCTGTACGGAGATATTAGTGGATATTTTGTAATGATCACTATCACCACTAATTGTACTAATGTTTTTATTCTTAATGGAAAACATGTGTAACAGCTAAATACAAAAAATGTGGAGGTGAGACTGGAAGTCAGTCAGTTCAGTAATTAGTTTTTTTAACAGTCCAATGTTAGATTGGTTACTACAGTTTGTGTGCAGTTGAACAATGTCTAGCTCCTTTTTTATTAGCAACATCAAGTGATTTATATTTATATGTCCCACTGGGTCGTAATCACAGTGGTAAAAACCCGTAGTGGATTTCGTTTAGCTGCAGTAGCTACCAGCAGAGGTGGCTGGTTATTTTATTTGCAGAGAAATTGCTAAACAAAAGTCAGTAACTACTGGGGTCTTTAAGACTATGATCAGGTTGATCCCAACGTCTGCTGTTTGAATGCTGTCATCTCTGTCCTGTACCCAACAAAACAACAAAAAGGTACTTAAAAGGTTAAATCGTTACTACTGCATTCAGAAACAATACTAACTATGTTATGATTTATTTGCCAATGTAATGGCAACATGGATATGGTTTGTAATCATTTTACTGCTATGCACTAAAAGCTTTTTACCAATGGGTCAGAGTCAAAATTACAGCTTTTCCCCCCCACACACTGTTTACTTTCACACAATTTCCTGGAAATATTCCCCATAATTTTCCACAAAAAGCCTGGGTGGTTGGTAAAAGACATGGAAATGTGCAGTTATTCACTACCTGTTGGGCAGCTGAAGTTGTTTTAGGTAAGTGGAAATAGTTAACAGACATCAGTGTCAGAGATTCAAAGAAAGATTAAAACTAATTTTCAGAATGGAAATTAGGATTATGAAATAAGTGCAGTATATGTGAAAGAAAAACAAAGATTCATTGGAAAATTCTAGTTTAAAGCCTAAAAATCAGATAACCTTTAAAAAAGGAAGGAAAGTTTACGGGAATTTTTTCTAAGAAAGGGGGAAATAAAGTGTAGCCAAATAAATAATGTAAAAAAGATTATGACATGATGTTTATAATGTTTTGTTTGAAGTAATTTAGATCTCTCACGCTCACACTTGTCTGTAACTCATTGTCTCCATTCTCTTAAGCAACACATTTAGTTTAAACTCCAAACAATTCTTTGATGCATCTTGGGCCTGATCTACAACTGAGTCTGTAGAGAAGAAAGTGTAGCTAAGTCATGGCTATTTGACTGACATAATCACTGGTGATTAAAAAGGTTGATAAAATTGAAATGCAACAATGAGACTCGGTGTCAAAGAGTTGACTTGTAAGTGAAATCAGGGGTCTTGCAGATACATTTTCTAAACCTTGATTACGAGCTGGGGATAACCGGAGTATACGGCACGTGTCTGGGCCCAGCTAAAATGCGGAGTGAACAGCCTCTGGGTTGGGGGTGGCCGTCATTTGACGTGCTTGTGAGGAGCATATGAAATGAGTGAGCGATGACACGGCCTTTGGGTGTGCAGGAGGTCATTTATGGAAATGGATGAGAAGAACCAGCCCAACACACCCCAGGGACATATTAAGGTAAAACAGCCTTTTAATGGGATGTGATGAAATTTCTACAAATGGGTCAATAGAGTGGTGAGATGATGTACATTATCAGTTTTATGACATTTGAAAACATGGTGACTGACCTCCACCATAAACATTATGGAGGGAACACAGTTTTAAATCCGTGTTTGTTTGATAAGTGCTCTTTATCTGTCAGTCTAGTAGAGCTACAGGACGCCAAGTGTATTGAGCTGTGGCTTATTTAACTGTCTACATTTTCTTTGCCAAGTTTAGAAATTTGAACCACGAACCTCAAGGTCACAAACCTGCTTCACATTTACAGAAATCAAACACCGGAGAGGTAAGATGAGGAGGAACCCTGCATCGTGGGCAGAAAAGAAGAGAGTCACACTGGTAGAAAACTAACGTTACAAGCGGCCGACATTCACCATCGTGCCTCTGGGTTCACCCCCTCAGTTACCACGGATGGAATTGTCGGCTGTCCCAGCTGTGCACAGGAGACATTGGTGCTTTCAAGGTGAACTCAGTCCTCGCATGGTAAAAGAATCTACTCTAAACTAGGCTAAGAAAAATTCATTTACTCCGGCCAAGTCTTGGATTGTGCGTAATGTAGTTGCCAGCCTTTGAGAAAGAAGAAGAATTTGGGCCATAAAAAAATGTCAATCTCTCTGTCTGTGGCGCATAAATTTGGTGTATTTTTTTAAACTCTCCATCCTGGATACTGATACTGTTGTTTTCAGTAAATATGAGTCTGGAGCCGGTGGCTGGTAAGTGTCAATTAGCCTGTAAATGGTGGAAACCCACTTCCAGTACTGTACCTCTGGAAGAACTCACAAATCAGAAGTTAGTTTAGTTATTTTAGAGGGTAGTTTTTCTTGGCCAGAAGCAATCCAATCTTCTCTATGAATCACACATAACAAGATATAAAGCGGTGATTACTAGACTTTAGCAATGCTTACTATTTCCCTGTTTCATGTGTATTTACAGCAGAAGATAAGTGGCATCAATGATTTCAGTCATATTACACCAAAGACTGAACTACCTCTTTTGATTTTGTCCTTGTTGTATTTAAATGACACGTTGGCAGCACACATATTTTGTCACAGATTACATGACGGCTAAGGCAGCAGCAAACAAGTTTTAAATGCTCGCATATGTTTTGAAATACAGTAGTTGAACTCCGGTTTTTAATCAATCAGCAACAGTGGGTGGGGAATATTTTAAGCTGGGGAATAAAGCACATTTAGTCAGTCAGTCAGCACTGCATATGTGGGATTGATTTGACATAACCTAAAAGGTTTCTAGACGAGCATGTCACCAAGTGTGGCTCACTGACGATTACCTATGGAGGCAATAAATAATGTCCATTATATTGTGTGATAATATTAAACCTTGACAATCAAATATGACAATGGTGCCAATTCCAAGCACGTAAAACCATTTTGGTGCTTAGTTTAGACATAAGATAAAAAATACAAATGGCTGCCAAGAGCTGATGAGTGTCACTCACCCTCACATGGAGTGCTCTGAAAACTTGACGTTTAAATTTCCACCCATCAGCTTTCACATATTGCAGATTTGATAATAAAGAACCATGCAAATGTTTGCTCATAGACGACAAATGTTAACGACAATTCAACTCCAGTACCTTTATTCTATCCATGCAGGCCTCCATCTTCAGCTGCTCAACAGCTTTCCTGGCTTGGGAGATGCTGGCCGTGCTGTTGTTGGCAATACCGTCCTTCATGGTGCTCCTGTGACGCCAAATAGAGGCACAAAAGGGGGACACGTAGAGTCAATGAACATCACATTAAATCAAGAAAGCAGCAGCAGCCCCCCTGGCGATGTCTCTGCCCCCCTTGGAGCAGCCATTCTCTGGCACAACCTTTTTTTTTTTTTTTTTCAAATTTAAAGGACCCATTTTGTCCAGGGGAATCTGCTGTACAGCAGCGAAGCTCCATTTTATCTAAAGAAAGAGCTTTGAAGGGAGCAGCTGGACAGTGTCATTTCTCAGTCAGTGTTCACGCATGGTCGGTTTTCCTTAATCCCCTTCAGAGAAATGTTGGTATTCTGTGCAATAGTGAGCGAGGGAGAGAACTTCTGCAAAACTGCAAAAAGCATTAAGATACACACACCTCCAAGGAGCTGCTCAGTTCACCACTGGGTTCTGGTGAATTTCAACACTGCTGGGTTCACACTGTATCAATTCTTGATTCAAGTCAGTTATTGAACCTTTTCAAGGGAATCAAACGTACAACTTTGCTTCCTCTATCTCAGCATCTACAGAGCAGAGCGGATCTGTCCACTCCTTGCCTTCATCTTCTCAACTTTCTCCACAATGAGCATCAGTGCAACTGCAGGACATTTAATCTGTTCCACTGCAGTCAGCCCTTCTGTAGACATATGTATGTAAATGGCATTTCAGGCCCCCTCAGCACCCCCACCCCAGTCTTAAAATGTTTGGCAGCCACAGATGAGAGGGATGACACCTGACCACACACACACACACACACACACACACACATTTTGTAATAATGTGCGTGAAAATCTGAGGAATTTCACTGAGGTGCGGTGATGTTGAAGCAGTTCATACTCACTATGGATTTTTTTGTTGCTTGCCTTCATTTGTTGTTGTTTTTTTCCTTTACACAAATCGAATTTAAATGCATTTAATCTCAAATTCTAATGCAGATGTTTTTTAAAGCAGATGTTTTGTGGATGCAGACGCCGAATTCTCTCTCCAATCCCACCCTTCGTGCCTCCAAAGCTAATTTATAGCTTTTCATCACAACCTCGTAGGAAAGCTATCAGGCCTTTTGCCATTGAGGTTTCCCCTCCACTCGTCCACCCTGAAGCTCACACGGATGCATTTGGCACATTAAGCGTTTCATCCAAAATGTAGCGATGCTGATTATGAATGCAGATCTGTCAAACACAAGCCACTCTAATTTTTACGGGGATTAAATTGTGAACACACACGGTGCGAGCCACGGGCCCTGGTTAAAGCAGACAACAGCAAAACACAGATTATGAAAACAACTAGAGATTTTGCATAGAGGAATAATACAATAATCTCTCGATGCTTCGTTGCATTGCACAGCTACTAACTGATTAATGTAGGCTATAGCCGCAGACCTACCTGAAATGTGCCAATGGTTTTACAATTTGGAGAATTCCGGGTTGACTCCACCCAACACACACACGCACGCACACACACACGCACATACACACGCACAGAGAAAAGAGGATCTGTCAAATATCAAACGATAAATGGAAATCCCAGCCTCGTTTCTTTCTGGACTGAACCCGCGGAGGTGAATCCTGGCGTTTTAATTTCGCCTCAGCGGTTCGCGCAGTGCGAGTCGTGCGTATTCCCGTGTAGGAGAGATGAGATCCGAGCGGAGAGGTCTTGGTGAGCACCACGGCTGGACTTGGAGAGATGTTACGCATGCAGCAGGGGGGGAAACCTCTGTATGACGATCAGATACGGGCTGTGGGGCAGGGAGCACTCGATCGGCGGCTGCAGCAGCAACACGTCAGGATGGGTTTCTACTGTACTAAGTGACCCTAAATGCACCAAAACTGCGTTAGTGAAATTAAGATTCCGCTTTTCTAATTTGCTTTATTACTGCAGTAGCCACTGGAGATCTGCAGGCTTCCCCATTTAATTTTTACATCAGCTTTGACATCACCGGGTCCCCCACCCCCTTATAGTAACTGATGGGCCTCAGCCACAACAACGTCGCTGTTTGAGAGCGTTTGCGTCCAATTTAAAAGCCCCAATTACAACAATCTGAGCCAAACCCATTGTTTTCCCAATTTAAGCTTCTGCTCTAATACAGGATCTTCTGCAGCACCAACTACAGTCATGTTTTTAATGCCCCCGAGATCTTTCCTCCCACAAAGTAAGATACTAACATATAGGACATGATGTATTATGGTGGTGTTCATGTTATATGTCTTCAAATTTATATATATATATATATATATATATATATTTATATATTTATAATATACTCATCACTTGGTTTTTTTTCATACATTCATACACACACGCGCACACACAAACAAAACATTACCTTTCAGGAAATCAGTTCACGCTGCCAAACGGCAAAACCAGCCCAAAGAAGTCAATCAAAGGACACAATTTAAGCAACCTAAGACAATGATCTTAAATTATGCATAGCTCAAGTTATCAACACAATTTTCTTCTGTCAGAAAACACAAAAACAGTATCATATTACCCCTCTACTTTTTTCCATTTTCTTAAAAAAGAAAAAATCAAAACTCAGTCTTGTTGATGTTTAAGAGGAAAAAAGTTTGTACAAACATACACTTTTGTTTGTACACACAATAAAAACACTGTAAACCTACACAGTAACATGTCTCATACAGCAATGATGATGAGTCAGAGTAGAGCTGCGAACAGAAAAAAACAAGAAAACAAAACAACACAAAAGGAATGACATCATAATATTCCCTTTCTTGTAAACAAGTCAAACACAAAGTGTGAAATGTTCAACATCATTATCACAGAGGTCTCACTGCAGTCAGCACAAAGGCAAAACAACTTGTTTCACAGTTGTGTTAAAACAATCTCCTGTTTTTTTTTCTATATGAAACTTGATATGAAATGACCTATTGCATGTTTGTGTATAATATTGCTCTCTGGATTTAATAGTGGAATTAAATCAAAGCTCAGTTTCAGGTTAAGACTACAGAACATTGGATCACCTTGTATTTACCAATAACTGATAAAAAAATTTTTGACAAATAATAGACAAACTGAAAAGTGCGGTAAGTTGGGTGGGAATGTAAAGAATAGCTGCATGGATCCATTAATAGGTTCAACAACTTTTGGTCTACTGTTCTCCAGGCTGGTCAGTGTAGTGTAAGATCCTGAAATCAGCTTTAAGTCACATCAGTGAAGGAAAAGCTAACTGTTGTTACCTCAGCCTGTTAGGCTCAAAACCCCAGCACCCTCCCACCTGCTGCAACCTTTATGTAATGCACAAGATGAGGACACATTCAGGGGATTTTTGTTTTGGGCGTCTAATGCGGTTTGTTTTCTTAGAAACTTAGCAACGAGTAGTGAAATGTTTTAGTGCTGAAAAGAAGAGGAAATGAGCCTCCGTGGTGGAGGGGGGGTAATAAAATAATAAATATAAGCACTTCCCAACGCAGGAGGACAGCTTCAGCCAAGGCAAGATTTGATATCATGACAGCAAATGTCACAACACATACACACAGTCAAGGTCAGCATCACCCTAGCATGCAAAAGTAGGACAGAACAACAGGCAACACAAGGTACAATTCCCCCCCTCCATCCTTTTACTGAGCTCAGATATAAAGTGATGCAGACCCGTGACATTAGTGTTCAGACTTGAGTGGAGCAGACAGCCCAGTAGAGCGGCATCGCGCTCCCTCAGAGCGGGACCTCTCCCTGTGACAGACGTGAGGAGTGGCTCCCTCCCTCCTTGCTGCTGCAGCGTCAGCAGGAAGCTCTTGCTGTGCTCCGGCAGCAATCTGTCAGATGCCTCCCTACGGGAGCGCTGGGCACCACTGAGGTGAGAGACGGGGGTCTCAACACTTTGGGTCTGGTTTTCAGCCAGACGGTAGCAGCTTACTAGAAATCAGCCAAAGTAACATCAGGCAAAGATCTCTGGACAACATAAACTCGACAGAAGGAAACAAAATAAGACACTCTCATAAAACTGTGTGATGCAGCCTAAAATGCAACCTCATTTCTCTCAACAATCCACTTCAGTGTTTATAAATATATTTTTATATACTGTACATATAATACTATTATATTATACTCTTGATGCTGGGAGTGTCTGTGGTAGGTTGAGTAGGTTTCAGCTTGTGATGCTGTAATTAAAAGTCAGGGAGGATTCAGGGATGTTGAGGCCATGCTGACATGTCCTCTTTGCTCTGACAGGGAGGAGGATGTGGTGGAGGAGGTGGGTGGAGCTCCTCTTGCTGAGAACTGGACAGTCGTAAACATCAGGTACACAGTCAGCCTGCGGCGTAGCTGCTTAGAAAAGAGTAAAACATGGGCAACTTCATGCGCTGCTGGTCCCGCCGACACCACGCCATCACTGTACCCTCGCTGTTGGCAGTGTAGAGGTGGTGTCCATCACACGAGTATGTCAGGCTGAGGTAGATGGGAGAGGACATCTTTGTCAACATAATTCCCAAAGAAAATCCAACTGAATGTTTGGCACAAAGAAAAAAAAAGATGTGATGGTTGTAGATAATTACCTGATGATGGGTTTGCTTGACTTGGGAAAGGTGATCTCTCTCACTGGTTTCAAATCCCACGTGCTCCACAACCTGAAAATATTTAAAAAAATTTGTGTGAATAGTTCAGTGAATAATAAAAGGGAAATATAATCCTAAAAAAAATAAATAAATAACAGTTTCTGCCCACCTGACAACGCCGTTCTCTAGCCCACCAGCAATGACGTTGACAGAAATCCCCTCTGGCTGGTTGGAGAAGGCCACAGAACAAATTATCTCCCTGCAGTGGACGTGACCAATCAGATCACCGTTTACTGTCCACAGACGCAGGTCACTTCCCCCGCCCACTAAAGACAAAGAAACAGGAGTCATGACTCATGTCAATGACCTAAACACAATCAGATAACTTGAACATGTGATGCAATAAACACTCCAAGGGGCTTGTCACCTGAGTCACAGACTGTTGCAATGTCACCCGTGGTCTCGCTGGCAGACACAGCAGTCACTGGGCTTTTGTGGCCTGTGAGGCTTTGTACATAACAGAGCCTGACGAAACACACAACAGGTCAGAGGTTATATATAACTCTACATTTCTCATCACATCTCACCGCGTGTGTTTGTCTCATCACACACACACACACACACACACACACATACACACACACACACACACACACGATAGACTGACCTGTTAAGGTCCCAGAGAATACAGGTGCCATCTTTGCTGACACTGATGAGGATGCTGTAGGGTTTGCAGACAAACAGGGTAGTGACTTCCCCAGTGTGTCCGTACAGGTGAACCTGAGATTCAACCTCTATTTCTGCCGGCTATGGAGACACATATATGAGACTACATACACAGGTCATGCAAATCTAAAGAATTTCCTGTTTGCATTAGTGTGATATTTAGGTTTTACACATGCAAAAAACACAACAAAAAAACTTAATTAATCTAACAAGCTTTTCTGAACAGGACAAATTGCTACTGAAACGTCCTTCAGGGACAGAAAAACAGGAAATGTAGTTGCTTTTTGGTGGGACCGATAAAAAAGCCTCTGTGATGACTGAACTCCCAGACCCCTAATCCTACTTATAGGCTCAGTGGAAAAGCGTTGCAAGGGCAATTGTGATGTGACTAATAAAGCTGAACGTTTGAATATGTTGAGGCTGGCTAACGAGAAGAGAGAGGAGGAGTGTAATGGGAGGTGGGTGGGTGGCTTGGGTGTTGATGTGGAAGCGGACGTTTAGAGGGGGGCGTCACCATGGAAACCCACCGTGGTGCTGGTGAAGCGGTTGCTGTAGGCGGTGATGACTCCACACTTGCTACCCGTGAATAGCTGGCAGCCATCGGGCACCCAGGCACAGCTGGTCACCTGAAGGAGAGGGAGAGAGACAGTTGGACAAAGTGAATGAGTAGCCTTAAAGCTTATTGGTGCATTCTTACTAAGGGGTTTGTTTAACTTCAGCACTTCCTTTCACTGACAGCTGCTCTGGATTTTTCTGTTTACCTGATGAAGTTGTGAACACTGGATGAAGTTGATAGGTGGTTCGCTCTGTTTGCTCTTCAGCCTCAATATATTGTCTGCATATCCCCAGCTTAAGATGGCTGACCATTGGATGTCTGTGCTGTGCATGCTCCGAACACCTACAGAGTAGAGAACATAAAATTAATGGAGTCAGCAGGACACTGTGCAAAACATCATGTACATCCACTCTGACTTGCTACCTTGCTCCTTGCTGTAAATCATCATGAGGCAAAACTTGGGGGAAAGCCCACAGATGGCTCGCGTTGGCAGAGCAAGCAGGGATCCGAATCTCTCCCCGTGTGGCTGACTGAAGCACACCACTGGGTCTGGAGCGGAGGGCGAGCCCGCGTACTCACCCCACTTCAGTCCTTTGATCCATGGCAGTGGGCTCTGTGGGTGGGGAGAGAGGAAATTGCCAGGTGAGCAGCGGATCATTTCATGGTTGATGCATCAAGTAATTTCTTCCCAAGCACACAGCAGACTTCCACAATCATCACCAGCACAGAGCAGGTTACCGGGCAGACTATTTCCTTGGCTTGTTCTCTGGTTTCTCTAAAGGCCAGCTGAACCAGTAGTCCCATGGCTGCCGGTAGCTCCCCCTCCATCATGAGTTTGGGACCAGCCCTGCTGATATGAGAAGTGTTAAAGAGCTGCCTTGGTGTCTGTCCGTATGTTTTGATCATTGTCTCCAGGGCGCGTCGCTGCACTGGATCTTCTACAGCTGAAACATCCATGCCAAAATATGTCTGCAAAAAGTGAGGTAAAATTGGTGTGAACAACAACAACTCGGATATTTTCCAAGTTATTCCACCAAAGATCAGAATTAGCAGCGACTTACAGCTGGGTGGAAGACGTTGATGGCGTGGACAGCAGCTTTGCCTTTCTGCTTGAGCCCAAAAACCAGGTCGATCCACTGACACATTGTCTGGGAGACCTGGTCAGACTCAAGCGCCTGTCGGTGGATGAGGATGAAGAGACGTGGATCGTTCCGAGCCCAGGGGGGCAAGTTTACATGGTTCACTCTCTCACTGTTTTGACGAACACCAAAATCAAAACCTGCGCAGGCAAAGAGTGTTACTTTTTAAAATCAAGGTAAAATTCTGCAGGTGTAAAAGGTAGTATAAAGTATTCAAGTATAAATGGAAAAAATACCCTCTCTGTTGACCAGGAATTCTGGGAGGTAGAAAAACTCAGGTATGAGCTCTTTCACGTCAGTCATGGACTCGTAGGAGGACAGGCGCCACGTGGTGTTCATGGAGTGAAACGTCCGGTCCGGAATATCAAAGCTCTGGTCTGATTAAGGCCAAAGACAATCTAATTACAAATTCAACTCACTAATTGAAAAGATCTCCTTTCATGACCTTAGACACCACGCTTGCTGAATACATTTACGATCACATAAAAGATGCCTCTGAGGATCAGAGGAGAGAGACGAATAAATGAAAAAATAATTAACAGGAAAGGAGGAAATAAAAATGAGATGGGGAAGGGTGAAGAGTTGATCAGAGAAGAGTATAAAAATGAAGTGACCTTTCATGGCTAATACCTGTGTCACAACATTCACATTTACAGCACTTGTTGAAACTACAGCTTGCTATTTTCCAAGGCTTTAAATTTTCTTTTTTGTCTTCTCTTGTGTGACTGACCTTGGTATGCAAGGAACATCTTGGTAAAAGGAGGCATTCGCACCAGGAAGTGCAGCACTGTGCCGCTGTTGGAATAGTGTGAGCCATAGTGGTAAGGCTGGACGGGAGGCATTGGGTCATCCTCACGAATGCCCTTCTTGTACTCCTCCTCCAGGTACTGCACAGCAAACACGGTGATGCGTTTTCTTACTAAGATAACTAATACACTCAGGTAAAGCATGTTAAAACTATTTTTATGGCCTTACCTTGTAGTTATCTACATAGCGATCCTCTTTTTCTTTTGACTGGACTGCAATAGGTTTGCTCAAGTTCCTACACAATCACAAGATGAAATTAAATTAAGAAGTTAAACAAAATTAAGCAAACATTAAGCAAAACAGTAAGTGAACTGTGATGTTCACAAGTGACAATTGGCTTATTTCCTTGTGATATATGTTGACTTCTGAGTGGTCGTTTTGCCACTCAGTTCTTCCAGCCATCCAGCACTGACCTGTAAATGTTTGGGTCCTGAAGGTCAAGAGTCTCACTGGTGTAATCTCGCAGGATAAAGGGGAATACTGGGTACTGCATAAGGTCGTTGAAGGAGCGGCCTGCGTGTTTGTTGAGATGTGTGAGGTACTCAAAGTTAGATATTTGACCCGAGCCCCACAGCTGTGTGAGCGCCGTGATGTTTCCGTGCTCAAGTAGGTTGGGCAGATCAGAGGTAAGGATGTTGTGGTAGACATCATCACGGAACTATGTCGCACAGAAGAAAATAAGATTATTTCATGGACCAAAGTGAAACATGAGAGGAAGGACTGACTCACAAATGTACTCTGTATGTTGCAGTTTGCTGAATTAAACCTGCTGCGTCTCTATGTTTCCTGTACCACTGAAAAATGAACCTAGTGCTAAAAGGGAGGTAATAATTACTCCATTGGTCAACTCAGAGCTAAAGCACCTCCACCAAACCAAGCTTATGATTCGGGGGGAAACATAGAACACTTAATTTCTACTAAATCAAACAAAAATTTCCATATGAAAAATACTGGTGCAAACCCTTACTAAGCTTAGGAGATCGTTAATGGCAAGTCTTGCGGCTAAACACTGACAAGATCACAAGTTTTTTCTAGTCGTATCATTTGCTAATGAGCACTAAAAGAAAACAGCTGATGTGGTGGCAGATATTAGGTCATAAACCAAAATATTGGACAAATAAAATTTTTTACTTGATGATGGCCAACGTTTAGGTAAAAAAGTCATCATATTTTTATACTTTTATACTTTAAACTATAATACTATAAGTTTATACTAAATTTCCTAGGAACCCATCCAGCAGTTGTTGAGACTTGCACTAAAACCAATATCTATTTATACTATATGGAAACGGCTTTTGCAAATCCACAGACAATCTGGGAACGACAGATTTGAATTTTTCAAAATTGGAAATACGTTCTGTAAAGCCTTGCTTTGTTCAACAACACTGCAACCTTTGTTAGTATTTTAATGTAAAATAATAATAATACATTTTGTTTTCTTACATATAGAGAATAATGTTAATGTATCTTGTGTTTACGATTGATTCTTTTCACATGATACTGCTGAGCTCAGCAGGTATCCAAGATAAAATACCAAAAAGGCAACTCCACCATTAACTCTCAACCTCAAAGCTGCATGATTTTATCTATTCATACATCTTTTCCTTTCAGCATCAGTAGGCTCTTTCAATTTATCTTTTATTTTATTATGGTCTCTCCTGTGAGGCCACATTTTTATATTCTTGTGATTTGCTAGGTAGCCTAGTTATGCATGATAACCCCCCTGCAGTTTCATGCAATAGTGAAACAAAACAGCTCAAGTAAATATGCTAGGACGGCTACTGTTTTCCATTCGTGAGCAATGTCAGCTTTCATTTTAGCATTTGTTTCTTGAAACCTTCATCGAATATAACTTCCTTCATCTTTATCCTGTGTGAATTGTGTCTTTGACTCACCTTGCTGTTGTCAAAAGCTAACAGCAGGGTTCTGCCGTTGGTTAGGAATATCTCCACGGCGTTGTCTCTCAGCTGCCACCATCGCTTGTGCACCTCCTTGATCTCCTCGTACGTCCAGGAGAAAGAAGGTGCCTCTGTCTCCCCATGAATGATCTGTCAAAACACATAAAAAACATCTAGTGTTGAGTCTCCAGGTGAAGTCACATAGACTGCCACCCACCTAATGGGGAAGAAACCTGACCAGTAAAGTCCGGCTTTACCTGGTTGTCATTAGCATCAGCAGCATTGTCCTCCACAAAGTACATCCCAGCCTTTCCTGTGAGACAGGACAGGGTGAGTGAGATTTTGTGTACTAAAAGCAACACATACTGCACATTGACTTGTGTGTGAGGGCAGTGCCTTAGAGAGAGCAGATTATTCTTTTGCTTTGGGCTGTGTGAACAGCTGAGAATATATTATGCATGGAGCAGATGTGAGAGACGGTCAGCGCCTTACCCAGAAGTAGCTCCCCTGCTGTCTCTCTTGAGGGGGCGACGCTGATGCACCGTCTGGTAAACCTATGGACCAAAAAAATAAATAAAATAAATAAAGCATAGACACCTAACAATGTCAATAAGACATTTATGTTCCTTTTTCAGATCATTCTGGCTTCAAGAAAGCAATGTGACGTGTGCTAGGGATTTATAGACAGGCACAGAAATGGAGAAGTACGGTATAATACCTGATGGACTCGCTAGTGGCTTTATCTTTGACAGTGGAGGAGAAGGAGGAGTGGGTCTTATCCTCAAAGAGGAATGAAAGTGGTGGCTTCACTGGATCTAAATAAGACATGATGGTCAAATTATTAACAATGAAGGTGACAAACACAGAGCACTAGACAGAATGTTGCTAAATGGCTACAAGTTAAAGGGTCTCTCTACCTTCAGGCTTGCGTCTGTCTGGGAGCAGATATTTATTCGGGATGGTGAGGTAGCATCTCTGTAGCCGCCGGCGCTCCCGGTTTGGCCCTTCAGTGGGGTCAAGTTGCCAGGATGTTGGGTAGGATGTTTGATCATACCAAACCGCACTGAACGAGACAATTACAGACCTCTCAAACAGTTTGTCTACTCTTTTGTTAGTTTTAGTCTAAAAATATGTACTAAAATAACATGACTTTAGGTTTATTGTTTATTCAGTACCTTTAAATTTAAGCAGGTTTTAAAAACAGTATTTAGTACTTTGTGAATGCAGATAAAATTTATCAAAAATACAAATAAATAGGTATTCTACTGCATATTTAAAATGGCAGATTTTACTTGTCTACTAAGTTTGACATTAGAAGAGTTCTTCTATTTTAAATTTAAAAAGTCTTCAGTGGGAGGAGAAAAATATTTAGCATTAGAATAAAGTTTAGTATAGTAACCCCACTTTAATTGTACTAAAAAAAGAAGTATATCTCCATGCCCACCGGTCATGTGTGAGTTGTTGCACCAGCTCTTGCCAGTGGCGGCTGGCACTCAGGTCGATCTTGTAAAGTCCCCTAATGTGCTGGATGACTTTCTTTCTCTCCATGCCTTGTCGCAGACAAACGGTCTGAGTGATATCAGCTGCAATTTTGGAAATGTCCTTGGACTTGCCTTCCAGCCTTTGGATAAGACTACAGTGAAATAACAAAACATGGAGTGAATTGAAGAGTGGAACAAAGACATGATTCCTACCACTATTTTCTTGCGCTAAACATAAATTTTACATCAGAAAAAAGCCAAAACCTACCTTCTCTGAGTGTTAGCCATTTTCTTTTCCCATGCCACTTTGCTTGTTTTTGCTTCTGCTTCATACTTTATTTTTTCCTGTATGAATAAGTCATAAGTAAACAAAAACTTGCAACTTGCAAAACAAAGCATGCAATTAAAAAAAAAAGGAAAAAAACCTGATTTGAGTGTGCTTAGCATTTACTGAATATATCCAACTGTGCAAAACAAAAACAAAAGCTGACATTTCCTGCTACTCAACCAGCAAATTAGATTTGATGAGCTGATGTTAATCTGTTTACTTCACTTTAACAGTGGCTGTGTTTGTAGGATTTACCTCATTTACTGCTTTGAGCAAGTCTGGTTTGTGTGGAGCATTGGGTGGAATGCAGCGATGGCCACAAAGCTTGAGCGAGGTCATGAATACACCCACAGTGTTCTGCTCGTCTTTGGTAAGGCTGTCCTTGTGATCATGCAGCATCTCAAACAGGTACAGTGATAGCTTTGGTCCATGCTAAGTAAAAGAGAGACAGTATGATACTAAAGAACAGATAAAATTTTAATTTGAGTCTGATACAAGTCACAGAGTGATGGACAGGAAGCAAGACTTATCACTGAAGTCGGCCCTCATTAAATCTTGAGAGAAGGATGCAGACTGATAGAATGACATTGCAAGGGGCCGCTGACGTGCATGAAAACATCTGTCAGTTATTTTAGTACCAAAGCCTGACAGGTCCCACAAATTTATGCTCACTCACACTTTTCACTAAAATAAACACCAAAAAAAGACTTTGAATAAATCACTTGGCACATGAAAAATATAATTTCCGAAATAATATTAATGTCTGACACATAGTGAAAAAAGCTAAGATAAGTTGACGAACCTCTAGACCTGGGCTGAGGCTCTCCTTGAGGATATCTAAATGTCTGGGATCAAATACAAACTCCAGTGCCTCTTTCCTGTCAGACAGCGGAAGAGCAGGGCTTAGTGTGTGCACTAACAGGCGGCCAATTTGGACCCGAAAAGTGTCCCGACACGACCATAGGATTCTTCGCCACTGGTGATGTGGTGCTCCACCGCGGCCTGTGCTGCCCTGTGAGATCATAATATTGTAATTTCAGAACAGCTACAAAAAAGGAGTCTTAAAGCAATCTTCTCAGTGACTGTCCTCATACCAGGCTGATTTTGATCCCGTCCATCATCAGTTTGAGGATGTCCTTCTGAAAACTTTTTTTGCTGGCAGGCGGCAGGGTGAAAGGAACAGGTGAGTGTGGAATGGAGGCAGGGCAACTCTCATCTTGTACTTGATCACTGGGATCTGGTGTGAAAAGCTGTTGGTCTGGGGAGTCTGGGATATTCAGGAGATCAAATAAGTCCTGACTCACATCTGTAATGAGGAAAAAAATGTAAACAGAATCAAGATTAGTTTAATCTGTGCTCATTGTTAGGTGAAGGAGAAAATGGAGATGATTAGAATAGATAACAGAAATAAAATGTTTACCATAGTAAATTAGTCTGTTGACAGCAAGAACCACAAGCCTCTGAAGCCGTTGGACAAACTCAGTCTCACTCGCACGAATGGGGTTTTCCTGGCTCATCCTCCTCTGCATCATCTGGTGGAGCTCATCACTAGCTACAGAGCGCATTCGCATTAGGAGAGAATCAGTCTGGGCCAAAGAGAGCCGGCGCCGGCCTAGAAGCACAATATCATGAATGATCAAATGGGCGTACACCATCTGGGTGCTTAAGATGGTACGCCATTTGTAAGTAAAGGCACACATGCTTTTTTCCCTTTCAAGTTCAGAATATCTTTCATGTATCATTAAACACACAAGATTATACAGATTCACAAATGCCATCTGTGCCAAGTGTTTAAATGTGATTTAGTTAAGCAAATCAAACATGCACACACAAAGGCACCAGTAGCTCTCGAGGATACTGGGCAAGGTCAGTGTTGGGGATGAAAGATGAGTTCACTGCAAATGTGGGAGACATGCCCCTCAAGAGGGAAGATGTTCTCTGCTGTGGACCACAGTCCAAGCTACCTGCATCACAGTGGAACATGTACGATGGAGCTCCTAAAGGGGAAGACACGGGGGAGTCATGGGACAGGAAGCTGAAGGGAGGGGACAGGGGGATTTGGCCATAGGAGCAGGTGTGCTGTCTAGGAATGCGGGGGATAATGGAGTCTTTCATGGCAATGGAACCTTCAGATCGGGGTGAGAAGAGGACCAATAAACAGACAGGTGAGAGTGCAGTGGGAACACATAAAGCTTTTAATAAACCTCGACAGTGAGGATTAGAAAATCTGCAGACCACATTTCTACTGTTGCATAATTAATATTCACCTGCGATGCTCTTGCGCTTCTGATAGATGGCATGATGTGGAGAGCTTGGTGTGTTAACAGAACTGCTCAACTTCTGAGGTTCCTGATTGGCTGTCGTCTTTATGAACTCAATTGCTGACTGAAGGACACGGAACTGCAAGGCCACAGCCATCTCTGAAGTAACAAAAAAAAAAAAAAAACCCAAACCAAACAGCTAATGAAATTTGCCATGTTAAGACATTAACCTCATGATCCCCATTGATGAATGACAGTGGGCCAAGTACAATACTTAAAGGGCGACTTCACCAATTTTCACCTTGCTTTCTGTGGCCTTGTTTAGGGTGTAAATTTACATCATTGCTTTTAAAATTTCCTACCAACTTAAAATATTTCTTTTATCTGAAAAACTGTGATAATCTAATCTGAAAGCTCAAGTAGAGATATTTTGATATATGGAATTCAAAAGGAAGTTTAATGGCATTTATGTACATGTACTACCCAAACTAGAACCAAAGGAAGCAAGTTCAAAATCAGTGAAAAAAATTTCTAACAACCTTTAAATGGTTGCATGAGTCTTAGTTTAGTATAATTACTGAAATGACACACAACCAGATCAGAGAGCAGATTTAAAGAAAAATTAGAGAAAGCTATTTGGTGAGAAGACAGAGATGTAAGATATATCTCAAATTGTTGTAGATAATAAAGTAACAGTACAGTTTCTTTCTACAGCAGAGCTTGACAACTTGATATCATCCAACTGCATTGTAGATGTCAACACTGATGTATTTTGCATATGTACTGAATTTCGGAAATCCAACCCCTCACCCTGTGTGCGACACATCTTGCTGGTCTGCATGAAACCCAGCAAGGTAATGAGGTCTTCGATGATGCGGAAGTACTGTGACCCTGAAGAGCTGCAGGAGTGGATAGTCACAGCTACCAGCAGCTGTTGGATGTCACACACCAGAAGTTTGTAGTCATTCATAGGAATACTGCAGAGAGAGGAGGAAAAGCAAAAATATATGAAGCACAAGACATGAGTGTGCACGTCTCAGACAGCAGATCAATGAACAGTGAGGGGACAAATCATTTAATTTATGGCTCAATGATTCAATAAAAAAACACAGTGAACCCATGGAGGTTTTCTAGTGAATTATTCTCTTCTGGAAGCCGTACCCATTCTCCATGCCGTTGAGAGTGGAGAGGGTATTAAAGAGCACGTAGAGCAGCCCGTGGTCTAGCAGGATGTCTGCCAGCTTGGGGCAGGCGTTGAGGAGTTGCAAAAGCATGCACAGGATGTTGTGCACCAAAGAGTTGTCATACAGAGAGTTTTCAATAAGCCCCAACACTGGGATGATGCAGCGCTTTCTGAAGGGTGAGATGCTTTCCATTTCCTCTAGGTCCAGACTAGAAAGATTTACAAAAAAGAAAAAGAAAATTATTGAGATTTAATGGAATAGCCTACATAAAACAGTTGTGCTGTCAATGGACTCACTCTTCCTCTAAGCCTACTGGTCGTCCAAATAGCATCTCCAGGAAGCATTCGAGGAGCCCCTGGCTGCCCTGGTGGATGTATAGCTGGTTGGCCAGCAGTGAGAAGCCATGGTTCTTCAAGAATTTCTCCTTCTGCTCCTTGAGGGCTCGGCTGAAATAAGCATCCAACAGCTGGGAAAGAGAAGCAGAATGATAGGAGGTAATTTACTGTAAGTCATTTCATACGGTTTCTTTTCAACGGTCTATAAACTCTATAAACTTTAATACTGGTACAAAATCAGATCAACCCGCTTTATAGTATCAGTGTCTTCAAAGTGAACACCGAACTAACCTTCATGACTCCTTGTTGGATGAGAGGTGACGAGTGGTTGACCAGAACAATGAGGGCCTCTGGCTGAATGAGTTTGTCCATTACCTCGTCAAGCATTAGGTCAGGCAACAGCAGCAAGACTCCCCTCAGAAGATCATAGAGTCCACAGCAGATCAGTTCCAGGCAGTCCTCAGTGCTAGACCTGAGAAACAAAGCTTAGTCTTTAGTGCTGTTGAAGCACATCTAGCCATTTTTCAAGTAAAGTCAGTGCAAGTTAAAGGGCAACTTCACCAATATTCAACTTGCTTTCTATGGCTTTAGTTTAGGGTGTAAATGTACATTAATGCTTTTAAACATCCCTCCGGATTCTTTATATTAAAATATTTTCCCAAACTAGATCCAAAAGAAGCAAGTTCAATATCAGTGAAGGCACCTTTTAAGAAAATATATCGCTATATACATTTTGTGTACGTTACACATTATTGTACATTTTATACAAAATGCATGTGAATTTACTAATTACAAGCTGTGGTTTTGAGTTTTGTTTTTTGAGTAGAACAACACAACCCACATAAACAAAGATATCGAAAAAAAAAAGATTTACAAAAGAGTAAAAGAGTATTCATGTTCATTATAAATAATTCTTTAGACTGGGTCTGAGATAAAAAGTATTGATGATATATTGAGTTAGAACTTCAACTTTTCCCATTATGCATAGTTATAATGTATCTGACGCTACTGTGGCAACGTACTTGTCATTGGACTCGGACTTGCTGTGGGTCCTCTCATAGCCAGGAGAGTAAGTGTAGCTCTCCCAGTCTTCAGGCAAAGAGCCTCGATCGGCAGCAGTCGGCCAGCGTCCGACTGCCAATGAGCCATTTGCAGCTGGGAAGGCCAGGCCAAGACTGGTCAAGTTGCTGTGGCTCCTCTGAAAGGACTGGATGACTTTGAGGCTATCAGGGCGGCGTGGAGCCTCATCACTGGCCCAGTCGAACCGGTCCTCAGACTCTGTGATGCCCACGCTGCCTTCTGCCAGGCTATCCACCTCTGCTGCCTCATCCCGTTCCTCCTCGACGCTGATGGAAGGAGTGCGTGGAGCTCCTCCCTCACTTAAGTCCTTAGATTCACAGATAGTCCTGGCTGATTCACAGCTGCTGAGGAGATGCTCCTCACCCCCACCCTTTCTGAGAGTCTCTGTGCTGCCCAGAGCCTGCTGAGAGTTGAGGGAAACCCCATCACCTTGACCCGCCTCGTTCAAGTTACCATGTCCAAGTCGAGGTGTAAGCAGTGGGGAGGAGTATGGAGATGGTGCTAAATTAGGAGGGCGTAGTGACTGATCATCACCTCCACGTTCGGGGGAAGGAGCATGGAAATGGCCTAAAAAACAGAACAAAATGTTTTGATTATTAAAAATGTTTTAATGTAACATGATCAGATTCATTATGGTAACATAAAAACATTTAAAACAAAGAACCACTTTCTCAAATGTACTATAGGGAGAACCAGTTATATTACAATTCTTTTAAAGCATAAAATTGAGAACACTTGAAAAGAGAATTCTTAAACATCAACTTTTTACTCAGAAGTAATGGTGTTTCCATTAGCCATGTAAAATAAAACTCTAACATAAAATCTGTAATTCATCACAGATAGAGCGTAGGGCTGACACAGCTTGTTAAACAGAATTTCCTTGTTGGAGGTACATGCACTCATAAAGGCACTGTTGAATTTTCCATTGATAATTTCATCCTAAGCAGCAAACTAAAAGCACTGTATTTAAATATCTCCACTGCGCTGGAAGATGGGAGTGCTTTAAGGTCAGTGTATATGGTCAAAGCATCTGTACCTTCATGGGGAGCATCAGCAAACATAGTAGGGGAGAGTGAGACCACAGAACTGCTGGCAGACTTTCCTCCACTGTTGGAGTGTCTCAGGTACATAATGGACTGAACCTTCTCCTGGTAAAGCTTCCCATCTGACAAACAGACATCAAAAGACCTCAGTACATTAAATTAATGGCACTTTGATACAGACTCTACTTTCAAGTGCACTGCTCCCTCACCTATGTGCAAGGAGAAGAAGAAGCTGGATGGAGTGTGACAGACATAGGTGTTGGTAGGTGGGTGAACAGCCAGCAGGAAGTTGAAGACGAGTTTTAACAGGTCCATGTCTGGAGGTGACCCGAGGACCTCTTGTATAATCCTGACGAATGACAAACAGACTTCCTGTGGTATGGCAGTCAGATGTTCATCCCGATGCTCCTTGAGACAAACATAATGTTGTAAATAAAGTCTCTGAAAGTAAGGATGATGTTGGGTGACACTGACTTAATGACAGCGACCTACCTGTAAAACCTGGCAGGTAAGCAGGAAGTGATGCACTATTTCCGCCTTGAGGAATTGACGGATGTTGAAAACCTGATGAGGGTGATGCACCCTTATGAGTATCTCCAAGGCAGCGAGAAGCACTTCCCACACGCCACACTGACAGATTAAAAAAAAAAACACTGAATGACAGACTGACACATTAACTGCTGCTTCATCATCTAATGGTTAGTGGGGGTTGAAAGAACTGTCACTCCACAGCAAAGTTGAACAGAGCTGTTCAGAAACACACAGGGCTTATTTTCAATTCTTTAATTCTATGGGTTTATCAAATATAGATTTAAGGTTATTATAATATATAACAATTATTATAATATATATATATATATATATATATATATATATATATATATATATATATATATATATATATATATATAACAATTATTATAATATATATATATATATATATATATATATATATATATATATATATATATATATATATATATATATATATATATATATATATATATATATATATATATATAAATTTGGAGTGCAAATACAGTTAGTGTACCATTTTAAGGTAGATCTACCCAGAAAACATTATTAAGAGTCCAGTAGTGTTTCCTCCCCAAAAGTTTAGATAAGTTAAACTTGATATAAAATCAATACGCTCCTTTAAAAATCTGTTTTTTGAAGCTTAGAGAAGCTCCTATGGTGTATGCATTTATCAGCAGCTCATCATAAGATGATGATGTTTTGAGATTTTTATTTTTTATTAATAATAAGCAGACCTTGGGAGAAACTAGAAAAGTACATTATCAGTAATGCCATTCTCATGTTTACTGTAGAAAGTCAATTAGTTTGATACCACTGTAGCAGCGCATTCCTCTTTTACTTTTAAATAATGCTCCTTTCAACTAAAAACGAAATATAAGATGTAGGACGAACAAAATTTGTAATTTAGCGAATTTCATTTGTCTTGAGTTTAATTTATAATATAACGTCACATTTCAAAGTGCCTCTGGACAAGACACTGAACCCCGAACTCCAAGCACCTTTAATGTAGCAGGTTGTCCACAAACATTTCTGGATGGATATTAATAAAGTATATAATAAATAAATAATAATAAGTACCAATTTGGACCCAGTGATGTATGGATTTACCTCAGCTTTGGCCCAGATTTTCCAGTCCAACAGGACGTCTGATAGAAGCCTTATATCCTGCACCACAGCGATGGATTCCGTGTCCAAACGAAACTGACCATCATCCCCCACGATGAGGATCGGTCCACTACAGCATCCATCTAACAAAGTCTACAGAGACACAATTTGGACACCACTTAAAAAATACTAAAAACTACCGTTTCATCTAATCAGACACAGGTCAATATACTGTACTGATCAACAATCTTACAGTGCAGAAAAATCAATAAATACCTTTTCTGAGTGCTTATCACCTAATCAAAACCAATCCCAATTACTCTGCGCAGTTCTGTCTGTATTTATCAAAGTGTATCATTTATGACTAGCATCACTGCAGTGATCATGAATCTTGCAGTCCTTTGGTGATGGTATACTGAAACTCAGTAAAATTTACTGGGTGTTAAGAAAAACACAAAATAGTGATTTCTTGTGCAGCATTAACAAAAACAATTTCAACAACTATGTTACAGCATAGTCCTTATTCATATAGATATGATTTTGAGTGTTTAATATCACTAATCACTTCCTTTCTTTTTCTATACAATAAAATATATGGATGCCTAAAATGACAAAGGCAATCAGAGGTGATGTGTGACTCAGCAGGAGCTCAGTGCTTTATCAAGTCAGTCAGAATCCATTTCAGCACACAGTAATCACACAGCTCAATTACAGACACAGCCAGAGGGTCAAGTAACAGCAGGGTCACCAACACTGGCTTAGAGAAGCACCAGTGTTATTAGGCTTGATCTGACTCACTGTAAAAACAAGTGCCAATGAATAAGTTTCACTGCACAGATCAGCAGAGTTTGCTGGAACAGAAGACAAGCAAAGACTTTAAGGTGTGACTCACTTTCAGCATATGATATCCCACAATGCATTTGGACTTGATGAGGACCTGGTGGATCATGGAGTAACCATGGTAACAGTCCATTTCCTGGATGCGGTGTTGGTTAAACTTGGACAAAGAGAGCAGCACCTGCAAGGCGAGAGCCTGGGTCTTCTCACAGTCGGTCAGCTCCACCGTCTGGACACCGCAGAGAACAAGGTGAATGATGAGGGGGAAAAAAAAACAAAAAACAAAACATCAAACTGCAATCACTACTAGACAGTTGAGACAAACGCAATAATTTTTTGATGACGCTAAAATATTTCAATATTGCAGTAAATAAATTTTACAATAATATTAGTTTTCAAACAGAAATTGCCCTTTAAAGCTTCCCTGTGAAAAACATGATTCAGCAGTTATTACTCTATGCCCTGAAATTCTTTTGTCAGGGGAACAGCTGACTTTTTGTCACAAAAAGGTACCTCTATAGCGTAATAAATAAATATCATGACAACTGGGAATAGTGACCTTCCAAACCTATTAAAGATAAGGATCATCCTACCTGTGCAAAGAGGAAGACAAAACTTCCCGTTCCTCCAATCTTGTGCAGGATACTCTGCAGCCCTTGGGTTTCAGTAGGCAGCAGAGCCCTGAGAGCGTGGGGCTCCAGGGAAACACTCTGCACATCTTTAGAGCTGAAGGGACGCTGGGTAACCACTGTCTTGGCCTGACCTTTCAGTCTGATTACAGGCTCATAGATAGTGTAGACTCTGGGACTGCTGGGAGCATACACTACTGCTAGGCTCTCCTGTGCAGAGACAAAATGCACAAAGTTGATTTGTGTAGGCAAAATGGCCATAATGTACCTTTAAATAGTTTCTAATTGTAGCCTATATATGGCCCGTAGAAAAGTTCTAAAGCTGTGGAATAAAATCATTCATCCCTCATTTCTTAGTGTCTTGTTTTTTTAGCCAGTAAAACTATTAGGCAAAACTACTATAAGGCATTAGCATTCAGTGGAGGAAAAAACTATTTTCAGCCTTACCAAAATATCTGTAGCTTAACTGTAATAGCTTTTTCCAATGGGGAAAAATTACTTCCTATAATGCAGTATCATTAATGAAAACTAATTGGAACAGCGCATTACTCATACACCGTGAAATGAAACAATGAATGAGACATTGGAGGGATTTACTATGCTCACAGAGCACTTACATCACAAAGCACAAGGATTTAACAACAACGCTTATCTGCATTTTAACACAAATAATGTGTAGAAATGTGACAAAGACAATAAAACACATATGCTTATTTAATATTTTCTAAGTGCTTATTTTCTGTGGTGATGTCTGATAATATCTTGTTTAATCAAAGACTTACAACTAGAACAGTTGTGTCCACATCCTGGTTCTTTATCAAAATCTCTCGTACTTGTTCACATTTCAGCTCTTCCTCAGTAACAAACTTAGAAAATTTCCCACTGGGCTTGCCATATTTGCAAGGCATGATGGATGTGAGGTCAGGCCCGCTTGTGTACAGGTAGAAAGCCTCCTCGGATCCTATTCTAGCCCCTGAATTTTCAGAGAAACATATAGTTAGGAAGCAGATCTTATAAACTGACATACATACATACGCACACACCCCATATATTAATCACATGGTGCACATAAATGTTTTATTACTTGTTTTCGTAAGTTATCGTACGATGAATTTTAACAACAGGTCTAAAGCTTTTCTAAAGACATTAGTAAGGTTCAGAGGATGGGACTGCCAAGATGCAAGCCATTCAAAGCCTATTAGAGACAACAAGAGAAGTATTCAGTATGCCTCCAAATCTAAGGTGGAGAATTTGCAGAATGAGACACATGGCATCAGCACCCACTTTTTACAGCCCCTGGATTAGATACAGTACACTTTTAAAATATAACTTCACTAAAAAACTATGTATGCTCAGTATAAACAAAGAAAGACAAAGTTGAAACCAATGCACCAGCAGGGAGCAGCACTGAGGACAGATAAAATTATATAAATGATCAGAATGTACATCTGCATTAACCGTTTAAAAACTTAAGATGTGATTTCAAGTCTAATAAATGCTGGCAGTAGCTAAAAGAAGTCGTACCATTGAACAGAAGCACAGTGCCCATGCTCCAGCATACACCCTGCTTCAACAGCTCCTCAGAAGATGCTGTACAGTGGCCTAACATGCAGAACGTCTTGTTGCTGTCAGATGATAAACTGGACTTTCTGGGTAGGGTGTAGTCCAAAGAAACTTCACATTTCCTAAAGAAGAGATGAGATGTTCACTAACTGATCTGATTTAAAAACAAACTGCAACTGATTCTTGATCTTGTAATTACAGGTTCCTCACCTGATGCCACACACCCAGACAACCACACAGCCATGGATGTTTTTCTTGCCTTCTGGCTGCTGAGTGTAAGTAAGGCTGAGGTGCTGCCATTGGCCCGGCCTGAGCAGTCCCTCATCTGAGTCTGCCTGGGCCAACAGCCCTGCTTTAATCTCATCATTGGGGTCTATACAAATTCTGAAGGAACACCACATTACAATATGTCAAGGTCCATAATCAGATTTTTTAAAAAAGCAACTCAATTTTTGCAAATTTATTCTAAACTAAAGCCCACCTGAAAGTGAGAGAGCCCGTCGAGAAGTTTGCCCACACTTGAAGCATCAGTGCTTTGGAACCCATGGACAGAATATGAATGAGGACTTCCTCTGCTAATCTCATCCCAGCCTGAGCAGAGCCATAATGAGACTCAGCTGCAAGAGGGTTTCTCTCTTCTGGAAAACAATGAGAAGAGAATTTCAAAACCAGTTTAAGGACTTTAAGAATAACACAGTCTTAATGAAGGATCTGTTTCTCACCCTTGTCTTTGTCCCCATCCTTCCCTTCTTGCTCTGCGACCTTCAGCCACAGAGAGGCACTGAAACCGCTTGACATGTGGGGCCAGCAGTTCTGACCTACCAGGGGCAAGTGTAAAGGGGCAGTGTGCCAGGGAGATGAATGGAAGTGGCTTTGTCGATAGTCGGCCTCCCCTTCCTTGCGACCAGGAGACAGTTTGCCCTTCCAGAGCACACCAACAGTTTTTCCTCCAGCAGAACCATTCTGTCTGGAGCCAGGGGACATCCCTCCTGGTGTTGAAGCCCCAAGCATTATAGGAAAGGTCAGGAAGTGAAGAGGCTCCGTGTTCATGTTGGCTTCAACAATTTGTAAGATACCCTTTAGTAAAATCTCCTGGCAGTTAAAAGAGTGAATGAGAAATGAGGACACTCATTTTAGATTTATAGTGACATGACATGCAACAAACTTGTAATGATGCTGCCTATTTACTGCATAACTAAAAATTTTATTTTAAACCTAAATGAAGTAAATTTAAGACAAAAATAAAATCACTGAGCAGTTATTTCCCAGTGTGATCCATCTAGCAATCACCCTGTGGTTACCCTGTTAGTCCTGACAGAAAAGCCAGAATAGCAGTGCAAAGTGAGCTACTGCAGTCAAAGGCGTAACTCAATCCCAGACTGAAAACGCAGGGCACACAGTTAAAAATAACCTCTTCTCTTCTTTTATTAGACCCATTTTTGGAGACAGGTTATTAATAATGTCTGCTTTCAGATTCCAATTAAACACAGAGCAGTAGTAAGAAGCTGTAGCACCACATATGCTTTACACACATTTGTGTTAACTGTATATAAAATGAAGTGTGCCCAAGGGAACAATATGGGTTGATACGTTTTAAAAAATTGAGAAGTAAGATGACAGTGTGACAGGAAGGATGTCTGACAAATAAGTTCTTGCTTCTGCTAAAAAATTTAATGTGCAGAAAATAAGCACAACCTGTCAGCGTCAACGGCTTAAACATATAAGCTCACAGTGCAGTTGTAAGTGAATGATGGGGTTTGCTATTTACAGTAGGTGGGGTCTTCTCCAGGAAGAGGCGAATCAATAGAGCCAGTTCTTCTGCTATGATTCGCTGGCTCACCATGGCAACCAGCAGCTCCACTAGCACAGTCTGGCAATCTGAATGTAGACCAATGAAGAGTACATTACATAAACAGTTTTCATTCACTTGGGCATGCACCAGAAGACCACAGGCAGAAACACACAATAATATCACTGCCTATTTTCATCTTATTAAAAGATATCACTGTTAAAAGTAAAACAGCAAATCCACATAGATAAGCACAACATGTGTGGTATATTAAAAACTAACAATTTAATAATAATAACATTTAATAATTTCATCCATACTGCACTTAATATTTTAGCCATAAGAAACAGGTCAAAAGGTCAGAGGCAGGAAAAAATGGTCACCAACGTATTCTAAAATATACATTTCCTCAGGCATTACTAACATTATTCACACTGGTAATGAAAGCTGAGCCTTGAGGATTCAGTTGAAATGTCAGCAGGAGAGGAAAAAGGTAAAAACAACAAAACTCAGTGTTTCCAGGTTTTACTCTGGATGTCACACAAACAATATTGTCACATAAGACAAAAATAAGCCAGAAGACATAACAAACCTGTAAAGGAGGGGTCTGTTTGGCTGAGGATGTTGTGAAAGCCAGACAGGATGGTTTTGACTCCCCCCTGTGAGGACAAGAACAAGTGGTTAGTCATATACCTCACAGCACAGTTGACAACACAGCAAGAAAAATAGTCTGCTAAGGTGGATAAGACCATTAAAATAATGGAAGTAATGGCTAATCGGACCTGGTTATATAGTAAGGCAGCATTGCGGCGGTTGCTATGTACAGCACCCAGCAGGCTGTGAAACACATGACTCAAAACCTCCAGGTCTGGGGAGCCAGTGGCAAGTAACTGCAGCTCCATTGTGCAGATCTCCGGGAACAGCAGCGCACCTCGCCCAGGCCGGTCCGCCACTGCCGCATACTCGTGCAACATGGCCGACTCCACGTTCCCCCCTACAACATCAATCACAGTGATCAGAGGCACAACAAGAGGCACAGACTTGGAGAAATTATTCACAACACACATGTTAACACAGAAACAGACACACTGCTATGTGTTGCTTCATGATCCACAGGCATTCCCTGCTTCATCTCCAGCCTCCCAGCCTTGAAGCAGCTAATAGAAACGAATGAGCTTGAGCCCTGAGCTCAGCTTCAGAACAGCATGGGAGTCCCCCTCATGATTTACAAGAGCAGCAGGCTCTGACGCAGCTTCTGGGACCTTCATTTTATTATTGAAGCCTGCTCTCTCTCCGTGCAGATCTACACAGCTTGCCTCCAGCAGATGCATTCACACATCCAAATACATAATGACTTCAGTAAATACAAACTAAACTGTCATCTTTTATATCTTATCTCATCTAGTTTTGTTGTATATGTTCGAGGTTTAATTAACTGTGGCAAACCAGCAGTGTGCAGTTCTTGAGAAGAAATATAATCATATATAATCAATTTCAGTTGACTCCAGTGCAGTCAGTAGAGCTGTCTGTAAAAAATAAAACTCCAGTGTCCCTCAGTATAATGTTGTGACTTGAAAACATTTGAGTTCTATGGCACAGACGAATAAGATAATCCAGATTGTTGACCTGACAAACAAGACACAAATTACTGCCGGTTTTAGTCTATTTGTAGGATTTGTTAACGACAACAAAAAAAATAGAAAGTCTCTCTCTCTCATTTTGGTAGGGACTTATGTCACAAGATCCAGCTCATAAGGCTACACAGTCTAGCTGCGTGTAGCTGTAAAATATAAAACAAAGACGCTATTCTGAGGAGAGTAATCAGGCCACGTTCTTAACCTGTAAGACCAGAGTAGAGGGGCAGAGCTGATATAACGCCTTTTAAGATGGGGAGAAATTAAAAGAAAACGAAAAAAAAAACAACTATATTTATCAGATTTGTTTTTTGCCATGTCACATATACACTCTAAAACTAGTCACTTGTTATTGCCAAACATCTTCCACAACCCACCAAAAGGAGGATGTGGTTTTGTTTTAACACGTTTCAACTGCTCTTACCTACATTTACAGAACAAATTGTCAGAACAATGGATGCTTTTGCATCTTTTCTAATCTTCTTCTAATTTCAAATGTAGTAACAAAAACAACTCCTAAAATACTAATTCAATGGTGGGATAAGTATAGTTTCCCAAGGCTAAAAATCAGGTTTAGATGTTTAGACAAACATATGACCTCGCAATCCATCAAGATTAGTCTGGTGACATGTTTCACCAGCAAAAACATGGAGAAGATGTAGTATGAGTAGTACAAGTTTGATTTACAGAGTTCTTTAAATAGCACCAGTTAGGTAAAAATGGTAAAAGATTAATCTTCAGTGGCAAGTTACAACACTGAAGCAAAAAATAAACAACATCAACCAGACTAAGCTACTATCATATGGGGCAGATAAGTCTTAACAGTAACCGTGGATTCTTGAAGAGGAGTAAATGGTAACAGGAGTGCAGCATGAGAGACTCTGTGTGTTGTGTTGTGTTGTTTTATGTAGTAGTAAATATGGACCTACACTCTTCCTGCTTGGCCATATCCTCTGGGTTGCTTTCGCTGTCAGCGTCGTAGCCCTCCTCCTCTCCCGGAGGCTTGACGCCACAGCTCTGCACCTCGTCCACCTCCTCAGACAGATCACCTGCTGGGGCCACCCTTTCTGCCGACACTTGAAGTTTCTGAGTGTAACAGAATGAAAAGAGAAAGAGTGACAGGGAGGGGCACAGACAGGGGGAGCCAAAAAGAAAAAGTCATGAATTTCAATCCAGTATGTCCCAAATTCAACCTGACCAAGATCATGGCCTGGTGAACTATCAAGCAGCTGGTGAGATAATAATCAGTTTCGCAAGAGCTTACACAAGCCTGTTGTAAAAAAATAAATAAATAAATAAAAGCTCGGTGACTTAGAATATAATGCTAAAACTTATAAAGCACATCAAGCAGCAGCCTTGTGAATAAATTGCAAAGGAAATGTTTTCAAGTGGCATGGGAAAAAGAAAGAATTTGGTCATAAGACAAATATCAGCTGACTTGCACAGAACTCACACAGCCCAGTTCCTTGACGTGAACAGTCAGTCATCATATGTGCACGTAAGCGCACTCACACACACACACACACACACACACACACACATAAACAGTTGAACTATAAACTGTTCAAAAGAGAAGCTTACTGTACTGCACACCTCTATTCCTTCCAACATGATACTTAGGAGCTGTGATATCCAATTGTGAGTGAAGAGAACATTTCAAAGCATAGTCCTTCAGAGGACTGTGAGGGAAGAGTAATCTTGGAGTTTCATAGCGCAGCCTTCTTATGGTTAAGCGAATATCACACTCTGCTGGGCTCACCGCAAAAGAACTAAGCTCTTAGGAAAAAGGTAAATCTATTATATAAACTGCTAAATCCTCCAGTGTTGAACAGGCTTAGACAGGCATTTTAAGACTTGAAGAAAACACATCTAAGGCTGTGAGATGGGGGAACTCACTACCAAACAGCAAGTCATTTCCGTGAGGGCAGACCGAAAAATTATAATATCATTTCTTTTTTTTCTTTTTTTTTAACTGCTTTTACCTCCTGGAACCATATATGGTATTTGAGAAGCTTTCATTTATGTATGTGAGAGCCAAGGTGGAAATCAATGTAACTGAAGGATTTACTTTCCCATCCATAAGAAGAACTTAGATTAACATGTAAAGTCACATCGGTAGCATGTTCCAAAATGAGGCTATGAATGTAATGTATTCTCATGTTCTCATCTACTGCTTGCTCTGCACAAAGGCCATCATTATTTACATGTGCTGTTTTGTTGTACATTGGGGAGATAACAGCTGCTTAGCAACACACAGCGGCTCCAATGACTGACAACACCTAACTGGAAAATGTCTCTGTTTTCATGGTATGCTTGCTTCCTGAATAAACACAACCACCCTTTGTATTTTACTACGTTGTTCAGCAAAAGATGCAGCACAAACAGCACATTACGGGACTCAAAGTAACTTCATCCAACAATAATTCAACATGCTTATAATCTTTGGGCACTATATGCTGCTAATATAGGGCTGACAATAAATAAGGGCTGATAAAAACAGCAAAAAAGATTGCATGTTCAGCAATGTGTGGTCACCAGGGCAAATCTATAGAAGGTACTAATTTTAAAATAGCAACAAATGAAATTTTAGCAAAATACTATACAAGGATAAGTATGGTATACTCTGTTAAAGTTTTTTTTTAATTGATATAAGATTAGAGATGGTGTATTGTTAGTACTAGCAGAGGTTTTCTACAGTGGCGGGAAAATGTGTACACACACAAAAAAAACAAAAAACAATTGTATTTAGTTGAGGCTTAAGAGCACATCTGATAACATTTGACTGGGTAAAATTGTTTAGCTTTATGCATTGGCAACTACAACTGCCAAATGATCAAATAAGAATATTAAAAAAAAAAAAAAAAAAAAAAAAAGTGTACATAACACTACTTCTCCAAAGGCACGACTCACCCTGTCTGGCTTCTCTTCAGGGGGATCAGGACAGGATGACACCTCTGCTAGGGCAACTCTCAGAAGGGAGTCAAACAGAGGAACAGCAAGGTCAGAGTTCACCACTCCTGAGCGAGAGAGCTGGTCTTTAACCTCACTGAGTGTCTCTTCCACAGACTGGAGCTATAGACAACAGGAGAGATACCACTATATTTGAAACACTGCATACATTTTTGTATTTTGTGGATGATGTGGTCTGGGATTAGCTGTTTAGTGTGAAATTAAATTACCAACCTGATAAGAAAGTTCAGGCTCTATTCTCTGCAGGGCCGAGTTAGCACTGTGTAGACAAATAGCCAAAAGGGCCTCAAGAAGGCGAATACTTTGTAGTTGCCACTGTTCCTCCAGCTTCTTCACTGGATCTTTGGCCTTTTCCTCAATGCCAGTGCCAAAGGTGTCGGATGAATTGTCAGTTGTTTCCTCCTGTCCTGATAAAGTTGTGGGCACTATGGGCTCAGTGCTCCCCTTGACCTTACCGTCCCTCTTCTTCCTTGCTTTTCCATCCTTAGTCTTACAATAAAGTTTCTGAATCACCATGGCCATAAGGCGCAAGCAGACATCCAATCCTCCAAGCCTGAAGAACTGCCTCTGAAACAAGGGGCTAGCCAGGTAGATCCACCTACAGACTGACCAGACATCTGCAGAACGTTGTATCTGCTCTTTAGAGGGCAAAGCTACGTTATCTGGGGAAAGGTAAGGCAGCCGTCCACCAAGAGGTTCACTGGCTGTACTATCATAACCTGACGTGTCCTCAGAGTCATTGGCCGAGTCCCGATCAGAATCAGCCTCTTTGCTGACACAGAGGAAGGCCACACACAGGAAGAGGTTGATAACATGAAGATGGGTCTCTGCTCGGTTACGCCCTTGTATGCGTCCCTGCCCGCTCCGGCTCTTATGACGTGGATATGCCTCCTTGAGGCCTTCATAGAACTTGCTGAGGCTCTGTGGCCCCTCTACACACCCTCTGGATGCCAGTTCTTCAGCAAGGCTGAGGACAGTGTCCTGTTCTTCAGTGTGAGCACTTTCCTTAAGTGCCCCTTCAGCCTGCTGGTGTCCGGTGCCTATTATCAGAGTCTCAAATACCTTTAAAGCCAAAGAGCGGGTCTCATCCAGGTAGACAAGCTCCGTCGCCTGGTTGAGTCCATTACAACTTATGAAGAGGTCTCTGATCACCCTGTAACAGCAAACATTAGAAATTAAGCAAATCAAAACAAAACTCTCATATAAACATTAAACTATACAAATATAGGCAATCAGCAACATTTGCAACAAATTTTCTGTCTTTCATTTACTTTAACGTTAGGTAAGTATATTAAGCATGTGCCTCTAATTAGACTGGGAAAGGATTAAAATGGTGACAATTGTAGATGTGAACTGTACATTTTAGCTATAGCTTGCACAATTGAAAATAAATGGCATCACTGTATCTAATCCAACAAACACTACAACGCAATAATTAGGAAAAAGGTCTGTGCCAATAAACAGGATGCTTTACACTCCTTACATGACTTATCTCACAACCCCTCATTAGGTTGCAAATATAAATTTCCACCAGAGCACACCATTGCATTTTAATAAATTTGTCACTTTCTATTAACATGACAAATTAACTGAAGGACACAGTAAACCTGCACAAGAACACCTGCAATTTTTTTTAAAGGTTTACTAAATACACACAACAAAATTTCACCTCTGGGTAAAGGATGGAAACATAACTCTGAAGAGATGGATTAACATTAAACATGAATGAAATAAAAGACTGCGTGGGATTGTCTGAACAGTATGTTAGGGACCTGAAACAGATGTTCAGTTAAATCTTTGAGCTTGGTGCGTGAAATGGAAAAATTTAATAGATTATTAACTTGCTGATTATTTCTCTAATTCTAACCCTTTCTGAGGCTCTCCTCTAAATGAATCTACATTTAATTAATTCTGCTTATTTTATTTTTTTTAACAAAATTTCCGCTTTTCATTAGTGGTCTGCAAGTCTCACAGGGCGACTACCCGTTAGCCTGCAAATGTAATGCTCTCATTGGAAAATGGAGCTCTGTTAGGCAGAATGAGTTGTGTATGTTTATAAAGAGGCAGACGAGTTGTCCGATGAAGTACAATTTTGATAAGACTTATACATGTACAGATTAACAAAGATACTAAAGTAGCAAGCATATTGTCACTTTGGGCCATATGCACATGGCCAGAAAAAATAGGTTATATTGGAAGAATGATTGTGCTGTTTGGACGTTTTTGTATTTATAGAAAGGTGATTTTGATTTTAAAAAATTAATAAGCATGAGTTGTTGGAAAATTGGTGATTGATGGGGACTTAGTTTTCATTTCTTCAAATAATGATTTCATTGTTTGGCATTATTTGGTATTTATTGTCCATTCACAGTTAAATATCAAAAAAGGAATTGCACTGTATTAAATACTTTAGTTTACACACATTCAGATTTAAAACTCGTTCCCATTCATGTATGTCAATTACCTGTAACAACCAAAACAACACATTTTATTTGAAGTTAGCCAACACTGCACATACGGTGTAGTTTGAAAAAATAAATATCCTAGCAGTTGCAGCTGTATATTATAACCTAGTGAGATTGATCATATGCAGGAAAAGGCAGTTTGTGTTAAGTTAGTTTATTATATATTTAACCTGGACAATCCAGCCTGGAACTGGGTCTTTATTCATTCATCCATCCATCTATCTAGTACTGATCACTTAGACTCATTATTGTCTCTGGACTATATAACAGCAGATAGATAACAAATTAAAACATATTTTCTATAGTATTATACAAATTCAATTTTGCCAATATTTGTCAAATGTATCCACACACTGCTGCCTTGACAGAGTACTGTACTCATAGCAGTGTTACATAAACAGTCAATAATCTCCCAGCTGTCCTTCAGTCCACAAAGAAATGGTAAATTATTGATTCACATCAATTAGCAATGACCTGAAGACACAGATCTAATGACAACCAATGTCCAACTGGATTGAGTTTCTTACTTTGAGCAGGCTGATTATGCTGTATTTGCCTCATGTGGTCCTTTAAGCATGAATCAATTTATTGAGTAAGAAGTTTGGTAAAACATTTTTCAAAACAACCATCTGCAATGCTTCTATGAAAACAGCAATTAGTAAAAGAGATTGATGCTTCTGAGAGAACAGGACAGCTGCTTTATGCCTTTCTATTTAACTGCAAAACCTACAGTAAGTACATACTTTGCACAATGCAGCTCAATACTGGGGAAAAACATATTAGAGAGACTGACCGACATAACAACTGTAAAACGAAAGAAGATTTAAAAAATTAGGAGTCATTATATAATGATTTGGAAAAAGCTCACCTTGATTTGAGGAGGGCAGGTAATGTTTGAAGGTATATGAGCAGCACCTCCACAGGCAGGCACTGAGTGTGATAACTGCACACCTGAGTACAGACAGTGGAAACCCCCAGCTGTTGGGCATGGTGGGCCAGTTCTACCCCTCTCTGCATCACAGGATTGAAGATGTGTGTGTAGAGCTGCCATTGCACTATAGCATTGCCTCGCAGAGTCAGGTGGCACACATGGCCAGCTATCTGCTGGCTTAGTTGCCAGTCCTCACCAAACACTAGCTCTTGGTAGGCCTCCAGAGCATCCCATTTCCACAGCATGTCCTCTGCCCCCCCTCCACTTGGTAAAATACCCTGGGAGCGGTAACGCAGACTGGCTGAATGTTCCCCTTGCTGCAATGTCTCCTCCAGGTCTGGCAGCTGGCTGCTGTCTAGAGTGCAGATGTTACAAGAGGCCAGCTTGGCTTTCTCTGAGGGTTGCCCCCCGCCAAGTTGTTCTAAAATAAGTCTACCTAGGACAGTGAGAACATGGGATTGGTAACTACGCAGACCTGGAGCTTGGAAGGAATGCAACAGGGGGCCAACCACTGAGCGGGGGTCCATACAACAGCAAATTCCAACTGCCTGCACCCCAGCCAGTACCTGAAGAACAGCTGGCCCACTGGGAGAGAGGCGCTGTAAGAGCCGCAGACATTGGTGAGCGCAGGCAGCAAGGCAACAGCATCGCTCAGGGTAACGCATCACATCACCCTCCATCCCTTCCTTGATATCGCCATCCTCTTCAAATGGATTGCGTCTAGCTGCCTGTTTAAAAGCAGAGACAGGCAAACCTGAAAGGTCTCTGTGGTGATGCAGGAAGTGCGAATATTCACATCGCCGATGACGGCGTCGGGCACACACAGATTGATGCAGCTGTTCTGATTTTGCTTTCTTGACAGCGCTGATAATTTTAAAGAGCCCTGCAATAAGGCTTCGTAGTCTTTCTGAAGCTTCGCCACCTACTTCAGAGTCCCTGGCCCTGCCAAGTCCTTCCAGCTGAAGTACTGTGGCCTCAAACAACTCTAGACCCCGGTGCTGGACAAATTCATGAATTAGTTCCAGTGCCTGGCTAAAAAAAAAGGGGTTGGGTGTGGAAGCCTGCAGACAACCCAGGAGCACTTGCATGACTCCCTCTAGAAGCTCTGGCAGCAGTAGTGCCCTGTGTCGAAAGCGGGAAAATGAAAAGTCATCCTGGACCTCTTGCAGAGTTTTCTTGGGCCGAGGAGCAAATGGGTTAGTCTGTCTGTCCAGACAGCTTCGGATTTTGAGTGTAGCTCGCAGCAGGTCTGTCAGGCTGCGTCTCAGGCTGTCTGGGAGCTTTTCATTCTGACTCACATCCACCGACATCAGGTGTAAGATTGTGCGTAAAAGCATCCTCTGAACCAAAGCAATGGGTTCTTCAGTCCAACCTCTAGCAAGGTCCTCTGCCCCTGTTCCACCCCCTGTCCCTGGACCACAGCAATCCCCAAACTCAGTGAGGATCTCAGTGAGAGTTGGTACAACACTGACTGCCAGGCCTGGGTTGTGGTTGATGCTCATGTCAAACTTGCAAACTTTCTCCAGTAGAGAAAGCAACACGTGGCATAGATCAAAGGGCGAATTCTCCATGCGATTGAAAATTGATATTGCAGCTGGGTCTGTCAGGGTTTCATTGTCTGCCACATGAGACCCAGGGGCTCGGGGGTGTGGGTATGGTGCACTCATGGTTTCAATAGCGGTGGTGGTAGTGGTTGTTGATTGTGAGCCCTCTAAACGCTGATGCTGACAGCTCAACCGGAAGGTAGAGCCATGTAACCTTCTGCTCCTCACACTACCTGTGCCTGGGACAGCTTTGTCTTCATTGTTAGCTTCTGAATCTGAGGTGGAAACCTGGGACTTGCGAGCATCCTTTACAGAGTATCTCTGAGCCGTTCTGCGTGACCTGCGGGACTTCCAGGTGCCACTGCTAACACGGGACCTCTTCCCCGTGTTCTGTTCATCAGTTGCAGTCTTCTGTCCTGCTCTGAAAGGAACAGCCTTCACGTCCCGGCTAAGAAATACTTCCAGTAGGGATGGCAGAATAAAGTCTGTTAACATACAGAAACATTTGTCAGATTCTACACTAAAGTAAGATTAGGTCCGTATCTGTCAATGTAAATGAATCTAGATTTCAAAAATACAAATTTGTTTTGTGTGAGCGGAGGAGGACTCCAGCCACAGATGTGTATCAACTGCCACTGCCTTTTTGTTAAAGACGCTCAGTGAGTATAAATTAATTAAAGTAAAAATGTTTAGGGTCCATGTTAGAAAGGATTAGCAGTCTTGTACTAAATGCCGGTGTCATCTGGAGGTCACTGGCCTCTGCAACCACAAGTGATGCATGGCTGTTAACGCTAAGATTGTTACTAAGCTTCCTCTAACAAAGATATTCGTTAAAAAGGTTAAAAAGTGATTTGCAGTGCATTAAATCAATAACAATTAGTCCTTTGATGACATTATAGAAACAATTCACAGTCGATAGCAAGGTAAACACATTCCTCTGCCTTTACATACAGTACACTAACTAAACCTAACAATGAACATCTGCTTTACAGTTATTGGTGAAGAAAATTTGTATTAATGCCGCCTGAATTTCTGTTAAAAAAAAAAAATATGAGTTTTCAAAGTAAGTAAGTATGTACATTGAAATATTTAATCAAAAGTAAAGAATATGAAGTAGTCACAAGCAATTATAACTGGGCAAAGTGAGGTAAAATAGGTGCCGATAACTTTAAAGGAACAAGTGAGTAGCTACTAACCTGGGGCTTTTTCCTCCTGGACAGGGATCTTCCAGACCAGTGGTAGCAGGGACAGCAGTAAAGTGAGAAGCTCCTCCCGGCACGTCAACTCCTGAGAGTACCCCCACCCATCCAAAACACAAAACAAAACAAAACAAGAGGAGAGAAACACTGAGGTTACATAGAAAGCCTCCCCACCCCTCTTCCTTTGGTCACACTCTGATGTCACATGACAACACTACATTCTTATCAACATTTACTCAGGTCTCACAAATTCAAATGTAGCTTTGGGTTTCACTACTTTTAACAAAGACCCATAACCTTAATATTTCCTTTGTATCTGAATAAAGGACTTTGCAGCTCTGAACCTGCTATTTGTTTATGTTCCCATTTTTTTCAGACAGTCTTGTGAGCAAATGTGAGCAATGTTGCATCTACATGAGAGCCTTACTTCCGAGACTTTGGGGGTCTCATGGCAATCCAGCGCATTCCTCACAGCAGAGAGAACCAACTCCTTCATGTGTTAATTAAAAATGATCAGCTTGCTGATTTTGCAACAGTGTGAAAATGTGTTTTATTTTCAAAGTATAATACACACTCCATTAGAGTGTGTTAAATAATACTCAATAACTGCTATACAAGCGATCAGGATCATTTCAATCATTTGCAAGAGTTATATTTGTGCTATTTCTTCATTTTCTTATATTTCCTATGTAATACTGTGAAGGGTAATTAGCTGTGTTAATCACTGAATGAAAGTTCTGGCTATAGTTTAGAAAGAAACAAGCAGAGGGAATGAGCTGTTTCTTAAATGGTAATAAACCCTTTATGCTGAATATGCATAACTAAGTTCTGCCAGGCATGGCACGTTCATAGGCAAAGAGAGAAGCTAAAAAATAGTAATAAAAAAGACTTAAAAAAGAGCTTAAAATTTTGCAATTTTGTGTGTAGCTCTTAAATAACTGATCAGTACTTACATCATGCCAACCACTGCTGATAGATATCTTGCCTAAATGCTGTTCTTCTGTTAGCAGCCTACTTCAATGGCCATGGCACACTGGCCACAGAATATTAACTGATGTCAATGCTGCTTTCCCCCCCCCTCTTCTTTTTCTTTTTTTTTTTTTTTTTAAATACAGCACATTTCATATGATTACCTTTATTTTACTTAACCTCTCATGAAACAATTAGTATTATCAGCATGTGCAGTATGCAGGAAAACCACTTAGCCGTCATTTTATTTTCAACTTACTTAACCCTGTACCTTACCCAGAAGCAATTACAGATCAAAACACAAACATACTGAGTGTTCTGTAGTCTGGGCAGACCACATTGTGTGGGTAGAGGAAACAATGGGGTTTGTCAAAGCTTGCCACCAGTTAACAGAGCATTTAGTCATTTAGTCATTTGGCAGATGCTTCAGAGTAAATAATACCTAACTCCGTGAGACCATTGCTAACTCTGAAAATGGGCAGCATAACAGAGTGCTTGAAACTCACTGTCACAAACAGTGACAGAGGAACAGAGGGATTAAGGCACAGATGGTATGGTATCATATTCCAAATAATAGCCCAAACACATTTGTAAAATCCATTACTGACATCACATTTTGTAGTATGGCAGTGCTGACATTACATAGTATGCTTAAAAACAAATACAAAATATGCCTTTTGACCCCTATTCTGAAGTGTTACTCAACAGGTCTAATATCAGTATCAATATCTTGCATGCAGCAGCAGAATTAAGAGACCAACTTTCAGCAATTATATAACATGTGGGCACTGCAGCGGATGTTTCCTTTATAGATGCAACCATTTAGACAGGCAGCCTGAAGGTGGTTACTACAAATGTTTGTCAATAGAAATATAAAATATAAAATTTGCAGTGTGATTAACTGAATGGCATCTTGTTCATCTAAGAAATAGTTCTAGTATAACAACTTACTACACAACTAATTTTTACCAAAAGTTTTTTATTGCACTGGTGTCATTAAATTCCCCTTTATTATGGTCATCTAAAGCCTGTCTGATGTTTTCATGATCTTCATGCTTCATTGCTTTTATCTTGATTATTATATCGTATCTCCATAGCAAGCTGTGTGTAATTTTAGATAAAGAGATATATGTTGTACAAGAGGTTATACAGGCTTAAAAGTTTATCAAATTAATTAAAATGTTTTTGGCAGAATTTGAAGCTAAATGTACTTGCCTGAATCCAACTGCTGTGCGAGAATTTCTGATTTCAAAATATGTGTGGGTCGGCAATATTTTGTTTCTATATGAGAGGAGTCTGTACATTAATGTCACACTGGGTTTTCTCTTTCTTATGCAACAATTGTGCAATACACAGTGCAGAAAGTATTCACAGCTCTTAACCTTTTCCACATTTTGTTGGGTTACAGCCTTATTCCAAAATGGGTTTAATTCATTATTTTCCTCAAACCATTTCTGCATTATTTCCTCAAAATATTTCTGTAGCATTGAGGTCCCAATGAGCACAGTGGCCTCCATCATCCGTAAATGGAAGAAGTTAGGAACCACCAGGACTGTTTGTGGAGCAGGCTGGCTGGCCAAACTGAGCGATCGAGAGAGAAGGGCCTTAGTCAGGGAGGTGATAAAAAACCAGATGGTCACTCTGAAAGAGCTCCAGTGTTTTTCTCTTTGGAGAGGACAACCTTCCAGAAAAACAACCATCTCTGCAGCACTCTACCAATCAGGCTTGTATGGTAGATCGGCCAGACATAAACCACTACTCAGTAAAAGGTGCATAGCAGCCCACCTGAAGGACTCTTATGATGAGAAACAAAATTCTCTGGTCTGATGAAACAAAGATTAATCTTTGGCCTGAATGCCAAGGAAGATATAAAGGCAGCTATTTCCGAGCGCTCTGGGCCTCAGACTGGGGCGATGGTTCAGCTTTCAACAGGACAACTAAGCTAAGCACACAGCCAAGATAACAAGAGAGTGCCCACGGGACAACTCTGAATGTCCTTGAGTGGCTCAGCCAAAGCCCAGACTTGAACCCGACTGAGCATCTCTTGAGAGAAAAATGGCTGTGCACCGACGCTCCACATCCAATTTGATAGAGCTTGAGAGGTACTGCAAAAAAGCATGGGAGAAATTGCCCAAAAATAGGTGTTCCAAGCTTGTAGCATCATACAGTCTATAGACTGCAATTAGTGCTAATGTTGATTTAACAAAGTATTGAGCAAAGGCTGTAATTATTTATGTACATGTGTATTTTTAGTTTTTTGATTTTTAATACATTTGTGAAGATTTCAAACAAACGTCTTTCATATTGTCATTATGGGGTATTGCTTGTAGAATTTTGAGGAAAATAATGAACTTAATTCATTTTGGAATAAGGCTGTAACATAATGTGAAAACGTTAAATGCTTTCTGGATGACCTCTAATTATGATCATAAAAACCGTAATTGCCCTCTCTTTTAAGTTTAAGATATTTACATTTCTGTCAATAGTACACCATAGTTTTAAATACACAAGGCATGGGATAGTTGTTCTTTCTTTTTTATACCTGGTCAATGATTAAGTCCAAAGTGCTGAGCAACAGGAAGCCTCTGCCCCTGACCAGGTACTCCCCCAGTGCCACCATGTGACTTTCTTCCTCATCCTCCTCCCGTGCCTCTGCTCTCTGGGCTACTGCACTGCATAGTTGATGAACGTCAGTCAGGAACTCTCTCGCCAGTGTGTTACTGGCTCCACTCATGTCTGAGCTAGAAGGAAAAAGAAGAGGGCAAAGATCATTAGGCAGTGGCACAATCACACAGTCACATCTGTACAGACACTTCCCAAAATACTTTTTAGTATAACCCTTTCCTTCCCCGATGACAAAAAATTTGAGCACAACTGTGTACCTTTCGTTAAGCTGCAGATTTTTTTTAATTTAATTTAGTACATGAAGATAACACTTAATTGGCCAAGCTACATCCATAAAATGTGAAGGCACAAACTTGGTTTCTAGTGTGTTTCAGACTAAACTCCTAATAGAGATGTCCCATGGTAAGAAAATTAATTTTTATCTGTAATAGAACTAATATGACAAATCATACGGTTAAATCACTTTAGAGGGAACAATATGGTGAAATGTAGACATGCCTTGGTCCAACAATGACCAAAATAAATAGAAAAAACCAAACGGTTGCTCCAATCACACATTGTTGTCAACTATGAATTCGTGAAGACTGAAGGTAAACAGGAAAACACGACTTAACCTACTCAAAGCCTTTAGTTTAGTGTTCATTCCAAGCTTTTCCGCTTATTTCTGCCTCAAGCACATGTTCCTTCCTCCAGCTCCCAAATCAAGACAAACAGATCTTTCCATGCAATGTTTAAGAAACACACCCCCTTTCTCGGACAATGCCAAGACTGTAAGAAAGTACCTCGTGTTTACTCTTGCATGTATAGATTTCTGCCACTCCTTCTTCCTTTCAGAAGATCAAAAAATTCAAACTAGCCACATATAGTGTTTATCATCTTACCAAATGTTACTGAGCCCAAGAATTTCCTTCCAGTCATCCTGTGTGTTCACTAAGCTTGGCTGCAGCTTTGCTATCTGCATACCTCCTTACACGACTGCTGACTGAATTTTCTGTTCTGCAGCACAAATTCCATTAAATTGGAATTTCAAATGGGAGCTTTTCAGATTTGCAACACATCAGCGTATCACATGAAAGCATGTGATGTCACATGGTGAGGGGACTGGTTTTGGGAATACTGACAAGCCCCTGGTGTCCTGTAGAAGACCTCAATATTCGACCATCATATGCAGCAACTGTCTTTGTATTTTCTACAACAACTGTTTGGGACAGTAAAAATTCAGCTAATCCCACTAGCAACAACTGAAAAAGTGCCAAAAAGACTAAGCTTCACGAAATATTCTACATCACAAGAAGATAATACATTGTCTTTAAGCCTGTGTTTTTAACATCTTTAAACTCAAGGACTGTTCTGTGCTTTAATTTCTACAACTTCTTCTGTGTTAGTAATTATCCTTCATCTCCAAAAATTTATTATTAATATTTATTTTTTAGATGAAGAAAAAACATTAAATCTCTCAACACTAAGGATGTGTACAAAGACATGCATGACTAGTTCTATTCTTAATTATAACTGAGATCACAAGGTTTGAAAAAAATAATTGGCTAATGGTTTTCACTCTTTTGAAGGATCATTAGCAAGTAAATACTCACAACAGTAAGTGGTGAATTCTGCTTCGATTACAGAGTCACTTATAATTTTCCATGAATGAAGAAAAAGACATTAAGGCAAACGTTTTGAAATGTATTTTCTTAAATAACGGCCAATGATCATGATGTGCTTTACTCCAACTGATTATTGTGTTATTTAGACATTTCCAACTGTCCTTTTCAGTTTAGGGAAGACAAAGGGCACTTTGAGCATTTGATACTATTCAGATGTTGTCTGGGTAAGCATGGTTCTAGTTGTGTGTACAGCACTTTAGTAGATGCTGCCTGATATGTATGCACATGCAGTATGCTTGGAGATATTTTAGTCACTGCAGATTTTTTACTGCTTTAGTTTGTCAGATACTGCAAATGTAATTCTGTTACTTAGGATTCCAGGGAGTTGTGATAGTTGTTTCTAAATTAAATTTGAACATATCATGATCACTGATGAGTTCTGATATCTCCAAAAGAGGCTTGTTTAACACAGGTTGCAGAGATTCATACATAATGTATTCAGATTATTTTGATACTGCTTCCATAACTATAACAACACTGATATGCTAATATGGAAGCGCTGGCTAATCTGTCTTCATCTAGTGTCAACAAGTCCAACACTTATTGTCTACTCATCTTCACGATGATTAACTTACAGACTGACACATTATTACTAATTACATTAAACATCTGAAAATAAAAAGACAATACAGCACAGGTTTTAATTTGTACTCTCTCTTTCTTCAACTACCACAAATAAACGTCAGTGTAAATGTACCATTTAATGGCTCAAGTCTTACTTTGAACATGGACATTATGTAATGTTTTTTAACAAGTCCCCACTGAAACTAATAACTTATCAGCTGAGAGAACACATAATTTATGAATGCTAATGCACTCACTTATTTCTAGGGTGTGTGTGTCACTTTTTACAATAAATGAAATACGAACAAGAGGTACTTATGTTGCCTAATGTACTACAGTTTTTCTCATCAATATGTAAATCTATGCAGAGAGCTGGTCAAGAGCTAATGCATAATGTCTACAATAGAAGAGACATAAAAACAATAAAAATAAAATGCTTCTGTGACTGTGCATCGAGTCACAAGTGGCAGTTACCATGTTTATTCTGACAAACAATTCCAATATTCTCAGTGTACTGTCTGGCTGCTATATTGTGGTGAGGTGTCGATTAACACTATGCACCAATAAAGCCTGCAGTTTGTTATTGTGCTCTATTGGGTTCATACAAAAAGGTTTGATACATAAGTGAGACAAAACCTCTATTCTGACACATTCAAATAGTAACGACACATACCAAAATTTCAGTGCATCTTTAGTGCTGTGGTTGGAGCTGTGCTGCACATAGTGGAAGAGGCAGAGGAAATTCTCAAGGCTCTCAAGGCTGACCTGAATAAAAGAAATACAGAGAAGACATTAGAGTATAAAGCAGACTCAGATCATAACTTGAAATGTAGACTCGCATGAAGAGAAACTGAAATGCAAATGCACATAAAAGAAGCTTGTTATGCCAGTAGTGTTTTTAGTATTGTAAGCACTATAAATGCTTGCATAGTCAATTAGATAGCAATGTAACAGTCACTAATGTTATTATGAAGAGCTACTGGAACTATTGCTCCTATATCAGATCAGGTGCAGTGCTGGAAGTCTCTATATTTTATTTCTCCTTGTAACCTTGAAGAATAGTCCAATGGAAAGCATAGCATTTTACAAATTTGAATTGCAGCAGAATATCAAATAATACTGCACAATCTCTGAATATGGAGGAAAAATAAAATCATACAGTTGAAAACCGAAAACCACCCTTGTCACAGAACTGTTGTCAGACTGTAAACAAAGAGCAGAAATGGCTGTAAAGACAATCTGGACTTTCTTAACTGCAAGACAAGCTGCCTAACTGCTTTTGACTGAATTAGTGATTACAGGGAATTGCGGTAATACCTTCCCAGCAGATGAGAGATCCTCTAAGCCCGTTCTTTGGATCTTTACAACACACAGGAGTTAGGTTCACAACTCTGCTAATCTGACACCACTGACTGGATTCCTTCAGGCAACACTGATCCCTGACTGTTGTGGCTGTGTTGAGTGTCTGGGTCACAAAGCCAAAGAACAGACACCACACAGGACCAATTACATTACAATCATAAGATAGACTAACATTAACTTTTAGTCTACCGTATTCCAAATGTGAATAAACCAACCAAGACAGGAGGTCAAAGAATAGAGTATGTTGTTGTATGAACTCTAAAGCCCGTCCAGGCAAATTTGCTATTTGGGATTTAGGCTATATTAAATCAAATAAAGTTGGACTTACTTGAAATGTAAGCTATAAATAAATAATACAATATGTCTTTGAATGAACATGTTTTTACCTGATTCTCAAAAGAATATTCAAACAAAAGAAGATCTTACTGACAGACATTGCCAGCTTAGCCATGAGATGGTTTTAGCAAACAGAGTCTTGTGTGATGAGACTCTTTTAAACCATCACTATTGAATCATTAATAAAATGTTCAAGCAGTCCAATGAAAGAGTTTTTGTTCCCCTGTTCTAACAAGAAGAACAATTAATTTGAGACAGACTTCGAGGATACACACAATTCCTTTGTGGCATTAATTTTGTTGGGGTAAGCTATTACTTTCGTAAAGCATTATGTAATAATATTACTTTCTATACTAAAGCTGAACCATAAATGCATAATGAAATGAAGTACATTAAAAGAAGCAAAACAGTACTATCACATTATTTACGACCAGGTTTTGTCACGATGACCCCATGTCAAACAATCTAGCAGCATGGACATAGATTTTCACGTAGACTCTGTAATGGAATTTATTAGCATAACATGAATAGGAGCAGAAAGTGACACAAACAGAAAGTAATGCGAAGCAGCCCTTCAGAGAATATACGACATTCTTTTACTAGTCTGTCTGTGCTTTACTTACATGCTCAAAAGCAGCATAGACAATTATAGACATCTACGAAACTGATTTTCTCAGTTTTATCACACCTTAGCTTTTGCTCCTGACTGTTAATGTGGGGGTGGGGACCAAAGTTACTGTTCTGGCAAATACCCACTCTATTGTATGTTACGCTGTGACTCAACTTCCTTCCAGTGTCATCACTGACTTTTTTCCCTTTTACTTGTTAACACTATTAATGGCATTAAAACAGAGTTTTAACTACCAAAAACAGTATACTACATGTTGATTTGCACAGATTTATCATCATCAAGCATCCTAAAATTTGGATGATGAAGGTGCAAAGTTGACCACACTCACCAAGGTGAAGGATGGGCAGAGTGGGTGACACTTCAACAACTGAGGCAACCCCCCCCCAAAGTAGTTAGGGGATTGGTACAGAAGGAGGGTAGGTGAGTAGGAGTCACTGCACACCAGGGGGCTGGACAACATCGCACACAGGAGACGGGAAAAGGAAGAAAAATAAATTCATGGATAAAGAGAAAGACAGAAGAGGACAGGGGTAAAATATGAAAGCTGACAAATAACATAAAAAGGTGTAACAAATAAAAGCAGCGACAGAACCGAGCAAAAATAAACAGGGGGCGGGAGGCAACTGGCTAGAAATCACAGCATCAAGGATGCCAAAGCTGTGATTATGCCTAATAAATATGCCCAGGAGTTATGCTCCTGAAATGCATCTCAGAAAATGACTTGGTTTGTCTTTGCTTTATCTGTGTAAACTGTTGTAGCTTTTTTTATTTTTTAGTCATTTTTTTGGTCATTATCCCGTGACTTCAGGGTCCCCACTGAGAATCATTGTCCACATGTTGAATTGGCAGTTTTTTTACGCAGTTGGCAGTTTTTAGGGTTCTTGATGAAACCCTCCCCAATTTCTACCAGGCTTGGACCATCGACATATAGCCGGGACCGGGGATCGAACCACTGACCCTGTGGTCCGTGGATGACCTGTACCAACTGAGCTACAGCCGCCCCTGTGTAACCTGTTGTAACCTGTAGTTCTCAAATGGGAAAGGGAAACTAAGTGGTTCATGATAACACTAATTTCATAGCCATGAAGTTGTTTTTTCCTCTTACTCTCCTCCTTTTTTCTAATCTAATAACACAGTGCAACAGCACAAACCAGCTGGGGTGATTTAATAGTGGAGAGACTGCCAATAACAATTAGTACATCTTTGAAAAAAAAAATTTCACAGACAAAAAAAGCACAGACTCAGAAAACAGATTTGTGTTAACAAAAAGAAATTCTTCAGCTGCTCATTTGTAGACATTAATCTGGGTGATTGAGACATACAAGTCTGGATTTCACTTAATGCACCTAGTATGATCAAAGCAACCTTGCAAACTTATTTATGGTATTTTGACAGAAGGATTTATTTAACTGATTTATTTAACCAAATTATGTCACAACATGAAGACACATTTATGTTGGACGATTAGGGAAGACACAAACTGCATAGATTACTCAAAGTTGAAGACACCACCACCATTGTTATTGAATACTGTATTAATTACTTCATCAACTGCTTTTTCCTGTTGCAGGAAGCTCAGAGGTCAGAGCAGCATGACTAAGATATTTGATCACACTTGCTCAGTTTGTATACTTAATTCACTACATTTTGTCTTATTCTGTTGTCAGAGGATAGATTTGCATATTAGAAAAACATGATTGAACACCAAAAGCCTGAGTTTACATAACTATCTCTAAAACAGTGGCTGTGACCTGTCCCTCTATTCAACATGGCAATCATGGGAGGCCTAGTCATGGGAGTCTGATGGCTGAGTCACCCATGCTGACAGACCTTCCTCTCAAGCTCTCTTTGGATAATTGGGTAGACAACAACTTGGCAGAGGCAGTGAAAGCGATGTGATCCTGTCCTCGTGAGAGAGAGATGTGGGGTGTTGGTTACGCAATGTATTTGTCTGGTTTGAGATCCCTACTGATCGAATTTGAAATTCAGAATGATGAGCATCATGAGGAGCCCCTAACGTTACACATTTCTTCACAAACTATGAGTCAGAAAGCAGAGTTGGTTAACTCAGTATGACCCCCCACCCCAAATGTTAAAAAAGCTACCGTAAAAAAAGAACGCTCATTCTTTGTCATTAACAGTTTCTAAGTGTTCTAAACAGTGACCTTTATTCAAGCATGAGCATAGCCATTGTGCAGGAAATTAAAAAGCACTGCACTCTGCTCCACTGTTTTCATTACAGTGAGATAGCGTGCAAGCTAGTGTTGGTCAAAATGAAAATCTAAACAGCCTTTTCTCTTTTGACCAGACAGACTGTGTTTTAATAGAGAGATCAGGAAAAAAAGCAGAGCAAAGGATGGAATCTGACTTAGTGTGCAACTAGATAGATGAATTATTAATCCATTCAGCCGATCATTTGGAACCAAAGCCTGTAGTTGAGTTGAAGCTAAGAGCATAACAATAAATGCAGATGTAACACAAGTTCTGCAACCACCAAGCCTAAGAAGGAGACTGTATTAAATATGTATAAGCAAACAATAGGAAAACATACTAGAAATGAAAAAAGTAACAGCAAATTTAATTAAGATGACTAACAACCATTAGTGTAGTGTGAGGATCAAAAGACATCATGAGCCCAACTGCATGGTTCTATTGCTTCGACTGTTGCGTTTATTTTGACTCAAAGCTCAATAAACTTAAGTGATTGCAAATTTACTAAACAGTGCATAGTTCATCACACAAATGTGCTGCCACACTGGATAAGTTAGAAGCCCTAAAATTTCTATTTTATGTTTTCTCAGACCATGATCAGACATGCTAGGTACAGTGGTCCCTTTCTGGTTTTAGATAAGAAGTTATGAATAAATATCTTTTAATCTCCCAACATCTGAGTCTAGGCATTACTAACTGGGAAATATCCAGCCAAATCAGGGTCTGGTCGGTTGGCTTTTCAATTTTAGATTATTTTGGAACAAACTTCTGTGATAACATGCTCATAATTCTTCAAAAATGCACAAAAGCATTGAAGTGAGACAGGTAAGGCTCAGTAGTGATGGTCTATTATTGATTTGCACAAAAATAATGCTGCCTTCCACCAAGCAATACAATATCACATTTCAGAAACATTATGCAATGTCAAATTACCTGCAGTTAAGCTGAATTATTCTATTCCAAACAGTAGCACTTACAATTGTGTACCCTTTACAATAAGCCCCATTTCTGCATAAATATATAAAATTTGATGTAGATGTTGTGGAGATAAAGTCAGAGAGGCCAGATTGAGGTGGTTTGGACATGTTCAGAGGAGAGACTGTGACTATATCAGTAGAAGAATGCAGAGGTTGGAGCTGCCAGGCAGGAGGTCTAGAGGAAGACCAAAGAAGACCAAATTAAAAATTACCAATTACTTTTTCCACTTTACTGCATTCTTATTTGCTCAGTTGTAGAATATGGTCTATATACATTATCTTTAATTCATTGGATAGCTGGATCTGTTATACATTAATACAGATAACCTTGATGCCGGGTATGTTTCACAGCATGACATCTTAAATAATACATTAACAGAAATATTGTGCACGGTGCAGCCCATCCTAAAATTAATACAGTTCAGATTAAATTGCTCATACCTGACAAACAAAAAGACAAATAAGTGTTTGGATGGAGGTGAACCAGGACTTCCTGTGCCATTTCTTTCAGTCCTTAGTATTCACTGAATTTTGTCTTATTCTTTACTCGACAAGTTTAATCTTCTTTCGACAAGGATTCAGGGCTTTACCACAGTAGGAATGTAAAGCAAAGAACTAAGCTTAGACACCGAATGACAAGTAACATGGGTGGAATACATGACCGTGGTTGTCCTATTTCAGACAGTACCTACATTCAATCAGCCTTCTAATAATGTACTGCATCTTTTAATACAGATTAAATAACAATTCCAAGGATATGAACATTTACATTATACGCCATCATAATTATAAGCATGGCTGATGTTAGAGGACCTACATAATAATACTTACAAAATGAGTACGATCACCCTGCAGAAAAGTCTTCTAATCCATTTATATGCAAAACTGTAAGCACCCAGAGTTATAAATAGTTCCAGACTTTAACTGACTGCATCTAAAATGATACAAGGGATAAGCAAAGCCAGTAACAATCCATTAGCTTGGAGACTCTTGAGTATAAAAAGACAAAAAGAGTGAAGTGCTCCAAACACCTCACTTTGACATTTTGAAACATCCTGTTGGCTCATAATGAAACTGAACTATCCACAAGCAATAAAAACATATTGCCTCTTGGTTCCTGGCTAGGTACACCTTGTCTCAAATTGAAAACTCATCAAGATACAAAGCAATAGGACTAAAAAGAATACATTAAATAAAACCAATAATAATGTGTTCACTTAATAAAGGTTCACTTTCTTTGTTGCAGAATGGTAGTTTTGGCTCAGTGTAAAGAAAGCAATTTGCAAAGAACCCATTATAACTAAACTACTACAGGTTACCTTAAAGTAAATGCTACACATTTTTACATTTTATTTTCAAGATAGTAATTGCTCTGTAAGGGGCAGTAACATATGAGGCTAAGGAAATGAGGATAGGTGAAATAATTAGGAAAATGACCTTCTAACCCTTACACCAGTCTCCTTTATAAACAGAGCTGAGGAGATGCACAAAAACAGTTTTAAGGCTGTGGTTTCTTCTCAATCAAATATACTAAATGCATTTCTGCTTTCTCAGATAGTACAGTATCTAGTGAGCACGATACTCAAAACAGGAAACACAAAGAGGAAGAATAGGGTAATGAGGTCAATGTTAGACCCCATCCACTAATCCATGCCAATACTGGCCTGGCTCATCGTGCTGTTGGTATATAGAGAATACAAGGAAGAGATTAATCCTGATAGAAATGCAGATAAGAGGGAGATAGATAAGAGACAAGAATGTAAAGAATAAAAGATAAGGAGGCAGAGAAAGGGGAAAGACCGCAGTGTGACCATTTGTTACACAATTACAATTGCCTTTATAATAGGTTATTGATTACTTTAGGAGAAGGTGTATTCTTGCCCTCCACATTTCACTCTGAAGTGTGATCAAAGAATCGAAGACACAACATCAAGACAACACTTTGTCATGTTTAGTTGCATACTGACTTCATTAACTAGAAGATGGCACTTCCAGTCAGTCAGTCAGTCAGTTAGTAGGAATGTGCAGTATACATGTTTGTTCTAAGGGGGACTGGTAGGAAAAGCTGCAGAAAAATATCATGCTCAACCAGTGCAATGGAATGCATGTGAATGTTATAGCCTGCCACTGTGTGCCATCAGATTCAGGATAGAAAGCTAAAGTATCAGCAGACTGAAGAGTGGAGCTGTGCTCACTTAACTATATTTCTGAAATTCACATACAAACACACACACTCACAGTTTTGATCACTGAAAAGGCGACAAGTGGAAGAGCAAACTCAGTTCTTCTAAGGGAGGCATCACAACAAAAAGTAACACAATTAATAGAAAAGAGTCTGCCTACTGCTATCCAATCATTTTAGCATTACTATGGCAACTGAGAACAAGTCAGCAGCATTTTTGCCACTGATATTCTAATGCAGACTGACATTTAAAACACTTAACACACCACTACAGACATGATGACTATAGAGGAAGGTAGTCATTATTTAGAAAAATGTCTTTAAGTATGACTTGCACATTAGCGAAAAAAATACTGGCCTAATATAATGGCTACATCAGCGCCTCTTTGTCCTTTTCTATGTGTGTGTCTGTATATGTGTGTGTGCACAGAGGATCACTCCTGAGCCTGCAGTTTGCTCTTAATCAAAGTCTCGTGATCTGGCTCCTGTTAGTTCTCTGACAGCAGGGGGGAGTGCAAAGAGTTGCAGTGGCTTGCCTGAGATTTAAGAACCACTGCCACTCACTTGTGTGATATGCTGACACAAGAATGTAAGTACACTTGCGCAAAAGAACAATTTGTGGTTTACACCTGCCTCCAGATCTGTGCCGTTACTCACTGGCGGTCCTGCTCATGTTTGTACAAACACTTAAAATTCTAGCACCTACAGTAAAATCAGGGGACTTTCTCAGGTCTAAGAAACAGGAAATCCTATTTTTGCTGCTCAGTTCTTGCTGCTACAACATTGGGATGCAAATGGGCACTTGTGGTCTCTTTCTGTACTTTCTGTTAATTTTAGTTTAACTCACTATCAAACTAACAAACACTCACTAACAAACACTATCTTATGTTAAAACATGGTTTTCTATTACATAAGCACAGCAGAATTAACACTGGTGCATCATTACCATATACTACACACTGCTACAGCTGCAGTGTAAACCATTTGGCAGCAGGGTCTATTAACTAATGGTTACTCTCCGAGGGCCATTTAAAGCAAAATAACACTACCTTAATTAAGGTAGTATGAGTGAGAAAAATCTGAGTAAAGGAATGTCTCCCAACATTGTTTTCAATTGTTGTTGTTGCAGTGGGGACTAAGTCTTCGCATAACCTGTGTGGCAAATGAAAAACCAGTCATACTAGAAACCTTCAGAAAGAGAGAATAAATACAAATCTTAATAACGAAAATAAACATTTGTGTGTTCAAGACAAGAACCTTAGGGCTTTCCCAGGGCCACTGCCTACTAGTCCTACAAATGAAAAGTAATCACACCAATCAAAGAGTTAAACCTTTGTCCCTTTACGTCCAGGTGTGTTAGTAGTGCCTACCTGCAGATCCGCCCCTTGTAGTCTACAGTCCATGTACTTTTCCCATGCATATGCCAGATCAGCCTGCTGTGGACTGGCCATATCCTCTACACTTCCAGGTACACCACCGCTCAGGGCGTTGAGGAAGTCAGGAATGGCAAAAGTATTCTTTTAGTTCGTTTTCCAATCTTCCATGTGATGGACAGTGCTGCCCCGAATGTTCTTCTGGGTCTTTCATAGCAGATTCATGATTGACTGCGCTGCTTTGCCACTTTTAAATGTGGCTTCTGCAGAAAAATACAAAGTGAGTTAGCAAAGAAAAAACTAAAACAAAGAACACATTAGCAAACACAGACACTTTCGTTTTTGTCCTCGCACTTAGAGAGACACTGGCAGTTAAATACGACGCACCTGGACCTGAAACAGTCCAGCCTGACCAACTGCAACGTAACCAAAACAAAACCGACTCATGCTGCACATTTAGCTAGCTAGGTATGAGCCAGAAGCTGTCAGCCTCAGACAGGTTGCAGCAACTCATTTCCGATAAGGGATACTGTTTTCAAAATAAAAGAACCAAATTTGACTATCGCAAAAAAAAAAAAAAAAAGTGGGGGGGGGGGGGGGGGTTGCAAAGATTTCTATAGTTAAAATTATTCTATTCACTTACTAAAAACCTTTAGGTTTTCCTTTTTACAGTAACAATGTTTTATATTTTAGATGCATAGACAGAAAAATATAGCTAACTAAAACTATCAATACAAAAAAATCACGTTTATCTTTGTCACAATTCATAAACGTTATTACATGTAAAAGTAATTTAAGTGTAAGAATTTTAACACTATTATTACCACCAAGCCATTATATTTTAAATAGTTTTTGAATATAGCCATTCAAGCCATTCCTAGCATACTCAGAAATTTTGAGTGACGTTAAATATGTTAATTATTATAAACAAATTATATAATACCTATAAGAATTTTTACCCTAATGTTATTTTTCATTTGCAATGAATTTTGCTCAATTGGCCCTAAAAGACCGTCGCAGTTGTTTTATTTTGTAAGTTCTGCTAGATAGCAGTTTATTGTTCAGGTTAGCTTGACCTGAAAAGATACGAGCAAGAAAGATCGATACATTTAACAACATATATGCAAGAAAGACATGATAGCCTCGGCGTTGCTATACACGAGAAGTTATAAAACATGTTTTAATAAACAAAATACATATTATTATTTTGCTATCAGACACACCGTTAATGGTTAGCTTTAATGCTGGTTGCTTCAATGCATCGTACTGTGCTCGTCAGCTGTCGAAACGGAGAGAAGCGAATACATCGGAAGCTGTCTTTATTAAAACTAACATATAGTTAGGCAGTTACTTCTTTTGTAAAGTCGTAACCTCCAAGTCTTCGAGAACAGTATTACATTTCATACATACCTTTATATCCTATAAATTAAAGCCAGCTAAAGCTAGCCTTCGCCCAGCAGAGAATTCCGTGGTGTTTATCCCTCAGTACTGACTACAAGGCAATCACAATACCGCCCATCTCATCCGCTCTCGCTAGAAACGTGTGAAGTTCTTAGAACCTCAACGGCCGATGGAGGAACTGAAAATGTAATGTTGTTAGTAATTTCATTTGTATTTTCTAACAAGTTAAAAGTCTTCAAGTAAGCCCACTTTTAATTCCCGCGGTTGCGGCATATAGATAAAAAATGAGAATTTTTGATCACGGAGTCAGATTACTGAATCCTATTCTGCCAAACACACTGAAAACATAACTCAGATTAAATGGTTAAGCTTAAAGAAAATCGTGTCACATATTTATAAAAAGAACTCATCAAAAAACATTAGTTTCTATCCGAATTAACCAGATCCAACATTCCTCGCAGACAACTCTGAGGGTCTCACCATCCCTTTACCCTATAGGCGCTCACGGCCGGTGACAGGCTCTGTTTTGTTTCCCATTGGACAGCACACAACATTTCCCAATAACGCAAACTGCAAAGGCCGTAGTGGTGCTGTGTTGAGTGTCAGTAAATCTGACCGAAACAATCATGCTTGTTTTAGTGGCTGCAGTTAAGAAAATTTCCTATATGAATTATCAAACAATAACTAAATGTTGTATATGTTGCTTACTTAGCAAAACCAAAACATATTCTGACTGATAACAGTTGGCTTATATGTTGATTGGTAAAAAATCTGATTGTTATTCTTGATTGCTATTTAATCATGTAAGTTATTTTTCGAGGAAAATTGCAAATTTATTTTTGCTTTTTGCTTATGCCTAATTGAAAATCTTTTGATTTTGGAGTGTTATGAACACACACAAAACAGATTATTGATATAGCAACCCAATAATCTGTTTAAGGATGGCATAGGTATACGTAGTTAGCAGATTAAAGTAGCTTAAAGTAGCTTTACACTACAAAGCTAAAATGACTAAATTTGGTTTCAATATAATTGCAGCGTATGTTGTTTATATATGTATATATTCCGAGTTTACAAGGAGGCCTTTAATGCACCACTGACGCAGGTCAATATTGATGGCGAAACGAGGCTTCACTATGGCTTAGAAGTGTCTGCAACAAGCAAAGTGATTCCTTATTCAAAGGCTCATGTCACAAGTTTTCACACGTTCTGCTAAGAAAAGTACGAACAAGCGTTGTTGAGCACAAAAGCCGATCTCATTATACTTTATAAACTGCAGTTAAACATTACAGACATTATTTGGTATGACTGCTGGACTGCAGCAGTAAAATAGCAATTAAACAGTAAAATGCCCTTGAATGATAAATAGAAACCAAGTGTTGTGTCGAAAAGTTCGCGCATTTCTGCTGAAACGAACATTCGTCATCGATCACATGCTTTAAAACGATGACATGGCGCTGGACGTGACGGATTAGCGGAAATCTTCGAATGAACTGGACAGACACTTTGGCTCCCCTGTGTTTCAGACTGTGGAGGCGGTAGCATATCATATAAACATTTAGAAATGCGTGGACAACAAACCAAACGTCGTAATCTCAGCACTTAAAGGCAAGTTACAGTACAGTTTGTTAGTTGTTCAGGCAAACATCTATGGCTTTAATAAAAAAAACATTTTGTACAAAAAAGAACTTTAGCTAATTTTTTCTTTGCTGTGTTAGAGAGCAATTATTCAGAAGTGATAGGTACCATAAGATATTCCCCATTTCCGCGGGTTATTTTTGCAACGACCAGCCAACATAATGTATGTCTTTCTATTACATACACCCGAACACAAGATGTCGCTGTTATGACAATAAAGACGCAGGCACAGCCTCCCCAATATGTAAAAAAAATGTTTATTTTATTGCCCAACATGTAAACTCTTACCACTATCTTCAGTCATTTTTAGTTCTATTTCACAATAATACTTCCATTAGATAACGTTTTGGGTAATCCAAACATATCATAAGATAAGACAACTGACATGAGATAATGTCATACTTTGCTGCAATACATTTCACATTCAAATTATGTATCCCTTGAGCTTTATTGTCAGTTTATGTGCACTTGGGAAGAAGTCGATGAAAAATTGTTTATATTTACCAATGTGAAAGACAGATTTGAATTCATAATATCAATGTACAAATATAGATAACAGAGATTAATGGCACAGTAAGTTCGCGTCTGGTTTTCAGTGGCATTTTCAGCAGCTATACTTTAGTAATGCTGAGTGGCTCCTAATTTTCTGTCAAATATCCAAACAGTATCATCTCACGCCGCTGACTTCAGTACCCGTTTGTCTCCACACAGTCCACACCCACTGTGTTGGTTGGACATTTACAGGAACGGCTGGTTGGAGTTGCTAAACAGAGGTGAGTGCAGCCCCCGTTGTTCACAGCACAGTAGTTTTGTCCTGGCAGAAGGGGAAAACTCTTATTAATGCGGGACATCTGAAACGCTTTGTATGAACATTTCTGGAACAACAAGTTCATAAGAAATGTTCATAAGATATATCTGTACTTTAAAGGAACACATAGCATACTCCAGATGTTGGAGGCCCTTTGCCACATTCCCTGCTTTTATGCCCTGCAGCTTATCTAGACGGGAGGACTAGGCCTGTTGTAGCATAGTAACATCCGTCATTCCTTCACTTAATGAGAAATACTGGCTACTGAATTCCTCCTGTTGCTTTCAGGTCAAAGAGGTTATGGTTTGCAACACTAGTTGAACTGTAGTTTTTTCAACACGGCCATAATAAATTAAATTTCAACTACCTAAAATATGCACATTTTAAAGTAGATAATTTCTTTTTACAATTTGCTTAATACCTGAAGGACACTGGGCTAAGGCTGTCACAATCCCATATAACTTGGTCCGTTTCTGAGGCTGGAACTCATCTGATTCCCTGCCAGTATGGCGATCCACTGCAATCACGGCATCCCTGTTATAAACACAATCAGTACAAGATTTTACCAGCCTGGGAATACTCCTGCTTGTGGAATGAAAGCATCCTACCTCCTGTGTTCAGTGTAAAGCATGTAAAGAAAAAGTTTAGGTTTGTGTGTTATTGTAGCTGTAAATGTTAGCTGTCAGCCATCAAAAAGTGTACCACCACCCCTCAACCTCAGAACAGGGAGTGCTGAGCAGGTCATTCATAGTTTCTGAGGCTAAGAAACTGCAAGCAGCTGCAACTTTTTAAGATGCTTCTTCACCCCACACATACACACACAAAAATGGGCACCCCAACCCCCACTGTTTTGCAGCTGCTCACATACTCGATCAGCTGCATAGAAAGCTCCACAGTCCTCAGAGTGGGAGTATCCAAATATGGGAGAACATCAAGGGCCCATGTGTGGGGAGCATTTTTGTCCTCACTCCCACCCTCTCCTTACTCTGCCTTGACAGATCTTGTTGTTCTTACAATGCCCAGTGGGCCTGACATAGAGGCTAGAGTGCATTCTTGATGCTACAATACCTTTGGGGATAGGTTACTAACATGAGCATATAAACATTTGTAAATATTAAAAAAATAAATACGAAAAAACAATCTCAAATATGAAGCTTGGTAGAATTTCATTTCTTTGAATAACAACAAGCTGCTTCACTAAATTAAAACTGAGAGGTTCTGATAATACACAAAGTCAAACCTCCTCCAGTCAGTGTAGTAGAGGTTCTTTCCAAAAGATGCAATTCCAAAAGGGTACTGAATCCCCTCCATAACCTGTCTTCGGTCACCGCGACCAGGATGCATGCACTCCATTTTATGCGTGCCTAGAGGTGAGACATTACTTTCAGTACTGATTACAAGGCAGACATCACTTCACAAATGAGTAACCTGTCTCCACTCTACAATACCTGCATCTGCCCAGCAGAGCAGAGAACTGTGGGAGTCATAAGTCAAACCATTTGGAAGGCCGAGGCCATCTTTAACCAGCACCCTTCTGTTGGATCCATCCATGTAAGAGGTTTCAATTTTAGGGGCATCACGGTTCCAGTCGGCCCAATATAGATTGCTATTATAAGAACAGGTGTGTCAGTAGGAGTCTCTAGGAGTATCCATCAGTATTAAACTGAGCCATAAGCAAAAAGCCAGAAACATAAATTATTGGTTGACTTTCATTATTATGAGTCTGACAATAAATTTGACTCATAACAGTAACTTGTGACTGACAATGTTTGTTAGAAGTAGTAACTTAATATTCATATAATTATTATGCCATTCCGGAGTACATTTATCAAGATTTAAAGGGATAGGACTCGATCTTTACTCTTTTTTTCTTCCTTATCGAGTGATAAATGAGTAAGTAATATCTTACATTTGTTTAAAGAAAATTCCTCTTGTGCTAAGGTAATTTTAGTTTTCTTTTTGGTAATGTGAACATGCTTTGTTACATTGGAACAGAGACAGGCTAGCTTTTACCCCTTTCCAGTGTTAATGCTACGCTAAGCTAACCATCTGCAGGCTGTGGTAGTTTATCTACTACTTAGTGCACTGCAGTGACAGTGCTATCTATCTTCTCAGCTAAATCAAAAAAGGTACTAAACTACTAAACATTCCAAAATAATATTCTTCTAAATTTTCTTTAGAGACTGCAGTCTTACTAAAAACAAGCTACTAACGCATGAACATTTTATGTGAAACATTACACACCCATTAGGAGGATCAGTGATAATAGCACGAGGATTGACAAGACCAGAGTTTATAAGGACACGGCGCTGAGACCCGTCCAGGGAGGCCACTTCAATATGATCCTTCACAGAGTCTGTCCAGAACATAGTTCGTCCCAAGTGGTCGATGGCGATCCCCTCTGGGCTTCCCAAATCTGTTGGGACATGACATTTTGCTAATCACTTCCTATGTTTTACTTAAACAGTCTCTTATTTACCATTGACTGAAAATAAAGTAACAATGGGGAAAAAGATAAAAGTGAACAGTGAACCTAACCTGAACCAATGACTTCAACTGGGTCTCCTCCCTGAATGCTGGCCTTGCTGATGGAGGGAGATGTGATTTCTGTCCAGTACACCATTTTTTCAAGACAATCAAAGGCCACTGCAATGATTACCGTCTCCTGTGGAGGGGTCAGCAAACAGCAGTCTTGTTAAAACATGAGCAGATGTGGGTTTGACCTGAAATCTAGACATGAGTTTCAACAAGCAGAGCCCCACACTGTGCACGGGCTACTTTCTTGCGCTTCAGAACACCTGGTTTGTAAGTCTACCTAACAAGAAATGCAGACTGACATTCCAAAGATGTCGGACTAATGTTAGTAACTGCTCTGAATGTAACCACATGTGTCCAATAAAGTGCAAGCTTCAAATGGATGAAGCAGACCAAGAAATGGCAAAACCAGGATGCACATAGCAGGACAAGCAGAGGCTGAGCTGATGTTATGTACACAACAGAAAAATACAAATGTGCTGTAGCTATGATTGATCGTTTTCTTTGTGTAATCTAAACGATCACACCTGCCAACAACTCCTGACTTGACGTTATGCCTGAAAATTGCCGTGTTTTTGATACATTTACAGCTTTATTCTGAAAGATTTTTTCCCTTAGAAGTGCTTATTGGAAAACTATGATCTCATTAGCATCTGACTTGTCTTTAACAAGTCAAGTATATGTTATTGCAAACGTTTTAACCAAAGAAATATGCAGCAAATGCTGTAGGGGAACTCACAGGCAGATGGAGGACAGCCTTGGCATCGTTCTTTTTCATTTCATAACCTTCCAATGGCACATGCTCTATCCTACCACTCTGGGAGAACAACAGGTGTGTTCCTGGAGGCAGTGGGTAGACATTGGGTCGAGTTGTGGGTCCGACAGGTGGTGACACACCGCTATGGTCAATACCTAATGGAGAGAATAGAGAATAATCAGACATATTGCAGAGAGGAAACCAACCTCAAAGCAGCTTCATTTTGTCAGAATGAATGTCTTCAAACATTCCTCATGTAGCTGATTTTTGTTTGTGCTTGCCCACTGGTCATGTAGCAGCTTTGTTTTATAAAGTGTCAAGTACATATAATTTACTCACACATAGGTCTGCTGCCAGGCCCAGAGCGTGTCCCAGGGATCTCCTCACCATTTCGATCCACACACCAGCAGTGCCCAGTGCTGCCATGGCACTGCATCGGTTCATAGGCACCATTCTCATCACATGTAGGGATGTACCGTGCAACAGGGGGCCGGGGGCCCCGTGGACCAAACTCTGTAACACCTAGGAGGTTGTCTCTGTGGATCTCACATTGTGTTTTTGTCCTCTCTGAAGAGAGAAATGAAAAAATAAGCTAAACACTACACACAAAGTCTATGCTATTACCTTTGAAGCATCCTGATATCTGGATGGTTAGCCCGCTACCACCAATACAGAACTTTGATTTCAAATCCAGCTGAGGATCTTTGCTAAATATAATGCCCCTTCTTCCTTTATTTCCTGTCTGATCTCTACTGGTGTCTAATTAAAGCTGAAATGCCACCCCACCCAAAATGCCAAAACTTGTTCATAAGCTCATTTATTCTCATATTTGTCTTCCGCTTTAAATTCAGCTCCATAAAAAACCCACCAACTCCTGTAAAGCATGACAAATTCCTTTTGCTATCCAGAAGAAAATTAAAAACAGATTTCAATTTGGCACCAATATCCTTTTGGCGATGGACTCACTTCTAAGTAGAATAAACAATGCTGTGAATGAAAATGATCCGTTTTCATATTTTTAAAGAATGGGTTTGCAACTAGCACACCAAACAAACATATGTGAAATCCCACAACAGAAAAAATAAACTTGTACTAGCACAGACTTGAGTATTATCAGACGTATGTAAAATTTAACCACCTGACAACAATGCACTGTTTGAGATGTTAGCCTTGCTTGTCAGAGAGTGATTTACCTGGAGAGCAGTAGAAGCCGTCACCGTAGTACCCCGGTCTGCACTGGCAGGTAAACGACCCCTCAGTGTTATAACACACGGCGTCCTGATGGCACCTGCCTGGCTGGCACTCGTCTATGTCTTCAAGCAGGATAAAAGAGTGAGTGAGAGAAGAGAAGAAGCAGTCATCATAAGACGGAATATTTTCTGCATGTCTATGTTGTTTCCTTTTATGGGCAGGGATCTGCTGCAAGATCTGGGTCTGCTCGAAGAGCAGAGCATGAAGCAAAGGCGTAAAAGGAACGGAAAAGGCAATTCAATGCTGCTGGTTACCAGCCAAAACAAACAAACAAACAAACTAACAAAATAACTATACTCCAACTCTTCTGCTTTTTGTGTTTCCCTGTTCAGATTTGAAATTAGGACAGTTTTTGTACTGTACCAGTCCATTTAGCCTGTTGACTAGAAATGCTTCATACCAAAAAAAACTAATTGGAATCATATTATGGGGTTTTAGATTAAATCGAACTTCATACACTTCCTTTAGTTTCAGGCCACTGCATAGTCCAATTTAAGAAATCCCCTGTTAGTGTAATAAAATATGCTTTGACAACTGAGATTTGAGGATGAATTTAAAAAAGTGAGTGTGAAAAAAAAAAGTGAAAAAGTGAAAGTGTTACTAATTTTCAAATTGTCCAATCTACTGTTTTTCATTATAATCAGTAGTTAAATTGAGTAAATCAAAAACCTATTAAAAGTTTGTAAATAAAAATGCTAATAACCCATTAATAATGACATCAACCAAATGAGATTATTGTTTTATAAATGATAAACATACCATGTGATTTTCCACTGGAATTATCTTAAAAAAATATTTTTATTCTTCCCTATAAATTTATATTTTAAATATATATTAAAATATATTCTATTTGATTCTTTCTTATTTTTAAGATCCTTCTCTTGTAATTTAGAGAAGTGCAAGCAATTTCAGTTTAAGTAGATGCAAACATAACCCTATAACAATAATGCACATGTATATATTTTTAGCTGAATGTAAATTCATCATCAGAGGTACAAAGAAGATCAAAGAATAAATATTGAAAATTACATTACAGCAAACGTTTTCACCCCACTTGATAAATTAATTGAAATAAATTTAAAATGTTGTTTAAAAATAATTGCACTAGCTGAATCTGCACACAAGCAACACAGGCTCTCTGTATATTTAGTGACTCTACGCAGTACCTTGACAGATTCTGCCATCTCCTATGAACCCTGGCAGGCAGGAGCAGATATAGGACGAGCCTCCGGTGTAGCGGCACTGAGCACGCTCAGGAATGTCACAGGTATGAGTGCCTTCTTCACAGGCGTCCACTGGTCGGTGAACCTCTAAACCTTTGTCAATTTGATGTTAAAAAGCCTGGATGAACACTAAAGCTTATTAGCTTATTAGGAAATAAGTGTATTTGATTTCTTGCCAAGAGAAGAGGAGATAGATATCACTCTTACTTCTGCATGCTAAATATGAGGTTACAGCTAAGAGCCATTCCATAAAAAACATTTTAAAAATACATAGTGAAAAAGGTTTTATTTTTTTCCAATGGACTTGGCTGGAGTTATTTCTTCATTTCTAACTTACCCAAGAAAGTTTATCTCTGAACCTCTACTTCCTAAGCACCAGCTGAGATTTCTGTAATATGTAATTGTACTTGGCAGCACACGGGCACCACCTACCAACACAGGTCTGCCCATCGCTGCTGAAATGATATCCATATTCACATTCACAGCGGAAAGTCCCAGGCTGGTTGTTGCAGATAGCATGAGAGCCACAGATCAGAGGATTTTCTCTGCACTCATCAATGTCTGAGAAAGAGAAGAGTGAATTATCACATGCTAATAACTACCTCATTAGGTCCAAGATTGAGTTTGGGCTGAGAAGTTTGGATTTATCAGTGTCTTTCATTATCAGATGTCAGGGGATCAGAGGAAAGAGCTTAACTATATTTCTTAATTAAGCTCTGTCTTATGTCTCAAGATAGCATCTGTCTGAAGTACTTCCTTCTTTTTTCTACTGTATGTGCCCCAGAGCTTTTCCCGTCTGGTCATTTGATCATATAGAGGGGGAATGAGAATCTCAATGGATACGTCAACCTGGTCTGGGAATATGGGATGCTTTGTTTATCACGGGGGACTCCATCTAATTGGCAAGATTGCGCAGTTCCCCAGGAAGGAAGCTTCCTCGACAGAAAGTACATTAGTTGAGAGAATCAGAAGGCTGCCCCACCCTCTTTAACGGCACGCACAATGAAAACAAAGGTAATTCTTTGCATTTTGTCATTTTTACCATAACATGTGCGGCCATCCCCGTTGAAGCCAGCTGCACACTGACAGGTGAACTGGTTTCCCTGTGCAGCTCTGCAAACAGCGTTGGTGTCACAACCATGTCTTCCAGTAAAACATGGGTTGTCCTCTTGCTGCGTGTTTGGGGACCCTGAAGAATTTGAAAAATAGCCCCAACCTTTAGTGAAATTGTGCTTAATAAAGATTATATATATTGCGCTCCAGGAAGGAAATAAGCTGAGACAAAAAACAGGAAGACAAGAATAATCTCCATGACCTCACCATTGACATCCCCGATCCTGTTAGTCATGGCAAACCGGGTGATTTTACTTTCAGCATCGTACATAGCAATGAACTGGTCCACGCTGCGCATCTGGGTAGGTTTCACATCTCTCGAAGATTCGTCGTGTGGGCAGCTCTGGAAAGTGATGGTCTGACGCAACTGATATGTCCTGATTTCATGGGAGTCATCGGGAAACCAAACTCCATATTTCTGAGTGGAAGATGAGGTGATGACTGGAAGGTAAGACAGACAGATAAGAAACAGATAGATTCCTCAGTCTGGGCTTCTTAAGACTTAGTTTTGATTTTTAAAATGTGGGGTTATTTTGGGTGAACACATTTGGTCAAGTGAAAAACAACAGTAGAAACAACCTAGTGGCATTTCTGTCAAAACCAAACTATTTCTCAGGTCAAGCTGTAGCTTACAGTTGTTGCCGTACTGGTAGATCTCAGAGTAAGGCTCAATCTGCACGGTGGAATTTTCAGGCAATTTGGGAATCTGGCCTTCAAGGGTGGTGCTCACCAACAGGTGGTCATGCTCATCAATGCCTTTGAACTCTTGCCTGATGGTCAGCTTTTCATTCCCAGGCAGAAAGGTCACATCAGCCTGCCACGTGAACTCCCCCCCTTTGGACGAGAGAGAAGAGGAGGTTAACTGGATTAACTTTGGCTTGCCGTCCTCTGTCCTGGATGAGGTAACGTAAGGGGAAATCAGCTGGACACAGCAAGTTAAACTGCAGCTGTATGGCAAACTGAGCTTGCAGCAGCACATTTATTCACAGAGAATTATGCTTCTTGAACCTTTTTGTAATTTTCTAACCGTGTGAAGCATTTGAAAATCCAAAGAAGCTGCTGGATGTCAAGTTGTCAGACACCGCATTTGTATAACTCTTTCTCTCACCAATAATACGGAAGCCATTCTTGAAGCCCGGCTCCTCCAGAGCAAATGTCCACCCAATGACACCACCAAGGGCACAAAGAGGTTGCAGTGAGGGTCCAACAGATTCAGGGATCTCACTGATGGCAACATAGGTACGACCATCTTTTACAACAGCATATGAGTGAAGATCATTTTCGGTGAGCTCCACTGGGTACGGAGAGTTGCCCACATATATTTTTCCATTCACTTTACCATTCATCCTCTGTGGGTTTTCTGCAAATACAGTCCAAAAACATCAAAGTCAGATCAGTCAAGCTTTGTGACTTCCCCGTTTGCTCAAATAAGTCGTGATTTATGGATGCTTGTGTTTTAATGTGTTAATGACAAAGATGAGGCAATAGTCAAAATTTAATGATATTAGTACAATAAGCTAGCATGCTATGTTAGCTAGCCAATGTTAGACAGTTTTGCCTTTAACTTATTAAGAGATGCAATTATACAAAATAAGGAAAACTTTTTAATTGTTTTAAATTTTAAATTGCAAAATCTAGAGACAAATGCACTTATGTCACTTAAGTGGTCACTTAAAGCAGAAGTGTACCCTCGGCCACACACTGTATCCCATTCCCGTAGAAGCCAGGCCTGCAGTGGCAGCAGTATCCATTGTAATTGTCCTTGCAATCGGCAAACTGGGAGCATTTATTTCTGCTGGTTGCACATGTCCCAAGATTGTAGGAGAACACTGAAATCATGGACAATCCCAGTAAGAACACAGATATATTTAAAACTTCCAATCTCTTTAAAATGTATGACCAAATATACAAATCAAAATTCGATTGGTTTTAAATACTGTGATGTTTTATCTTGTTGACTTACCATCTACATTTATTTCTGTGCCTTCCACCACCAACACTTCTGCGTCCTTAGGCTGGTACTGAACTTGCTGAACTTCGATCTGTCCCGGATCTTGCTCATAAATAGGGTACTGGACTTGCTGTCCATCAGTGTAGATAGGTCCTCTTGAATCATTAGAGTCCCCATAGCTAAGAGGTCCAGCTTCTGCGGGCAGGTCAGTGACCTCACCAGGTGCCACATTGGTAAAAAAGGGATACGTTCCGATCTCATACACCCATACACCCCGCAGGCCAGAGTTAGTCTCCCTGTAAGTGGAAAAGAAAATACTTTTAAAGTCACTATTCTTGAAACATTATGCAGCCTGTAAAATTGGACAGTAAATGATGTCCCTGTGTTGACAGCCACTGTACTGACTTACTCTGCTAAAGCCCTGACCGACCCTTCGTCATTATTTGTGGTGCGGTAGTACGGTCCATTACCGGAAAATAGGAAACCCTTGACCAGACCCTTACTGAATCCAGCATGCATGACGAATGTAGAGTCTTTTACAGGCGTGGAGTAAAACTGAACCCCATCCCTCGGGTACAGGACAATAGCATACGAAGCAGTCTCCATCGATGCAATAACCAGCTGGAAGGTGTTTCTCTGTGGAATAAGATAGTAGAAAGGATCTAAATAACCTATTCAAACACAGATCAGTAAAATAACTATGTGATCCCCACCTTCTTTTCTATACCGTCTCCTCTGCTTTGAGGTTTGTGAGTGGTGACGTCAACCCAGGTGATCACCACAGCATGAGTGGGATTGACTTCATCATCATCAGGGAAAGCTCTGTTGATGTGCTCGGCAGCACGAAGCAGAACCTCAGAGCTGGAGTCTTGACGGAAGAAAACTTTCCCCACTCCATCACTTGTGTCCAAGTCTCCTTGCAGAGCTGCAATCATGCCAAAAGATGGGGGCATATTTCCAAGATATGTTGACTCACTTGTTGGCTCTGTTGTTGCAACAAAACCATTGGTGTTGATCTGAAATTAAAAGTTCAAGTGGATAATATTGGGGAACACATCCATCTGATATTTGTAACAGTGCACGACTTTCTTCATGGCGCATCCAGAGTCGTTTCACAGCAAGAACAAACCCAGTCTAATCTAACCCACTTTGATCTCAATTCTAAACTCATTAGTCTGACGATGTGAATCAGCAGCCATGTGCTACAATAAAGCAATAATGAATAAACAAGATCCCATTCAAGACAGGAATAATGTAAACACATGCCAGGCTTGCGAAATAAAGAAAATCCTGGGCTATGTCACACACAGCACATGGGGCTCCTTCACTTCCTGACCAAGGGAAAACAAAAATACTATTCCTGGCGTGGACCACTCTCTTTCCTGTCCCTGACAAGAAGCCCCAGAGAGTCCAAAGGCTCCACACTAATCTTCATTACACAAATTTCCTGCCAAGATGGAAGATTGAGCTGGGATAATGCTCAGTGATTCTGATCTCACAGACATAGTCCCGAAAGATACTTAAGGGTGGCGGATACCCCAACATCCCAGGGCCCTGTGAAATATAAATCACACTCAGGGGCAGACAATAACAACTCCTAATGACATGAGAAAATGTTTCCTATCACCATAAATGGTGTGAAGGCATTAGTGCCCTCCTACAAGACACAGAACATTCAGAGTACTTAAGATTTGCTATGTTTTCAAATAAGAGAAGTGTAGGCCACTGTGACTGCAGTGAAGAAATATGCTGTGGGTGGTGTAGAGGTAACTTTGAGGTAATCAGCTGTGGTAAACCCCTCTAGAATGACTGCTAAAACAAACAAATACCTATTGTAAATGTCTGACTGGTCTGTTAGTCACAGCTTCTTGCCCGTCTACATCTCCTCTAATTGCTCAACTCTGAGCCTGATTGTGAATGTTGCTGTTCTGTAAATGAGACATCACAACACTCTGTCAACCAATCAGGCACTTTGTATTTGATTCTTTGTAAAACATAAATAGTTCTTAGTATAAAGACTGCAAAACAAAAACAAAACATGGGCAAATGTTGAGTTCTGACCAGTCAGACAACGTAAATGTGATTTGCATATAAAACCTCAAATAGCACATACAACACAATGAAAGTAGAGATATGTTAATTTCTCTTTGAAAAACTCTTTGTATATCATTTATTAACTATACTGTTATTGTGACATGAATTCTTTAGCAGATGACTGCAAAATGAGATTCTTTGGAAGTGCTTTGGTATTTGCATCAAGAGTAAAACAAAAAATAACTCAGCTGGAAACTGTGGACACAAACATTCCACAAGATAAAGCAGGATCTGTAAGAAGTAAATCAATGTGTACAGTTATTCCCAAACAATAGAAAAGACTTTCTCACAAATATTTTTGTAACTTCCAGACATTGTTTAAGGTTGTAGCTACTGACCAGTTTTCAACGGTCCGGAGTTTCTAGGATGTGCGCAAAAGCGCCAATAGACTATCCGCCCTGATCAGTAAATCTTAAACGGTTGTTTTACAATTACTGCGATTATTAACTAGTTAGTGAATTAACTTACAAAGATGCTGTCGAAAGTTCCATCATAAAACAACACTGGCCTGTCCAAGTCATGTCGGTGCGTCTGGTCATTCCCCGATTCCAGTAACTGGTCTCTTGCGCTTGGACCGAAAGGAAAAAGTTCATTCCGCGTTATGCTCTGCACCCAGGTCACAAATCCGAGTAAACTCACACAAACGAGCCATCCTCGATCCTGCCAGGTCATTGTTCGTGTTTTAGAGTTAGTTGAGCGGTCCTGTTTGTCCAAGCCAGGTTAGACCTCAGGATCAACTGAAGAGTCAGAGAGAGAGAGAGAGAGAGAGAGAGAGAGAGAGAGAGAGAGAGAGGTGGGGCGAAATGAGAGGTAGGTCTTACTTTTCTTTTCATGTTGACACTCAAACAAAGTTCCGAATGTAGGCTAGTAGGTCACGTTAGTCATTTCACTCGACATCCCATTATGGTATTTGGCATACAGAGAAGCATAGAGGTCAGTTTCAAATGATATCCTTTAATTTAAATTCTTGAAACTCTGGTTCAATGTTGACCATACCGCAGAAAGGGGCCCTTCAGCAGCCCATTTGTTTTTCAGAGCCGGTATAATCATCCAGGGGCCACTAAGAGGGAGGCCTTCAGGGTCTTCAGAGGGTCATAATTGGAACTGTGTTGCTGCGTCTGGACTTAGGCCAAGGGGCCAACAAGGCGAAGACATCCCAACATGGACCAGTTACCGGCAACAGATCAAGGCCCATGGCCAGTTTAACTGAAGCATTAGGCTAAAGGCCAGTGTCACAGAGCACTGTACCATACACTAATCATTTGAGGCATGAGACTGTGGCATCAGACTCCACTCCAGCTAGGATCCAGTTAGGATAATGATGTGGAACTGTGTCGGCCCCACTAACAGATGGGCAGTCATCACCACCATTTTGGTCCAGTTATCTGTGCAAATGTTATTCATGGTTTTTATGACATTTTAATATGGACATCCATGGTCTCCATGATCACTAACATCTTTTTGCCCACTGACATTTTGCATAATGTTACCGTTAGCTCAAGATATCCTCTTGCCAACATTTTGGTCTTTAAAAATGTTTTGATATTAAAATAAATTTTCCCTTCCCGTGACATTTATTATGGGAAATCCTCAGATAAGAAAACAAAATGTTTTCCACACACTATCATGCCAGGATGACAGTAAACAGGTGCAGCTGTACTGCGTTTTTATGTTTCCAGATGAATAAATCCTAGTGTCCTCAGTAATTCAATGGTTTAGTCTCTAGCATTACTATCACGGCAAACATTTATTGTGAAGTTCCACTTTTAGATGTACAAGCTGCTGTAATTATCTATTAGTTCTGTGGCACAATGAACACTGCAGCACAGCACTGTAACCTGCGTATGATTTAAAAGATCAGAGTAATTTAGAAATTAGTGTGTGAACACTAATGTAGCATTAGCATATTTGTTTAGTTTGTGCAGCCAATGAGACATTGAAATATACCACAAAACATAAATGAATTATTAGTAGAAGACAAAATCTTTTTTAGAGTTTAGTGCTTCATCAGCAGTCTGATCTTCACACATGGCTCTCTTGCTCCATCTGGTGTTGTTGTATTAGAAATACAGCAGAAAGTTATTGGGCACATACAGTAAACAGTTCTTTAAGTTCATCTTATTATTCACTTATAATTCACAGTAGACTGTAAGACCCACAGAGAGGTATCAGCCATAATACATGGTGCTTTCTTAATCCTTATATATCCAGATTTAAAGTGCCTCAGAGTTTTTGTTTTTCACAAGCCATTGTCTTGACCATTGTCTCCAAAGAGCAGGTGTTTCAGCTGAGTGTGACTTTTTAACATTTTTAGTTTTGATTCACAAATGAGATCATTCGCTGAATTGTTTTTTACTTAGGACACATAGTGGCCTTAGATTTATATACCGTAACACCATCATCAACTGAAATATCTGCTAAAAGCAAAGTCTGTTATATAATAGCTATATAGTAATGTGAGCCATTTGGCTCAGTTTGAATAAGGAGGCTGAATTTCTTTGATCACACCTACAGTTCTTTGACAGGACATACAGTGTATTCATGCATGGCATCTTGCCTGAACTGTAATTTTGGTGTAATAAGTATTGATGTCAAATGTGTTGCTTGAGTGTGTGTGCGTGTGTTTGTGTATGTGTGTCTTTAATACGGGAGATGTGGGCAAAGAGGGCGAAATACCACTGGAGGGGGTGGTACATTTTTTTTTCTCAGCCAATCAGTGTGATATTGTGCTGAGGGTATTCGTTTGCCAAAAAACACAGCTAAACCAGCATTTGGCAGCTTCCACACTCTCAGGAACTCAGGAAAAATCCTACTTTAATAATTCTGTTAAACCATAACAGAATTGTGCTCACCAATCAAGAGTGGAGTGTGATCGATTATAGATCATCTTTTAGAACATATTCATTACTTATAGCTCTTTTCTACTGTATCTGTACTACAGCACTGCTGACATGAAAGCCGTTGATACACCAGGGAGAACTTAGGTGTGAAGCCTAAGGACTCGATCAAACGGCTGGTCACCCAATTTGTGAACAAGCCTTCTATCTCCTGGGTCACAGCAGTCCTCTCACAACTAAACCAAGATTTTTGTAGCTAACACTGACATCGATATTTGAGAATTTATACAAAAATATTTATCTATATAATATATCTACTGGTGCAGTCTACAAATATCACATGTACACAATTACATCACCAGTAGACAGATTTTATTGAAAAAGTGTGGTTTGTCTAAATTCAAAGGTAAGAGATTGTTATGTATTGTGCTTCCATTTGTGCATTTTTAGTTTCCCTCTCAATGTACAAAAGGAGTTTAATAATCTTCAAAGTAAAGGCTAACGATGAACTGGCAAAAAACGATGACTGTCCAATTTGGATGTAAACCTGTCGCAGGTAAATTTGCATGTGTTGAAAGGTATCACATCTGCTGAAAACAATTTCCTCCAGATGTCATAAAATGGATTATTTTGGCAAAGTCTGTCAGAAACAGATGCCCGCTCACTTGTCCAGAGAAATGTTAGTAGAAATAAACAAATCATTGGTTGCTGGTTTGGTTAGTGTGCTACAGTTTGCCGTTCAATTTTTAAAACATTTTTTTTTAACTTTTAAAGATTGTGTAAAAAAAGAGATTTAATTGTAACTGCATTTTAGCAGAGACATAAACCAGAGGCCAACCTCTATGTACTTTCCAGCATTGATGGAGCCTTTCCAGATGTGTAAGATGCCCACGTCATAGGCACTAATGCACCCCCACACCATCATAGATGCAGGCTTTTAAACTCTCTGCTGATAAAAAGCTGGCTGCTCCCTCTCCTCTTTAGTCCACAGGACACGGCGTCTATGGTTTCCAAAAAGAAATTCAACTTATGATTCATCTGACCAACGAACATTTTTCCATTTTTACTCAGGCTATTTTAAATGAGCTTTGGCCCAGAGAACAGGTGCCGTTTCTGGATTTTTCTTCCCTTATGGCTTCTTCTTTATCTCTTTATCTCTTCCCACCTCACTTTGGGTGGGAAGAGATAAAGAGATAAAGCTCCCTTTTGGTAGCTTCAGTATTATAGGAAGCAAAACATTTGCATTTCTGCTGCATTAAATTTCTCTGGGCTAATTTTAGTGCAGCGAATGAACTAAGCTACACCACCTTTTTGTGTTAGTCATATGCACTAAATGTTGAGGACTGAGTCACTACTTGATATCAGTGTATATGTAATTTTAAACTTGCATTATTTATTTGCCTGGTAAATGGTCTCTTTAGTGGCTCTGCTAGGTTGAACTAGCTGAGGTTCATTACATTTAGTTCGTAGATACAACAGTCATAGATCTAGATGTACTCTGTACTCAACACAGGCCCAGTGAATGTTCCCAATTAAATCCACAGCTACGTGTAAGTAGTACCAATCCAATCACTTCTCATTTATTGTTAATCAGTTACCATGTTCTGCCTCCTCAAGTACAGAAGAGCATTGGACTCAGAAATACTCAGAAATGCTTTTTTGTACAAAGTTTCTTTTATTCACAATGGAAAAACGAGACAGTCATAAACTGTCCGACCCTAAAAACATTTTGAAAACGGAAAAAACACTCAATTGAAATGGCAAAATACCTGATACCTTTAAATAGTATCCTCAGTTTGTTCTCCTGCTTATTTTTACTTACTGAGCTAATTATTTCTGAATCATGTATTGTTGTAAATGTTCTCACAAGTATATGTGCTTTAACCGTACCTCCAAATGCTTTATGTACCTCATGCTGCAGAGGTGCTCTGTCTTGTTCTGTACTCCCTTTCCACTGGATGCACAAAAGCCTACTAGTCTTCCCTTTTTCCTCCCCCCTTTATCCTATTTGTTTCTACAAGTGGAACACGGATTTATGTTCAGGAAGAGTTTGGGGCCAGAGGTAGGTGGTGGTTCAGCCAGCAGGAAGAACAGAGTGAAATCCGGCTCACTCTGCACAGGTTGTGTACATGACAATGCAGGCCATAGAAAATCTGTTTTTCTTCCTCTTCAATCCATGGTGCAAATGTAATAGTGTACATACAAAGAAGCAGTACTCACATTTTACAGTGGTAAAGAAGTACATATGTTCCAAATGTCTTTCTGTCAACACCAGTGTACTTGAATTGACCTAAAATATATTTACAGAGAAATGTTATCTTGAGAATAGTTTTTTCCATCTGCTGACTCACATACTCTACAGCATCGGCATAGCAGCAAACCTCAGTCTAACAATTAAACACCTCTTTCTTCAATCACTAAACTCAGTGAAATTATCTCAGTAATCTTATCACTTGTTCCAAAAAGAGGTGCTTTAAGTTCCAAGTTATTAGGACACAAAACCCGGCTTTAAAATTGATTTACGGTATGTTTATTGATTGTAAACAGAAAAATTAAATAATGAGTGTACTAATAGTTTTCTCTCTGCATAGATGATGTTGTGTACCACCCCCATAATATACTGCTCCAGGAGTATGTTATGAATCAGAATGGAATACTTTATGGGGGAAACCTGAATAACATCGACAGCTTTAAGTGGAATTATGGACAGGTGGTTCACACGTTTTTTATTGTTGCTGTGTTTTCTTTTCCCTCCCCATCTTCCTGTCTCAGTTTGAGGAATATGTTATAGACATTTGTTTTGAGATTCTGGACAAGTCAATGAAGAGTGAAGTGTAATGTGTAATACCAACACGCAGCTCATTAGAACATTTGCTTTTTTGCACAGTTTCTAATTTAAGCCATTTATAGTCGCTGAAGTCAACGCAGACATCATCCAGGGGAAAGTGATGGCAGAAAGATTAAGGTGTTTTCTTTTTATTTTGAGTGTCAAGAATGATTCCAATGTCAACTATTCAGGAATTTTACAAATTTAAATAAAAATCCTACTCAAACTCACTTTGTAATTCCTGGAATTCAAACATTCTCCTCTGGACCCTTTAAGACAGATGTATGGAAAGTAAAACCTGTTATGAGATCTTTTGCCTATGAATGTAACCAGATAGTTGCTCAATGAGGATAGTTCTCCTGTCACCTGTTCACGACTGTGAACCTACTTCTCCTCCAATCCTTCGCCAGTCCCACTAAGAGATGGAGTGGTCATTGTGGAAGGAAATGGCCTACTAAATGCCACAGACATCAAAGTCAGGTAAACATCTTTGGGTTGGTATTGGCACTACTCCTGATGTATTTTTATAGATCCATATAGAAATTAAATACAGCTATAAACCATTGTGCACAGTGCCAGTTATTTTTACTGAATGTTGTGGACAAACTGAAAAAAATAGCATACTTTAAACCTAATTAGCAACGTACAAGACCTCCCAAAAATGTATTTGATGATTTGAGATTGAGACTGACTAGTGTTGTTTTATTTAATCCTCTGCTTTCTTACTGTTCCCAAGACCTAAATCTGAGCATTCATCCCTCTTATGGTTTTTTCCAGGGGCATTTTTAGTCCAGACCAGAACGGCTATGGCCAGGTCTCTTTACTGTTGCAGAGGCTTAGGGTAAGGAAGCTCCTGGTGGGCTTTGACTCTGACATGCTAAATAATATAAAAGGAGCAGCCACTGTGGTTGTGTGCAAATCAGCTTTTTTGGAGAGAGTCTACACATGCTTACTTATTAAAGGAATAAGTCATTTTTTCAGTTAGTGTTTGATCCAGCATCAAGGAAAAGTGTAACACTCCCAACCACACAAAATGTGCGTGGAAAAATATACTGTTTGGAAACATGTTCTTTCGGCTTATCCCATGAGTTCAGGGTCACCACAGCAGATCATCATTTGTCCTCGGTCCACATGTTGATTTGGCACAATTTTTATGCTAGATGTCCTTCCTGACGCAACTCTCTCTTTCTGCTGGGCTTGGGATCAGCACTGCACAGCTGGGGATGGGGCTGGGTTGCCGGGAGTTCAGTGTCTTACCCAGGGACACATACACAATCCTATGGTCCGTAGGCGGCCACTCTACCAACTGAGCCACTGCCGCCCTAACAGATTTACAGACACACATATGGAGTAAAAATATTTTCCAAGTTGACATCCTGTGTACCTACATTACTTGTTCTTCTTCTGTAAATGATGTAAAATATCTAGATGAGTGACAAATAGCAAAATCTTTGCTTTAATATGTGCTATTTAATGGATAAAATCCTCCTTATAAGGAACTAGTTAGAGTACAAGTGTCTAAAAATAAAAATATTAGAAATCTTTATAGGAAAAAGTAAATTACATTTTGCATAGAAATGTTTTTTTAACAATTCAAACTTTTGTGTCCTGTACTTTTTTTATTATCTCCATAGAATCCAGGAATCTGCTTAATTTAAGTCATAAACAAGATTACCAGGCAATAATTCCCACATGGGATTCACTTCAGCTTTTCTATTTTACTGAGATTGCAGTTGAAAGCTGCCCCCTTTTGGTTATTTTGTGAAATTTGTATCTGTGGTGTTGAAATCTATAACATTCCAGGAATCGGTTTACACATAGTCGTACAGTCATGTGGATGACTGGGGGTTCGGGGTTTGGCAATATACAACGGAGGGAGCTGGGGCTCAGCTGAGCATGTGTCCATAAGCCATTAGGTCAGCAGTTCAACTCCTGGTTCCTCCTGTCGAAATGTCCTAGGACAAGATACTTAACCCTACATTGGCCCCCGTGTGTATTCCGTACACGTTAGTCGGTTTTTTGACTAAAACCCTGAGGTCAATGCCAACAGATTTAAAAAACATCACGTGGTTTTAACTCCTCTGCAGTAGCGAATGGCCCTGATGTTTAAAACTGGAATCATGCAGTACTTTGAAGGCACAGTCGTAGCATATATTGATAAAATGCAGCACGTTGCATTGTTGACTATTTAATGTAGACACTGCTGAGTGTTTTTTATCAGCATAGTTGATTACAATCTGTAAAAAGTCAACAGTTAGTGGATATAATGATTTCCAATACACAGACCAAAAGAGTTCAAAAGACACATTATCTCATTTCAGATAAATGACACTTTACACCCAGACCTTTTGTAAAGGCTGACAGGATGTTAGCACGCACTGATGTCATTAATGACATTGATGTTATTGTTTGAACCTAAGTGGGTCTCATAGCTCAATATCTCCCAAACTGTAGCTCGATAATCAGACTGAAGCACCGTGTCATCATCCCTTCATTATTATTTGAATTCGGCAGACACTAATAGAGAAGTGGGTGATTCAAAGTGCTGACACCAGGCTCTTGGGGCTCTGTGAACAAACAAGGCATCATCTATTTGCATTAGATTCATTCATTCAAGTCCTCAGTTTTGTTATAGCATAATTATACTGTGGCTTTACTCAAAACAATGCTGAATTCATCTAAAAACATTTATGCTAATGTGGCTTCTCAAAGTGAAGTTTGGCAGCCAAGGAGGGGAGTACTGTGGTGCCTGGGTGGCAATGAAAAGATTAATGTATCACAGCAGTCAAAGGTGAACTAGACTGACCTCCATCTTTGGCCTTGCTCATGTTCACATGCCCCAGTCCTGTGAAACAAACAAACAATCAAAAAACAAAACAATACAAAAAAAAAGGAGAAAGAGAAAAGAATGCAACCGACTAGAAAAAGCTTCACTGATCTTGGTGGAATTAGGCGTGAACTCCAGTGATTTTACACATGAAGATCAGTTTACTCATACGGAAACTTTCCATCATGATGGCTTTTTTTAAACTATAAAAAATAAGAGGCCCTGCAGAGTTTTTACTCTCAACAAAACAGGAAGGATGCTTGTTTTGATTGTTAAAACCTCAGTTGCTGAGTTCAATTCAAATCAACTTTATTTATATACGATCATCTCAAGGCACTTTACAAAATATAGTCAAGACAAGTTAATTTATTCACCTCATCATTTCAATTGATAAAAAAAAATTCTAGAGTTATAAATATCTGATTGGGTAGGTGTAGGAGTAAGTGTGAAGATACAAATGCAAACACTTAGTTAGTTATCTTTAATGTGTTTAGTAAGGTGTTTTTCGTTGTTTACAATAGCCTAAAGGAAACTTTTGCATATTATGAATTACATTTTGGAAATATAACATATAACCTAGGGGAAAAGAGGTGAGAAGCCCAAATGGTATAATCTTCTAACTAGGACTTACAAATGATCATAAATCGTGACAGCTTTAGACAATAAGGATTATATATAAAATAGCTACTAAAACAGAAAAGATATATATTTTATACCAGTGCAATGAACAATGTTTTTATTCTCTTCGTGCTGTCTCATGAGTCTTGAGAAACAAAAGTTTTCTATAATGTTTTTCCCATTACATGCATCAGCTCTATTTATTGAGGCGCTTTGTACTTTAAAACGTGCTGCTGTGCTGTTTAAAGATTTCAGGTTTATGAACTATCCAGCGTGATTATGCGCTGTATTAAAACCAAAGTGGTGCGAACTGCTCCTGGGGTCATTTCTGTGGTGGGAAGCGCCATCACAGGGTTAAAGGTACAGCGGCTTGCGTCAGCTGACGCGATGCGTCACGTAATGAGTCTGTGTGTGTGTGTGTGTGTGTGTGTGTGTGTGTGTGTGTGTGTGGAGAGAGACACAGAGAGAGAGGATGGGGGAGACATGGATGGATGGATGGGGCGGGGGCTGATCCTCCTTTCGCACTGAGCTTCTGCACCTTCCTGCCGCTGCTCATCGCTGCTGATCATGTGTCTCTGGCTGTGCAGCAGGAAGTTGGTCTTGTTTTCTTTCCCCGCTCTTCTTGACAGCCCCATTCACAGCTTCATCTCCCTCCTCGCAGCTCTTATTTCTGCTCTTCCGGGCTTGAGCGTGAAGAGACTGGCTCCGTGAAGCCAGAGTCCCGGCGGCAGAGGCCTCTCCGCTACGCACCGTGCTTCCCTCCGGACCGGGAGAGCAGGTTATGGACGCCCCGCTGGAGGAGACTGAGTCCGCGCTGCCGCTGCCTACCCTGAGCCCGGCCGTGCCCCCCTTCGTCACTCTGGGCCTGACGGTGGTCTACACCGCGTTCTACTCCTTGCTCTTCATCTTCGTCTACGTCCAGCTCTGGCTCGTCCTGCGGTACCGACACAAGCGCTTCAGCTACCAGACCGTGTTCCTGTTCCTGTGCCTGCTGTGGTCGGCCCTGCGCGCCGTGCTCTTCTCCTTCTACTTCAAGAACTTTGTGACAGCTAATACTTTGGGGCCCTTTCCTTTTTGGCTGCTCTACTGCTTTCCTGTTTGCCTCCAGTTCTTCACACTCAGTCTCATGAACCTTTACTTTGCACAGGTGAGTAAACAGGCACGAGTGCTGCCTCCTAATCTCATCTGCACCTGATGTGAGGTCTAGAGATCTGTCACTGTCAATCATTATGTCATAATCCAGTCAGAAATGTTCTCTGCTTATTGTCTCATCATCATTTGGATGTTTCACCTTTTTTTTTTTTGACGTTGCAACTGATTTAATCAAATCCATTAATTAAGGTGCAGTATAAAACTTAAACAAGTATGATATGAAAAATGTCAATTACAAGTGACAAATTAACTAATACATTAACAATCACTTGCTGTCTACCAGTCAAATTGTTGAAATAAAATGTATGTACGTATTTATAGATTCTTTATAGATGGCTGTAAATTATTTGCAGAGCACATATCAACCAACAACTGTAAGGAAAATACTTGTCACTGTTATACAGTCTACAAAGTGAGCTCCAGCGAATTTAATTTAGTTTTTTAAATCTTTACACATAATGCCAACATCAATAGTAGCTCATCTGCTCATCTCACCTCCTAAAGTTTATTTATAACATAATCCCGTTATGATATGATAATCCTAAATTGAGTCCCAGCTGACAGTGACGTGCAGAGTGTTACAGCTTTATTATTGAATAAAAACCTACTCTTTTCTACTGAGAGGTTCCTGTTTTAGAAGAATGTCTCCATTTCTAAAAAGTGCAGGGAGAGGAAAACAGAAGTGAGAATATGCTGCCAAAACAGCATGACGCATTTGCACACTGTGTTATGTTTTATTTTCACAGGTTGTTTTTAAGGCGAAGTCGAAATACGCACCCGAGCTTTTGAGATACAGGTAAGACCAGGCAGTGACATTACAAGAAACTTTTCAAGGAGGGGGGGGGGGGGCTCATTTATTGCATTTGATTTAGCATTCAACATTTAGCAGTTTTTGAATGTGTTTTCCTGTTTTTGTTTGCACACGCACAGGCTGCCACTGTACCTGCTCTTCCTGTTCATCAGCCTGGTGTTTTTAGTCGTGAATTTAGCCTGCGCCCTGCTGGTGAAGCTGTCCACTGCAGAAACTCGCACCATCGTGCTCGTGAGGGTCGCAATCAACGACACACTCTTTGTGCTATGTGCCATCTCGCTCTCGTTGTGTCTTTACAAGATCGCCAAGATGTCACTGGCCAACATTTACCTGGAGTCCAAGGTGAGAAAAATCTGCTGTGCTTGAAATGAAAGTTGTGAATTAAAATAAGGTGAGAAAACAGCACAGTGAAAAAAAGTCTTATTGTGGTCTCTGTAACCGGCATCTAAAAGTATTACGTGCTACATATAGCACCCTTGTGTGAAATGCACTTATTCACATCATTTATGCTTTGTCCATTGTGATTGTTTCCTAGCAACACAGTGTCATTGTTATGCAGAGCAAGCTGTACTGTGCTGCATTCACAAGCTTTAAGTACAGTTCAGTTTGATGTCTGCCAAAAAATAACAGGCACTGAAGCATGAAAACGTATCCAAAACTCATCACAGGTTCTCTAAAAATGTTTCTGTTCTCCATGTAGGTTGTAAATGATTTCACAGATGTTTGATTCAGAGTATGTCTCATTTCCTCCTAAAGGTAGATATACAGTTGATAAATTGTTTCTCGATGTAACTAACTCTACAGGGGACGTCAGTGTGTCAGGTGACAGTTATAGGAGCCATCGTCATCCTCCTGTACTTATCCAGGGCCTGCTACAACCTGGTCGTCCTGGCACTCTCAAACAAGAGCATCAATTCCTTTGACTACGACTGGTACAACGTTTCAGACCAGGTAACCCCCCCCAAGAAACGACAGATCAAAATACGAAAAATGAGAGAGTGGGGGAGTCTGGGAAATACACTTATTTATTTTCTTGCTGAGGAAGAAGAAATGATTTGTACCAGTTTTCCTGTGCAGTAAATCTGGATAAAGACACAGCAAGTTCTTAGCAAAAATGACTTGAAATGGGAACAAAAGGTTTGCTGGCTCAGCTAGAAGGAAGCAAAACACTCCTATCAACACCTCTAAAGCTCTCAAATTAACACGTTATATGTCATTTGTTTAATCTTTACAAAAACAGAAGTGTTTTGGTTTTAAAGAGGGTTGGCCAAGAAATAGTCTGGCTATTTCTTGGCCAACTGCCGTGATTTACTGGGGTCTTTTTGATCTAAATTGTCTTGACAACCTCTGCTAATTTATGCTGAAGTTTTACAGTTTACCAGTTTTTACAGGGTTTGGTCTTCTCATGTAAAGTTCTACATGAAACTGAAGAAGTGAATTTCCCAAGATGTCCCAAAATATCACTTTTTTCCTTTGTCAACAAACAGCACTGTAATGAGGAGCAAGTTTGTGAGTTTTTGACAGTGTAAAAAAAATAAATAATAAAAGCCTTATTTTGGTAATTAGTCTTCGGTCTCTGGTAAACTGCTGAAACTCTGTGCTGCAGAGTAACGTCGGGTGTTTTTCTTTCAGGCTGATTTACATTCGACTCTGGGCGACACCGGCTACATCGTCTTCGGGGTGATCTTGTTTGTATGGGAGCTGCTCCCCACTTCTCTTGTAGTTTTCTTCTTCAGAGTTCGGCAGCCGAATCTAGACAGGGTGAGCCAGAAGTTCCCAACAAGGGAACATCTGATATACCTAGCAGATATACCTTTATGTCACTTTATTTCAAAAGACAGACAAACACATTATAAAAGTACAGTCTAAAGGTTTTATTCAATAATGGTGCTAAATTAAAACTCTTAATGGTTTGCTTTATCTTTATTGTCTTGTTTGTGTTTGGTTTATGCTGCAGAGTGGCTCGGGGCTTCCTGGACATGTCTTCTCCTCTAGGGGTTACTTCTTTGACAATCCTCGACGTTACGACAGCGATGATGATCTAGCGTGGAGCGTCATGCCCCAGAACATCCAAGCCAGGTAAAAAGCACACTGATGTAATCCTCAAACTACTATACGCGAGGGAGGAAAGCGACAAAAGGTAGAGCGGTCAAATGCTGCAGCTTATAATGGATGTTTTTGTTTTTTGGTTCTTCAGTCTTGCTAATGACAGTTACGAGTGGGGGAGTCAAAGCAGCGGCATTGGTGCCTACATCGGCGGGGATGACAGCTGTCAACTCCCACATCCTCCGGAGGAACTTAACCCTTACTGAGTCACGATGACAGTGACTTCTGACTTATTTGTATATTTTTGCACAGTCTCTCTTTTACTGACTGAGACACATGGGGCTGAAAGTCGCCTTCTCTCAATACATTCATTTTTCTGTCTAGCAGAGAACTAACACTTTCTGTCAGTATACGAAGGTCCCCTGACAGAAGGTTTTTCATCTAAAGGATGTATTTTGCACATTCCTTCTATATACATAGTATGATCGAATTTTGACTGCTCTAAAATATTGTCATTGTATAGTTTATACTGAAGACTGCTTAATATATTTCCAAACTTTTGTAATAAGTATACTGTAATACTATTTTATGGACTGTCTATGAATGTTCTTTTTCATACAGAATTGTTTAGAGGAGATATATTTAGTTCATATTAAAAATGTGAAAATACTGGGAAATAGCTGCTCATTTTTTAAATCACACCAATTCTTTCATATTTTGGTAGCAGATTTCACATGTAGTAGTAATAATTAATAGTAATTAATAATACACAGATTTCCCTAAGTCAGTGTACTGTAGCGGGTACTCTGTCCTCATTAGTAGGTGTCTTTTCAGTACAGTGCCCCACATCGGCCTGAACGCCTGGGTCTGTGTAATAAGCCAGTAATCAACAGATTTTTCTAATATTCATACATTTAACTTAAAAAGTGTTAATAGCCAATCTGTTGCACACACGAAGTATTATGTACTGCATGTTTAATGTTACATTTTTGAATCGTTTTCATTTTGTAGTTTCTTCTAATCCTTATTTTTCACAATATTTCACAATATTGTTTATAGCACACATGAGCCCGCCTCACTGCAATCCACTACACAGATTACTTGTGGGACACATTAATGTTTGAATCCTGATTCACACTATAGTTATGTATTAATATGTAAGGGCAGAACGGTGGTGGAGTGGTTAGCGCTGCTGCCTCACACCTAGAAGGTTCCCGGCTTAAATCCCCGGCTGGCTGCGGCCTTTCTGTGGTCGTCTGTCCTTGTTTCTACCTCTGTTAAGATAGAGTGGCCACCTGTCCAGGGTGTATCCCCCGCGATACAGCTGGGATAGGCTCCAGCCCCCCTACATAGGATAAGCAGTTTCAGACAATGGATAGGGAGATGATGTAATTCTTCTGTAATAACATATCTACTGAGAATAATAGGAAAATGACTATTCTGCAGCCTTGAGGTATGTTCCCATTTTGCCAGTAGTAACTGATCCCTGAAGCTAGATGAACCTACTGAAGATGAAAATGTGTAGTTTATTCTCCAATTTGCTCCAGAAAGATTAAAAAATATATTGGGGTAAGAATGAAGCGTCTATCCATTCATCATCTGTGACCACTTACCCTGAGCCTTGACATCCAAGATGTCACTGTGAGAGGCAGGGTAAACCTGAGACAGGACTCCGGTCTACCTCAGGGCCAACAAAGAGACATTGACAAACCTAACATGCATGTCTTTAGACTGTGGGAGGAGACCCGAATACCAGGAGGAAACCCACGCAAGCACAGGGAGAACCTGCAAACTCCACACAGGAAAGCCACAGCCGGTCGGGGATTCAAACTGGGAACTTTCTAGCTGTGAGGTGGCAGCACCAACCCCTCCACCACCATAGAGCACCGACTAGACTAAATGTAAGACATTTGTTCTTGTTGGGATCTGGAAAAAAAACATTCAGTGAAAAAGACAAAACAAAATGTTTCAAATATCTCCCCATTTTATTAATGAGCTGTTTTCAGAGATGGTTGCATTCTAAAAGCAATGAATACATTATGTACCATGGAAATTTACAGAAGTTACTTAGAAGTTACTTCAGACTTTAGTAAATAAAAGTTTGTTCATATATAAAATAGGAACATTTTCACAATGTACTTGAGACTTTGGAGATTGTCGTGGAAAAGGTCTGCACTGGTTTGAAACTGTTATAGATCAGATTTCGCCTTTTTAGTAGAGGTGCAGAACACCGACTCACCGAGAAAAAAATCGACTTGAACAACTTTACACAATAATTTGAATTTCATTTACCATTTACCACGATAAAGAAAATGTTTAACACATTCCTGAAAAAGTTCCACATTTTAATTGTTGTTTGTTATTGGTTGTTCTTAAGCCAAACATTCTCTAAATTGCATTTTTATCACAAGGGAATTTTTTATCCACAAATCCAAATCATAAGAATAAAAGGTGGACTATACAGTATGTTTCCTGCAGAGGGCAGCATGGACTTGTGTATAGTGTGAACACAACTGTAGACAAGGCAGCAGCACTGTGCTTAGTGATGATAAGCCACAGATTGACCCATGTAGGAACGCCAAGAGCACAAATGACACTGCTGGCATCTACGCTGTCAGAAAAAGGATGTTTTTAATTCAAATCGTTCCCCATATTATTGCAAACTCAAACACATTTTGCCATACAGTAGCTTATAACAGCTGATTCAATGTGAAAAGCATGCAGAACACTGTACCTTTAAGGAATTAACAGCAAAAACCAGTATGTCAAAGTTTTAGATTCTCTGAGCTTCATCTCTGTTTGAAGTGAATTTCTGAAAATGTCAGCTGTAGCGTTAAGTGTTCTCCACCAGAGAGGTTAAAAGAAAAAACAACAGCAAAATAACCAAAAACAATCCCTTTGAGTACAATGCCATGACATTCATTGTCTGCTGGTTTACCCAGGTTTACTGAAAACGAACATAAATCACTGTGTATCTGTTTGTTTTTGTCTCCATAAGCATAGATCTTCCATACACAAAAGCAAAAGTCAGCTTTTTTTGCCTTGTAAAACACACACACACACACACACACACACACACACACACACACACACACACACACACGCTCTCTGTAGGCCACTTTCTTGGGACAGAGCACTTTATGGCTGTTTGTAGGGAAAGCAGGCTCCCTACTAGCTGGGATCTGTTGGTTTGCCGAGTTCAACCTTTACTCCTTTTTCTCCTGTCCCTGATCACAAAGGAAGCACAAACACACACAAGAAGAGTATAAAACCCCTGAAACAATATAAACAGATTTGCATATTCAAGTTTTAGTATATCAAATCCTACCTGTTAAATACTTTTCTTTTGCTCTGGCCCGCTCGTCTGCATCAAAATACCAAACTGTGATGGCATACCTGAACAGGCAAAATTTCTTTGGTGAGTCACAGCAAGACATACCGCATCAATTGAGTGTGTGCGGTGGGAAAGACTTGGATGCTGACCTGGTGGCGAAGGCAGGCTGAACCTCGTGAGGGTTCCGCCGGTCGGACCAGAACAGCAGCAGTCGGTCAAATTTTGGCTCTATGTCAGCAAACTTAGCCTTTCCTTCTGGAAAGATTCGGAGGAGGCCACCGTGTTCCTGGAAGGGCAGAACAAGAAGAAACAACCTTGTTATGTATACAAATCAGGACAAAGCAAGTGCAGGAAGGTAAAGAGAGACTAGAGGAAGCAAACACTAAGGAAGCGTCTGCATTTATCATGTTGCTGCATTTGACTATTCCTGAATTCATCCGTAGTGAAAGGTAAACACAGAGGAACAGGAGATACAGTAATAAACCCTCCCAGACAGCACATTTATTATTACAAAAGCCAATCAAATACAACCGATATGTGAGGCTTTTTTAACCATCAACATAAGACCACAATGTTAAAGGAAAAGGGTTGTCCTGCTCCACAGGGTAGGAGGAAAGCTCAGGATAGGAAGCAGCAGTGAGGGACTGCTTTCCTGTGGAGGGATAGGAGAATAACCCACAGGAAAACTGCTCAGGCTGGATAAAGGACCTGGAGAGTGAAAGAGCAGATTGCTACAAGCGTGCCTCTTAAACTCTCACACAGCTGATGTGATAGGCCCCTCTCTTCACACGCAAACTAGCAGTGCAAAAAAGGTTCACACCCTTTGTCCACGGTAATGCTCTTCCCATCTATACTATTCTAAATGGGGGGGGAGGGGGGGTGCCCGTTATATGACTAAAGTAAATAAAGTACAATAGGGTCAATGAAGAGAGCAGAACTCTTGCAACATGCAAGCCACTCAAGGACAACTGATTTTACCAACTGTTTATCTGCACGTACAACACAATTTGGTGGCAACCTTTAGCGTCCACGTCTGAAAAGGATGTTGTAGGGATTCAAGTAAACAGATTGACCATCACATGCAGAAAATTACCTTTTGACCCCTAAAAAAGGTGAACTGGGCTAATCACAAACAACAACAGCAAAGATGTGATGTAATTTAAATGCCTGGATAAGGACAAGCAGGTAAACAGTGCTATAAACCAGACTGACCTTTGGATATTTTAATTTTCATTGTTATGGGAAAAAATACCTAATGGTTTTAAAACTGTGGTGGAACTTGTTTGGACCTTACAGGACATTAGGTTGTGAAAAGAATATACCCCGATTAAAACAGTGGGCCAAAGATAAAAAATAAAAAATTCCACTAATGTTTCTTCTAACCCCTTAAAGTCAGTCCTTAATACAACCCTGTTTTCGCTCACAGGTTTATCTACAAGAACTATTCAGTTTATTCATTTACATCTACAGATTTGCTTTGTGTCATAATTTTCCTTGCAAGTATAGAATCTCACAGCGAATACACAATAAGTACCTACACCTGATGCTTTCATAGGTAGCAACACACGCGTGTAGTCCAGATTTACTGTTTATAAGCTTTTTTTTCTTTGAAAATACGCTGGTGATTTTGTAACAACATATACATAGTGGAAAATCGTGCTATACATGCTGGAGAAAGTGAATCCTTTAGAATCTGCTTTAATGTACATTATGTATAAACTTGCCAAAAGGCACACTGACCCTCTATAGTACTGCAAGAAAAACGTTTTGTGAACATTCGATTTTTTGTTAAACTGTACGTACATAATCTGTACTTGTAACCAAAGCCATTTTCACTGGCCAAGTGGTTTCCTTTAACTTTGGTTTTCTTCCTGTCTATCTTTTGCCTCCCACTAGTGCGGCTTGTTTTATTTTTGTCAGAGGTAGTTCTGAATAACTGTAGTTTAAGATGCACCACACTTAGGCAGCTTGAGAATATCAGATTCCTTCAGTATCTCAAATGTCTATGAATATTAATATCAATAGTATCAATAGTTAATATCAATATTTTGAATGAATACAAAATTCTAACTTTTTAAATACATTACACATACAGCTAAGCTGACATCTGCATGTCTCAGTGTCATTGTGTTTGTAAAGACATGAAGCAGCTAAAGAGCGATTAATAAATTGGGGGTAAATAGCTGGAACAACTGAACCTGAACATTACAATGACATGTGAGTCTTTTGTGGAGCGCCGGTATCCAAGCAACCACATTCTGTTGCACACGCAGCCAATCAGAGACCAGATTGTAAACATTCTCATGTCCAACATGGTTTCTCATGATGACTCATTTGAATAACTGAAACATGTGTATGGATATAAACAGAAATCAGGCAAGCTGATCATGTTAAGGAAAGTGTGAAGCACCTAACACCTCACTGTTACAACTATCAACATACAACTTAGTGTATATATAAACAAGGAAAAACTGTTATTGTGTGAGCAATTTCTCAAACATACAGTTCAGATATGTAAAAAAAAAAAAAAGGCTAAGAAAGTTGGTCACAGGTTAGACTGAGCCCCCCTTATCTACCATGACTTTAAAGGAGGACGAAATAAAAAGAGAGAATGGTGTCACAAAGCTTGATTAGCATGTTTTGATAGTAACATGAGACCTCTAATGTATCCAAAAATACTCATACTGTGCCCAATTTACAGTATATTGGTCAAACTAACATATTGCATATTGGTGAACTGTATTGAAAATCATAATTTAAAAAAATCCCCCAAATCAGCACGACTGTAAGAGTAACAGCAGTTACATGGACATGTGACATGTCAGTAGACTGCATAGTATTCACTATGGTGATTGGGTTACTTTACAGTGTAAGTCCTGGTAAATTTGGCGTGTATTTTAAAAATAGGTGGCAGGTCACCGGTATCTGTGTTTTAAATCTGGGTACAAGCAGTAAAATGATATAAACCATTAAAATAACAACCCAAAAAAATGATTTCTTGATGGCAGCTAATGGTCAGTCAGAAGACAGATTTATGCCTGCATTCTGGCATCCAGAGGCAAAACAGAGTTTCCTGCAATTACGTAATTTTCATATGCAGGTCTGGAGGTCAAGTATGTGAGGAAGTCTGGAGAACAATCTCTTGTCTGCTTATGTGACTTGTCATGGCGCCAGCTCCTGAGAGAAGCATGAAAGCCATCCTTCCACCTTGCAGTTTCTGCTTTCTGTTATGAAGACTGCTACTGTTACTTCCTTGTGTGCAGCATCCTGTTTATCTGTCTCAAATTAAAAAAGGTGAGTTCCTTAACCCCTTGTCCAATGGCATGTTCAAAGTGCATTACAGTTTATCCTACATTCTTCTTCTAAAATAACAAAAACGTGGAGGGTGGAAGGTGCAACAACAAAAAACGTGTCAAGTTATTGTGACAGTTGGAACAGCTGCTAGCAGGAGACTAGCAGCTGTTCCAACTGTCACAATAAATCAGCAGTTTTTATAAATCATAATTTTTCTTATTAACATCATATGACTGAGCTCATGCAGGTGAACGTGTTTATCACAGCGCTTCCTTTTATATGCATTTCTTATATTACAATGGAAATTCTCAGTCAGGTGCACACTTGCGATGCATTGAACAATATTTTCTCTTTAGTGCCAACTCCAATAACTTTATTCTACTAATTAATTACTATTTTATTCTATTACTTTGTTCCTTTAATCCTTTTTTGCTAGATAGATAGATTATAGAGATAGATAGATTTTGGCTTTACTATTTTAAATTGTTAAGCACTTTGGTCAGTCTTTGCTGTTTTTTTAAAGTGCTTTATAAACAAAGTTGGCTATTCAGGATCTTAACAGATAGCAAGTTAGCAGATGTCCACACTTTCTCCCAAATTGAAAATGTGTATATATGTGAAACTTTTCACATGTATGCACTTTTTTCCACTTATGTATGATGACATGAGACCAGGTATTATTGTGGATTTGAAAATGACACAGCTGCAATGACTGAATGACGCTGACAAAAACAAAATAAATGAACCAAAACGTATTGCACATATATTGCCAAAAAACAAAACAAAACAAACAAAAAAAAAACAGTAGGAGTCTATGGACAACCTACATCTGTTTTGGCATGTGTATGCTACCCCCAGTGTATTTTAACATTATATTACATTAATTAACATTATATTTAAGCAAGTGATTCTGATCTTTACACATTTTTTTTTATAAAGTCATCAAATGCGGTCTGTGACTGACAACTGGCGTGCATTCGATTTTTCAAGTTATTCTTCAGACATGTGGTTGCTGCAGTACCAAATGAGTAGGGTCTGCTACACATGACAATACATTAAGTAAAAGAAAGACTCATAGGCTCATTCATAGTAAAAATGTTTGACCTTTATATGCATATTCCTGTAGCAAACCACAACAATAACGCTTAAAGTGCAACAAAACACCAGAATCATTTGAAATTCTTATTTGATCCATGTAGTACTTTGTCAGAAATGATGTGAGTAATAAGCTACTGCGGTAACCCCTCAGTCTCTTTTGTCCATCTGCACGTAAATCCATTTTCCTGCAGAGGGAACAATAGATGTGTTAAAAGCAGCATGGGGGCGCTCTTCTCCCTGTATGGGTGTAGCTGGACAAGCAGGATCTCTGCATTTCAATGTACTGACAAATAACCATTACTATAGACTTTGAACGGGTGTAGGGTGTGAAATAAAGAAGCATGAAGGGTGACGGCTCCAACTGAAACATGAAGACCAGACAAGTTCCTTTTGGAAATTATTTTGTTCTGAGGATCATTTTTAGATAATTTCATTTCATTTTATTGATAGTTTCAAGTCAAAATTGAATCAGTGGTTTTGAGAACAAAGCAAATTGGAAACATGAGAACTGGAAACTGTTCAAATTGAAATAGTTATCATAAGTTACTAATGAACAATGTTTCCTCCAAATATCACTCACATACCTTGGCATTCCAGTCTTTATTAAGGTAATATATGCATGTGACACACCGTCCATCACCGTTGGGATTATCCACATGGCGTACGTATCCTGTTCCATTCCCAGGGTAACATGCCACCATTGCCTGAAGACAAAAAAGATTAAAAGCATGATTAGTAAAATGATGACACAAGCACAACCAACCAATGTCTCAATCTGATGTTTCATTAAACAACACAGTCGTTGCATGAGCATAAAGAAGGAAGCTTCGAGGTGGCATTTAAATTGTGCTTCAGTGCAAATGCAAGTGCCGGTGAGGATGCATTCAATAAAAACCTGGGCTGTGGAAGCAGCTGGGATTGCCTTTGTCTGCCAGTTATGTGGGTGCAGCAGCCAGTCTTGGCACAGCTACATAGCATTGTCTTTGCTTCACCTGCACCAAGACTGACTCGGGCTGCTTACAACTCAGCTGCCTCATTATAAACTTTAAACTAGCGAGAAAATAAACCGGAGATATCGTGCTGCACGTCAACTTCCCCTTGCCTTTTCCTGCTCTATTAAGACTTGCATGATCTGCTTGGGTGTTGGCAGTGTAATACACTTGTAAATGTCTTGGTATAAACAGCCAACGAACACACTAATACAGCACAGAAAATCTGTCTGAAACAAGATATGAGAGTGGTGAATCGCACACTGCTGTGGAAAAACTGGTCTTTTTAAAAAATTAAGACTTAAGGAAAAACTGTGTCCCCAACATCTTAAAAAAAATCACGTTCTTTCACTGCCTGCAATATCAAATGACAAGTAATAGATAAGAGACCATAAGTATTAGAAATTAAAAATTCCACCAGGATTTTTCTGAATTGAAAAAGGAGGTGAATTGAAGAGTGAACACAAATGCAGAAGGCCACACTAGTCCTTATACAGTGTGTCTTAGGAGTGATATGACAAACAAAAGGAAAGTTCCTCAACATTGTTCCATACACTGGGATTAACATAAAAACCATAGTCACATTGTTATGTTTTAGATGTTAAAACATATAACAAACTCATTTTGACTCGTGCCTAGAGAAATACTATCTGTATTTCTAAGTGTGAATCTTGCAAATTGATGTGTGCAACGAAGCTACAGGATGTTGCATTTTAAGCAGCTTCAAGCCCTTAATTAGTACTATGAAAGCCTGTTTAGAACAATTAATTCAACTGTACTTTACAAGAACCTTATTGCAAACCGTCCACCTCTCATATACATCTGAATCTTATTTCCCTGAGCATCTGGCCATAGCTGCTTGCGTCAGTCCACATTGTGCTCACATATTGTGAGTGATGCAGGTTACCACTGGAATGCACAGTATCAGGGCCTTCAAAGCTGAAACATAGCAAAACTTAAACATACAAATGAGGGGGGTTGGGAAGATTGCTCCAGCTGCAAATTGGTTGATTCACAAAATGCAAATAACTAACAAAACCAAACCCAAAAATAAACTAAACAAATAAATGAATAAAATAGTTGTAGATTGCAGATGAAACAGCTGCTAGAAATCAAGGAGGGTGAGGGGCACACAATTTGACAAAGACTTCCTGTTCCTAAAGCAGAATAAAGTAAGCCTTTGTGTGCGTGTGTGTGTATATATATATATATATAAAAAGAGGGAAGGAGAAAGAGAGAGAGGGCACAGACAGAGAAGGGGGGGGGGCTAGGCCAGAGCAGTAGGGAAGACTGAACTGCTGTAAACTTTGACTCTTGGCCCCCCTCCAGAGGGAGCAGTATTTTAATGGTTGTGCTACGTGCAGAGCGTGAGGAAGGTTGGCTTATCCTCCGCTATGTCACCCCTCCCACCCTTAACTGCTCGGCTCATGCTGCAAAGCTGGAGATGGGTTACCAGTCACTGCTAGGAAAAAGTCTGTTTGTATGGACTCAGATGTGCGAGGGTGTGTTGAGTGTGTGTGTGTGTGTGTGTGTGTGTGTGGGGGGGGGGGGGGGGGGGGGGGGGGGTGACTGAAGGTGTGAGAGCTTTGGCTCAGACAAAACCTGGATATGGATATTCAGCCTCATTTCTTTTATTTGAACAGCTGTAAAAACTGTGTGTAAGTACACAAAAGGTCAAATTTGTACGTGTGGAAAAGCCTGGCATAGTTTTAATAAAATATAAGCTGTTAGCGAAAGCACATTTGCGCACAGCCACGTGGCCAGTTAACACTTTACAAAAACTGGATTTCAGAAACAATGACAAAATATGTAAACCTAAAACCCAAAATAAAGCAGAAATTGACGCATCACACTGACAATGTACACAAGTGTACACCACTCATCCACAGCATTCAGATCAGCTTGTACCTGCAAATGAAAGCTCTCCAGTTTGCTTTTCATGTGGTCCAGGGACAAAACAAGATGAAGCACAGAGGAAGAGACCCTACTTTTGATCAAAGAAGTCCAGATGATTGGAGCTAAAGCCTTAATGGAAAATACAGCAGTAACACTAATACATGAAACTAACCGAAAACACAATGTACTTCCATTGCTGCTGAGGAGTTACCAATGATATTATTACACTGACCAAGTGTAGAATGCTAGTTATTGTTTAGCATCTATAATAATACAATAAAACATTAGACTTTATCCCTTTATATCTGACGTGTCTTTGCGAGAAAGGCTAATCAGTTCCATCCAAGTGGGTGTGCCACTGTTTATTTTTACATTCTCAATTTGTCTCAGAAAATTGTGACTCAAAGCTTAAATAAATCAAGCTTGAACTGGATGGGATGTGGCAAGCACAAGACAGAGTAACATTATTAATGTGTGGCTAGACAAACTATTCTTCTTGAAATAAACAAACAAATAAAATAAACACATCTTTGCTCCGTCTGTCTTTATATTCTTTAACTGAACTAAAAATACCATTTATTTTCCAAATATAAACCAAAAGCTCTAATTTCATGAAAGTTGTTCAGGAGATTTTTAAGTTAGTATAGAAATAGGACAGTGATTACTCCATAGTTCTAACATTAAGACTTTAATTTACTGTGAACAAGTGTACAGTTTGGGTGCTGGCAGAAAACACACCTCACTTTCTATGACTTCATATCTTTACGTTGTCTCAGAATAACAAAATAACTAGCAAACACTTTGCATGTTAACATGCCATCTGTTAGAATTACCCTAGATTTGAAATTGAATGTGATAAATGGAAAAATCAGAAGGGAAAAAAGACCACTTAGGAGGCATGCTCAATAACTACAAGCCTAAGGATTACTGTACAAGGAAGATATTTTGTGCTTTTAATGGCAACTAAACAGAAGATCACGCATTCCTCCCTAAAGTGCAAACATCTACCACATGTTTACAATCTTTGTATAACAAAATCTGAGTATGAATGATTCTGTGCAGTCCAGAGTACACATTCTTCTTCGGGCCATTTGTGGCGTGCTTGCAGTTTTGTCACAACTGCCACAGAAATATTAATGATGAAAACTCTATTATAAAATCAAATGGCTTTGTAAAGCTATGCTGGAGATTCTACAAGCAAGAAAACAACCCTGTTGATGCTTGGGTGGATGGAAACTTTTTTACCAGCCTGACCAAATCCATTTGAATGAATATTCATGTGGGAAATGTAGATAATATAATAACACCATATCTTTATGTTTTAGCTTTCATTTTTCTTTTTGGATCATTTACTTTTATATCATTATTTGTCTAGAAAGATTTGGTAAAATTATTATCAAAATACTGTTATAACCAGTATGGTCATATTAAATTTCATATTTTAGATATTTTATAGGAAAAGAACTAAACTAACTTGGTTGTGGTAAAAATGCACTTGTTTTGGCACCAACTTCCCCATTTTCCTGCTTTGAGCTCATTAGCAGTATAGAGAAATCAGAAGTATTTTCATCAGGTCAACATGGACATGAGGTGGTCTAGTAAAAACTGTACACATGATACCTGAGACTAAAAAAACAATAATTAATTTTTATATTCTTTGTACAATCACAAAAAATGGGAAGAAATATTATCCATGCCAATTATCTTGACAGTAGACAACAGTATAATTTAAGTTTACTATAAAAGGAACTTTAACATTTCTAATGCAGACAAGAATGTACAGGGTAAGATAATAATGTGTGTGATTTAAATGAGATATGCTTTGAATAAACAAATATTTATATACTGTCAGGTAATTTTACCTAGTTACTTAGGCTGTGTCTGAAATCATCCCCTACTCACTATATAATGAACTACATAGTATGTTCGCTATTTTATAGTAGTGTCAAAATGTTGAGAGTGCAACTCACTATGTAGTGCACTCAAAGTATCCCACAATGCAACACTAGAAGTAGTGCACATCTCATGTACATAACTTTCTGCTAACAATCCCACAATGCAATGCCCCCCGTTTCAGAGATGAGAAAATTACCGACATGCACCATAAACAGCCAGTGGTGATGATGCAATATTGACAACGGTTAGTAAGTGTCCAAAATATTAACTGACGGCTCTCTGTTGAGTGAAGTATTTTATGTACATTATACAGGGAGTAGGAAATGAAGTCATTAGGGGGTCATGTCAGACCCAGTCTTAGATGAGTCATAATAGTAATTTAATTTAAAAAATAAACTTAAATTGTTTAGTCAAGATAAATAAAAAATGTATTTTAAAATAATGTTGCTGTTTAAGTTACTACACCCTCTTAGGTTAAATAGTTGTCAGTTTACTCTTGCCAATAATTAAAGTGACTCTGACTAAAGCTGTATAAAGTTAAGCTCTTCTAGTAGGATTTTTCTGACATTTACTCAGTTGCCTCTTACAACAAAAGCCATGGTGTGCAAAGACCTTACAAAGCATCAAAGGGGCCCCATGCTTAGCATAAGTCAGAATAAGGGTACAAAAACATTTCCAAGGCATTAGATATACCATAGAACACAATGAAGACAGTCACCAATAAGAGGAGGAAAAAAAAAAATAAAAAAAAAAATAAAAAATAAGGTACAACAGTGACATACCCAAGAACTGGTCGTCACTCCAAAATTTATAACTGGTCTATGAGGCGGCCAAGAAGCCTACAGCAAAACTAAAGGAGCCACAAGAATTTCTGCCAAGTACTGGTTGTCTGCTACATGTGACAACAATCTCGTGTATTCTTCACATGTCTGGGCTGTGGGGTAGGCAGGCATAATGGAAGCCTTTTTTCTATGAAGAAAAACATCCAAACCTGGTTACATTTTGCAAAAACCTACATGAAATCTAATAATGAAAATGTGTTATGGTCTGAACTTTTTGGTCATAATTCCCAAAAATTTTTTTAGTGCAAAAATCACTGCATCACCAAAAGAACACAGTACACATAATGAAGCATAATAGTGGCAGCATTATGCTTTAGGACTGTTCTTCTTCAGCTTGAACTGAGGCTTAGTAAAGGTGAAAGGAATTATGAGTTTCAAATTTCAATCAATTTTGCCACAAAACCATCTGGCATCCATTGAAAAGCTTATGATGAAGACTTCTTCATCATCTCCTGTGCAACGCAAGAAGCCTATTTCTCAAACATGTTTTTCAGTGACCACACTGCTGGACGACATAAATGTTTCTGTTGGCAGAAGCCCCAGGGCTTTGTTCAAGGTGGGTTTAAGGTGATAAGCTGCTGTAGTGATGATCTGTATAAAAATGCACAAACACACTTGTGAAGCCATTGCTGACCCTGCATATGCTGGCAGAGAAGGTAGTAAAATTGCTGTGGCTGTGTTTGCGTGACATCTGTGAGAAAGGAGAGAGCGAATGGAAGTGATGCGATAATGTGATAAAGTGTTATTTTTGCAACCCACTATTTACACTAGGATAAGGCTGTACAGAGTGCAAAACAATTTTGCTTGAGTTTGAATCAAGCTGTAAACGTGTAAGACCAGAAAACGTAAAATCGTTACAATCATTACACCTTCCATTTTGGAAACAACACTGGTATGTTTTATATTTCCAATACACGTTATGTTAATTGGATGTCAGCCCTCTGCTACTGGGATGGAGCTATTTATTAGAGCTGTTTAAAATAAAAAAAATAAAAAAAAGTGTATAAATGTATTTTGGATATTAACAGAAGTCAATAGATAGTCATGTTCAACATTTATTATTGCCTATTCCATATGTTACCCATACTGCAAAGGCTGCAATTATCAATATCATTATCTTCATTATACACAACAGCATCGGAGGCAACAGTAGTAATAGAAAGAGAGGAAAAAGCCTGCACTGAAGTTATGTTTGTGATAGTATTTTGGCTTTCCTGTGAAATAAAATGAACATAATATTGAATATTGCTGACAAGATGCAGATTATCTGTAAATTATGCAAGATGACAAACATTTGCATTTTGCAAACATCTTCACCGCAACACAATTATGGATGAACTTTCATTTGGTCGGTCAGGCACTAATGGACTAACGTGAGCCATGAATTTGGGTGGAGCAAAACAGGGAAAACCTGCAAGAGGTCTGCACACTTCACAAAACAGACGCTTATACAAAAACAAGTACATACAATTGGGATGGAGACCTGGTAGTGCAGGGGAGTGTGGGAACCAAGACAGTTTGGGCCGCAGCCTGGGATAGTTTACTGTCTTATCTGTTGGATAGTGGTTCTGCCACTAAAGGAAATCCCTGTTTAAAGTAATGACCTAGTTTACTCTCTTCTGCTTTACTGTAGGCCGTGAACAATAGAGGGACATATATAGCAACAGCACTACCCTTCACCTCCAACATGTTGGAAACACAAGCAAAGTTGCTGGTATCATTACGCAAATACTGTGATAGGGACCGTTTAAAGTTGTAGGCCTTGTAGATTTCAAAACACAAAGGCTGAACCTGACCTCAATCCTGGGACGTGCTGAAGGAAAGAAAACTTTACTGTATCAGACTCATTATTAAATCACACAGTAACAAAGCAAAACCACTGAAGCATCAATTAATGTTAATGTGTATCTTTACATCAGGTAGTGTTTTATTTTAAAAGAGCTATGGGAGCAGACATTTATGGTGCAGAGGCTGTTTTGTGTTTGGCTGTTTTTTAACAACTGACTGAATGGCTCCCATCAGAGCCCGTGCGAGAGCCAAGTGAGCTCATGCTGTAATTGGATCAGTCACTGATACCTTCTCAGTGCCAATGGTAGAAGAGACTGTGCAAGAAATATCACTTTAAAAGCTGAAAACACAGTATAAAGGAAGTTTTGAGTCAAAGCGGGGTCTGTGGTGTTGCTTTGGCTGCTACACACATATAATCATAGCTCTTTATCATCATGTAGCTTTCATCCCATGCTATATATCTATGCTAGAGTTTTGCAAAGGATTAATTTATTTATCAGTTATAATAACATTATATAACTATATAATTCAAAAAACAACATGAATTGAATTTATGCACCCCCCAAAAATTCCAATTACTTCATAGAATAAGAGGTTTTAAATGCACGATTATTTTAAAGTCATGTTCTGCCCACTGTTTAATACTCCGTTTTTGACTCCACAGCTGCAAACATTCAACAGGAGAAGACCTCTTTCTCACGCCTCCACGTGGATCACAGCCAGGTGATGCTTAAGACAGTCATAGAGAAAAATGTAGAGAGTAGTACCTGTTCAATAAAAATAAAATTAAGAATCTGGGTTTCATGCAAATTCTAGTGAATACTAATAGCTATACTAATGAGCACAAGTTCATCGTATGCCTCAAATTATTAACATCCAAAGAACACTTCACATCCAACTACCGGCCTCCATTATGAGTACATTTTGCCAAGAGTCCCTTCATACTTTTACCTACGTAACAATGAGAATGCAGGATTTTCACTTGTAACAAGAGTGTTTAATACACAGTAGAACTGGTATGTTAACTTCAGTAAAAGATATGTGTATAATGTTAAAACAATAAACTGGAAAAAGGTGGTATGCAAGGTGCTGTTTCAAGCATGGTAGTACTATAGGCAGAAGGAACGAGCAACTTGTGCAGTGTATATCATAATGTTAAGCTGACTCTAGCTCTCAGAAGACCACCATCACATGATTTCCTCTAGCCTACTTAGAGAGCTTTAAGATTTAAGTCAAACGTCATCTTCCTTATGAAAGTACACTTACACGGTGGCTTTTTGACATTAAAATCACGCAACAAATAACCCAAAAATTCATTGTGAAAGATAAAAATTTTGAATCTCATTATCAAAAACAATACTGGAGGAAGAGAGAAGGGATTTTGATCAAGTTAAGTTATGGTTATATTATATTGTTAGACATCCACTCAGACCAAGATCAAACATTTGTATATCTTTAACATGTTAATTTAGTTCTATACTAAGCTACAAAATGACACGTTAGAGGTATCATGTTTCATGTACAGCAACATAACTGCACAAACGGCAGCTGTGTAAAATAGCAGCGGGAATGTTTATAATGCAGCCACGGCTTAGAAAGCAACTCTTACCATGGTGGACACACATAGCATTCAGAGGGGAACAGCAAGTCAATGACAGCACAATTACATGTTCCCAGAAAACGCTACAATACTATCAGGGAGCAATGAACATGCTGGAGCTCCAGAGAAACAAACAAGTACCGCTGCCTATGACTTTCCACAATGTTATCAAATGAAAAGGGGAAATGAAAACAATGACATTAAACAACTATTTAGGAAAAATCTCTTTCCTCCGTCTTCCTGTATGCCAACGGGGCTTACATGGTGTTGTCCCTTTGAGCCATTGATACTGGCGGTCTCCTATTTATGCATACTGTGCTGATTTTACTTGGTCAGTGTCCTGGTGTGTGTTTGCCAAGGCAACTAGGGCAGTAGGTGAGGAATTCAAGTTCTCAGAAGTGTTTAACTTAGCAGCCAGCTTCGTGGATCAACACCGCAACCTGAAATTATGAGTTTTCTAGATAAACATTTCATGTCTACCAAGAACCAGACAGGGGAAAAAAAAGACAACCGGACAAGGGGAGCAGCTTAAAATAACAGCGTAACTCAAAAAGAGTACTGTGCCAGCATGAAAATCAAGTACCGGAGGAAGCACAGGAATCCAACGTGTTCTCTTTCACTGCTAGGTCCATTAAATGTCAAGCACTGTGACAGCAGAATGGGATAAGGTACAGTGGCTATGTTGACTGGGTTTAGTCCTAATCCTTATATCGTTGGTCTCTCGCTATCTTAACTTCTTATACATCTTATATACATGGGTACCCTAAAAAAAAACTACATGTTAAAAAAAGAAAAAGATATATTTATTACTTTATTTAAATAAATTTTAACCATCTTTACAGGGCAAATGAAAAGTGATTAACTAAATATCTGTGAAAACAAAAACCTCTGGAACTATAAAAATATATAAACAATAATGAAAACAAAATAATACTGAGGCAATTATACAACAAGTATCAGATTAGTAACAACAGAAACAACTGTCCTGTAATAAATCTGATTATCACAAAGTTAAGTTCGCTTATTATTCTAGAGATATATTAAATCAACTTTATTGTCGGGCTTTATTGTTAGTGGTGCTGCTGTGTTCTAATGTGATACCCCGATCAGTCACAACATTAAAACCACCTGCCTAATACTACGCAGGTCCCCCTCTGCTGCCAAACCAACTATGGCCCATCATGCATGGACTCCAGAAGACCCTGAAGGAAACCCTTTTAAATTAAGGATCTCTATAAATTGCTTGGTTGGGTTTATTGATTCACACTACCAGTGCCAACCTTCTGATGCCATCTCTTTCAGGGTAAATGACACATGTTTAACCTGAACACGAGATTCATCCAAATAAGCCACCTTTTTTTATTGCTTTATCACTGATGTTCATGTGCCTATTGTAGGGGCTTTCAGAGGTAAACAGGGGTCAGCGTGGGCACTCTCTGCAGCTGCAGAGCCATATGCAGCAAGCTGCAATACACTGCCATTCAAGTTTTAAACAATTTGTGCTGGTACAGTAGCGCTGTTGTAGGATTGGACCAGATAGGTTACCATTCAATCCTTTTGTGTATTGGTAGGTTTGGGCACCTACGATCTTCTTATTGGTTTACAACTTGTCCTTTCGTGGACCACTTTTAGTAGTGACCACTACATTTGGGGAATGCACCATTAGACCTGTCATTTTGGAGATAATAGCCAACACATTTGCTCTTGTCCATCAGGTCCTTACAGTTGCTCATTTTTCCTGTTTCCAAAACATAAAATTTAAAAACTGACTGTTACCTTTGAGATGCCAGTGTGACAAGATAATGTTATTCACCTCACCTCTCAGTGGGTTCAGTGTTGTGAATAATCCGTCAAACTGGATAAAGATAAGCCTTATTTTAGCAGCTTAATCCTTAGTTAAATAATGAACTGGTTTGAATTTTAAAGCATTAAAAGGGAAAAAGATCTAACCTAACTTATTATTTAGTGAAAGTCAATTTTAGTGCATCCCCCCAGGAGAGGAGGAAAGGGTCAGTCTCATGCCACAGGGTCATTTAGTGACCACATCTGGTTAAAAGAAGAGATGTGGGTCACACACACACAACTCAACATCCGACCTGGAAGGAAATAGAGCTGTCGCAAGCTGCCTTTGAAATTATGCATAGCAGAACTTTTTAAAGTACTCTTGCAACTCAGTCTCCCAAACTGAAAATGAGACTCATCTTTCAAATATTTTCTTAGAAATTAAAACAGGCTTTAGTGAAACACAAGCGGCCCACAGCTTCCTTTCCCCCACATTACCAAGCCTGAAACACGCAAATCTTCCTCTTAACACAGGACTGCTCTGTCTAACCAACTGTGTGTGTGTGTGTGTGTGTGTGTCTGTGTGTTTGTGAGAGAGATACTGAATGATAAGGAAAAAAAACGGCCGCTACATCCTGCCTGTCACCTACAGCATCCCCGAATCCCTGTAGAGGATTGAGAAGCAGAGATGGACGTCACGCTACCTGACATGGTCATGATCATCCCACTGTTGGCCCTTTGGGTACAGCTCCTCCACACACCTGCTGTTATTTTACTATTTATGGATGAAAGCATTTCATGGAACATCCAATTCTACAATTGTGTGAACAAAATGTTTTTCTTGGTTCTGTGTGTGCATTTAGCAGCAGCATGTCTCTATTGGAGTTGCATGGTATGGAGAATGCATGTAGTGTATTATGTAGTGCTGCTGAACCATCCAACTGTCCATCCAACTGTCCATTACCTATACTGCTCATCTTGTTATGGTGGCCATCATCTGAGTGCATGCTGCAAATACACACTCAGTATCTGTTTTAATAATTTTTTTAATAGTGAGTATCTTAACATTATGTGCTAGTGTTCAGACAAAATAAGAAACCAGAAACCACACTGGATTTCATATATTAATGTTATATTTTATAATTATACTCTATGAGGTATGTACAGCTATCATTTTCACACAGTCATTTAACAAGCAATGACTGACATAGTAGTGTTTAGATTTCACACTTGGGTAGTTCCCACGCTTGCAGTTGCTTCACAGCAAGAACCACTATACAGCACATATGCTTTATGGTTTGCTTTCATAAGATTTCTGGCAGCTATGCGGCTTGTGACGTGTGCTTGTCATGAGGAAATAATTTACCTCTCCACCTCAAGGCATTAGCCAAACTTTAACCTGGAGTAAGAAAAGGAATCTCTCACTTGATGATGGGTCTAAGCATCAAAAAGGGACCACGATACTGAAAGTAATGGGACCTTGATGACAAGATGGATATGATATGTCTAAAATGGTTTGACCTGTCTGACTGGGACTTGTGTCTGCCAGATGCCTGCACAACTTATTTGGTCCTATGGAGCACACACACTTCCAACCACTGGCTTTCAGACATATATGTTAAACAAAATTCAGTGTGCTGGTCTTCTAATTGACAGCTGCTTTAATACTTACCTTTGTCCTTCCGTTTATCGTGTAGTTTCCCAGTTTGCCGTTACAATGTCTAACCAGGTCGTCCATGCGATTCATTAGAAAGCGGATCTTATCGCAGCCCGCCTCCTTCCCTTCTATCCACGTGATTTTGTCCCCACGGATGTCTTTAGTGGAGTCGCTTTTTTGGCTGACCAACTGTCCATCTGTGAACTTGCCCGTTTTGTGAAGTGCTTTGACATTTTCTAAAATGCCGAGTCCAGTGTCTGCCCCTAAGAAGTCCTCTACCAGACAGATGCCGTGCTTACTCATACACGGAATCACGTACTCCTCGGCAAGTTTCTGAGGAGATGAACTGGTTTGTCCGTTAGGTGTGGCACCGTTGTTGGATCCATCCTCTCCAGATCTAACGCCGACCACAGGTGTTTCAGAGTTTGTACTTTGTGCAGAAGATGCACTGTCCACCTGCTCGGCATCTTTCTTTTCTCTGCATTTCACCTGCGTCGTGTCCTCGCCGGACGACGGAGCCTGCTCGGGCTTCTGTTTTGAAAGCTGCGCCTTGTCCGCCTCCTTGCAAATGAGCTTATGTTCCTTCCAATGCTGTTTCTGGTGCTCCTTGCTGCAGTAGAAGGAGCTCCGGCACCTACCACACCTGAGGAGGTTCTCCATTTTGCCACAAAGTTCACAGTACTGCCGGTCTCCCTCCAAGTCGCTATGCTGCTTGTCCATGTCTGCTGCAACAACGGCTGCGCTGCGCCTTTAAATCCGATCCTTTACACGCGCCCTGCTAACCGACAACTTTGGAAACGATCCACTGCCTCTGCCACGCTACACCGAGCGAAACGGAAAAGAAGGACTCAAAACCCCATGTTTTTTTTCACAGTCATACCATGTTTCCATCTTGTATCAGTCAACTAATACACCAACTTGTACCCTAGGCGGAACCATCCGGGCTGGGTCGCGGGCTTCAGGAGGCATTTCTCCTGGCTAGCTGAAGGTCCGAGGGTAGCGCATGGCGCCGCTCAGTGTATGCCCAGCCTGTCTGTGGTCCAGCCCGCTCTGACGTCAAACCGCAAACACCACTCCTCTCGCGCTGCCTTCAAGGGTTGTCGGACAGATTTAGTAAAGTGGCTCCAAATACGTCTAGATACATAATCAGTTTCATCGTGTCAGGCCAACATGGAGCATTGCCCGTGGACATGCTTCACGTAGGAAAAAGTCCCTCGTTGGTTAATTAATGCCTGGGTTAAGAGATGTAACACGTTACATTTTTGGCTTAGAGCACCATTTACCTTTGTGTAGCACATTTGTCCTGCAGTAATACAAAGTAGCCACGTGCACCTTGGTTTTTAAAAAAAAGACTGCCACAGATTGTTTAAAAAAATCATACGAGAATTGCGTCGTTATTTTCCAAATTAGACGCACCGATGGCAATTTCGAAAGTAAGAGCTTGACATACGCACCCAAAGGCATCATCAGTCGACGTCAACTTCAGTGTGTTTTTGACTGTTCCCGGTTGACATGTGAAATTCCTTTCACACAACAAAAGAATATTTTACATTAAGCATTGCTGCTGTTGTTATAGACCGAATAGTTAGTTTGTGGGCGATTAATGAAGAACATTATTGCGTTAAATCGACTGACGAAGTGGATATTGTAACACTGATTCTACTTTTATGACATATATTGGTATATTGACATATATTTATAACATATATTGGTGGCGTATATAGACCATTCTTTTAATATTTGAAGTGAGTTTATGTATGACAGGGAGTGGTGTGCTGTGCAGAGGCAAAGAGCAACCTCAAGTTGGCATCAGTCGTGTGGCACGTACGCTATCTGCAGGAGTCCCTAGAGGAGGGGCTACTGGAGAGAAGGGAGTAATCTGATCATGAAAGGATGGATGAAAATACTTTAATAGCTACAAATGACACCGACCAAACTAGGATGAAAGTACAGAGATAGATAAATGGTTGGTCAATCTGGGTTTTAACTGGAATCAGTGTTTTGGTTGCAAGAGCAGGCATACGTCACACCCCCCTGAAACTTGGGAATATGGTTTATATCATTTCTAAATACAGTATCTGCAACAATCAACTATGCATGACATAAAATTCTTAAAATATATACTCATATATGAAAAATATTATTAGATAGCTACATTGTAATAATTTACATACACACGTTACAAAACCGGTAGTCTTAATGCAAGACTTAGTCTTAGTCTTAATGCATAAAATAGATTTTTGGTGGCCCATATTAAAACAGTGGCAATTTTATTTAAATTATTTTTAAATACAATTAGAATTATTGTTAAAACTTCAATGAGCTGGAAAACTGTGATAAATCAAGTGCCACACTCTAATGTAGCACTACATCTCCCATGATGCGCTACTCCGGATACGCGTGAAAACAGCGCAAAAGCCCCGCAATGAATAAGGACCACATGAATGCCTGTTATTAAAAACGCGATTTCTTTTGAATTTTTTGGTTCTTTGCGTGACGGACATTTAGACTTTACGCATTCGGTTTATTGTCACCCAGAGATGGTTACTTTTGTAAACAAGAGGATATATTTTGTGTTAGATGTAAAGTATCATCGCTTCCTTACGTGTGGTTGGCAATACGGACGATAGTGGCTAAAGTACTTAAAATACAAATCTTACAGAACTAAAGTGAAATCTATTAAAATAACACGTTGCAGCATTGAAGACATGAAGAAGCGGGAAGGTAAGTCCAACCTTTGAACCTTTGAGACGGAGGCTATGTAATTACCTAACTTAACGTTACTAGTTAGCTAACAGTAAGGCTATTCAAACATGCATGCATATGTGTTTGTTAGTATATGTGTATGTGTATGTGTTAGTAAGAAAAAGTAATAACAAATAATAACAGTATTAATGCATAGATGACATATTCAGCGCATATAGTGTTTTAAGTATAAACGTCCACGTGATAATTACCCTAAAGACCTCAAGTGATTTGAGTAAACTGATTTGCAAAACTGGTGCCCCTTTAATTTGACATGTAGAAAACAATTTAAGACATTATAGGAAAGTTTTACTGATGCAAACTGCACTGGACCTGGCTTTTTCTGCCATGTGACAGGTGAGGGATGTCCTCATAAATATTCTGATGCAGCGCAGGACCGTGATGCAAGTGCAAACCCATCTTCACCAGTCATTGCTGCGTTCAAAGGCAACTACTTTTTGATTTTATTTTCACTTACATAGTTGCAGTATTTTGTTACAGTTTTGAATACACCTATATTGACACAACCTTTTCTGTTTGTTTTTGAAGTTTTCCAACAGGAGCTTGACACGAAGCATGACAAATATGAGCGCCTTGTTAAGATTTCTCGAGACATAACCATTGAAAGCAAGAGAACTATTTTTCTTTTGCATAGAGTGACCAGGTATGTTCTGTTGTACAAATATTAAGTTAATTGTTGAACTTCATTTGATAAGGGATTATAGATTTATTTACTGTTTTCAAATTCAATGAGAAAGTGGTGCAGAGTTTGCTGATTTTTACATTATTATTATAGATGAACTTTTAATTGTTCTATTTTTCTGGAATATTTTTAAGGGCTAAAAGATTCATTGTTTATGTTGACACACTGTTTATGGACTGTCCAATTGCAATAACATCTTGTAAGTTCTGTTTTAAATGCAACTTCAAAAAATTGTTATTTTGTATTTCTAACTCATTTTGTGTGTTTTCTCTGTAAGTGTACCAGATGCAGAGGAGGTTCTGAGTGAAGCAGATGTAAAACTTGATGGAGTCAGGCAAAAAATCGGCCAAGTAGCTTACGAGCTTAAAGGAGAGGATATTCATCAGTTTCACAGAGCCTTCACTCCAGGTGAATTTTCACACACCTGATTATATTCTTTAAAATAGTAAACAACCCCTACATGAACTAGTGTATCATTATCATTTGATACTGTGTTGTTTTGGAGTCTTGCATATGAGTGCGTGCAAAAATGGTAAATGGTAAATGGCCACTTATATAGTGCTTTTATCCAAAGCGCTTTACAATGTTGATTCCCATTCACACACACACTCACACACTGATGGTGGTGGCTGCCATGCAAGGTGCTCAACTGACCCACCGGAAGCAACTTGGGGTTCAGTGTGTTGCCCAAGGACACTTTGACATGTAGCCGGGAGCAGGGCTTGAACTACTTACCCTGTGGTTTGTGGAGGACTGCCTTACCAACTGAACTACTGCCGCCAAAAATATTAAAGACAAGGCTGCCAAAACTCTTTTTGCACCACAAAGATACAAAGCAAACTAGATTTCATAATAGCAATACATTACATGTCTTGTGGGTTTATGGTTTCAAAATTATTAATACAATTTAAAACATTACACATATTATACTGACATACTCTGTTTTCTGATGGTGTTAATTGTTGGGCATGCTGGCTTAGATATCAATTTCTCAGTTTTTTTTATAGCAACATTGCCTGTTTTCTTTCCTGGCTGAGCTGGATCTATAGTCACACAAAGAGGGAATATTGTTAAATACAGTTAAATTTGGAAGATATATCTGCTTATAGAAGGAAAGTATTTTTCATTTTGTGAAACAAGAATGCACAATGACCACACAGATTTCTTTTTACTCCATGGTTCTCCAATTTGACATTAAATATAATGGAAATGCCTAAACTAATATAAACTGATTACAACCACTTATTTAATACTATGAATTGTTGTTACATTAAAAAAAATGCATCTCTGAACTGACTGAAGTTTGAAATTACGCACAGGCTTTCAGGAGGATTCAGGTTTGCTGTGCTGCAATCATCTCAAAATCCATTTTTTGTGCTTTATTGTAAAGTCCCTGATAATGTGAGAGCGTGACTTTGATGCAGAGATGCATGTGATCGACACGCCCTCTGATAAAAAAAAGTTTTCACTAGCATCAATATCAGTTTTTGTTAGCGTAGCCAAAATATCTGCAGAGTTAGGAGAAAAACATTACTTGAAGCAAGACTGAGCTGTTATCTAGCAGCTGGGGAAGTCATTGTTAGATTGTGCTAACTCTGGAATCAGTGGTGCATCCTTTGCTACGTGACCAGTCTCAGTTCCCACCAATTACACCAATTAAATTTTTTTTTTTGTACCTAATTTTATCGTCTTTATTAGACTGAAATTGGACTTTCTACAATTGCTCTCTAGATAAACTAGTATGGGAGTCTCCTATTTTGTTTTGTTTTACATAAAGACCACAAAGATATTGTGGGGTAGAATTGAACTAAATGGCCACTGATAACAGAGCAGCATAGTGTGTTGATAAGCTCCTTAGCTTGACCCTTCTAGCACCAGAGAGACAGTGATACAAATGCACTTTTGGGGCTCAGGGTTCACCTGCAACTCCGTGAACTGTACTATGGTCAAACATTAAGCTCAGTTAATCTTTACACCATCTGTCGGTGTTCATGGATTAGATAAATTTTATTTATACATTAAGTATGCGTAATAATATTTTAGCAAACCTCCCAACATACAATATTTAAGGTTTGTCGTTCAATTTTCTCTTCCAGGAAAAACCTTGTGTTTTCTATTTGGTTTTCCCTGGGTCATTGTTCAGACATTATCCTCAGTAACGTTTTGTCCTGGCTTTCAATGAGCAAAGGTAACTGCACTTTAAGGCCACTTACGGTAAATGACCATTCAAAGCCTGTAAAACCTTTTCATGTTGTTTGTGGTAGGCTGTTGTTAAACTGTAATGGGCGCTATCATTTTTTTCCTCTGGCATTATTAAGAACAGCATCACATCAAGTATAATACAAATAAACAAAAGAAAAAAGCTACACAAATACACCAAGTTACAAGTGCATTCCCTGTATTCTAACAGTGTGAATAAGCATTTACACATTACCTTAAATAATGTATATGACTGATCAATCATTTCTGGCAAATCAATTAGCATATGCAACAGTTTAAGCGAAAACATCAAAAACAAAATTTCAACTTTATTTTCTTTACTGCTTGTGCATATGACCTTACTGTCCCCACCAAGTGTGTAAAACTCAGAAAGCCTACACAGACGTTCAGCTGTGGTGCTAGTAGCTTGATGAACACACTTTTTTACCTGTGCAAAAAATTGCTTGGTAATGCTGCGAACAGAAAGCAGAGTCAGTACACAAACAGTTGGTAGGAATGTAAATCTATATCTATACACTATTAGGTCATAGAGGCAGAAATACTTCATGTGAAATAATTGAAACTCGATGAGAAAGTAGTTTTTCGGAACTTTTTAATAATTCACAAGTAAAACAAACGGTAAAAGCCAACACGTTAAAATAATAAATAGTTTAGCAAACAGTCTAAAGGTGAGATGGTTAACAAGGTATTGGTGGCTTTGACCCACGTCAGTGCTGGTATAATAGAAATAAAAACTTAAGTGAAAGTGATTCCAAGTGAAGTCGAGATAAACCAGATCCTACTCCTGGCTCTGTACTTTGGTTAGTGACATGGAGATAGGAGCCCCTTTGAAGTTCAAAAAGTAAACTTCAGACACAAAGTCTTCCGTCCTGTGATTATTTGATTCTTGTTTACACAGGGCCAGAAAACAAATGAGGGGTCATCTCAGCTCACCACAAAAAATGGCCACTGTTGTTCAATCAAAAGACTGTGACAGGAAACAGGTTTTATGTGAATCATTATCTACATCTATGATCTGTATTATGCCGATATAGTGTAGTGTTTACACACACTCCATGTGCTGAGCTCACTTGATACATAGTTGACCTACTTTTTATTAATGGTATTCTTTTTTTTTTTTTTTATTACAAAAACGGATAAATAGAGAAAACAAAGGCACCCACCTTCCATCACCCCTTTTCGATTAAAAGCCAGAGAAGCAAAACATCTGGATGTACTTGCCACTGTCTGATGGTGATCCATTTTAATGTGATGTCATACTTTAGGGATTCAGGAGTATGTGGAGGCCGTCTCATTTCAGCACTATATCCGTCATCGCAGCCTCATCAGCCTGGAGGAGATCAATGCCCGGCTGGTGTTCATGAGAACAGAGAAGGCAGATCCAAAGGTAAATTAAATGAAGACTTGTGAAGTTTTGTCGTCTCCTCTAACACAACCGTCCCTCTTCTTCATTTTCCAAAAAATAATAGTTTGACATATTGAAGTAGTCTTATTTGTTCACTTTCCTCTAGTTTGATTACCTGTCATGGCCAATATGAAGCTGCAGTAATCAGGTGCTTAGCTTAGCTTAGCATTGAGCATGGATTTGTTGAAAAGTAAAACCAGCAGCTTCACATTCAGCATACAAAAATGAGAGTGGTGTAGGTCTTTTTATCTTACTTTCACCAAAGAAGCTGTTAATTGTATTGCCTAAGATGTATGTTTGTTTTACATTATTTTAGATTTCCTGTCAAAGTAGTTGCAATGACACACAACGACATCATTTAGTGGTACTCTGCATATTTCTGATCATTATGAGTCATTTTTTTGTTTTCAAAGTAGATGGGCTCTTGTTGATGCGGACAAAATTGCTTGACCCTCAACAAATTACAGTAAAAGCCTTATTGTGATTGAGAAAAATAGCTTGTTTGGGCACAGGCTTGCACTAGAAGTACATCTGCATAATTTATTATATATTGTAAATATTGTAGTCTTCCCCGGTATAAAATCCTACTGATAAAAGAATTTCTGTGTGGAATCAAAGTATTTCAGGGTAATTCTCCTACAGATTGCTTTTTAAATTCATATTCTTTCTCCACCTTTTCATTTCAGGGCTCAGCTGAAGCTCTGTCGCCGGCTGCTAAGGTCCTAACCTTCCAGGTGACGCCTTCTGACTATCTGCTTGGCGTGGCCGACCTGACTGGGGAGCTGATGCGGATGTGCATCAGCAGTGTGGGCAATGGCGACATTGACACACCCTTCCAGCTGAGCCAGTTCCTGCGGCAGATCCACGACGGTTTCTCTTATATTGGAAACACAGGCCCGTACGAGGTGTCTAAGAAGCTGCACACACTCCGACAGAGCCTGGGCAAAGTGGAGGATGCCTGTTACACCCTCCGTGTCCGCGGGTCAGAGATCCCCAAACACATGTTGGCCGATGTGTTCTCCATCAGGACCACGCTCATTGACCCTGAGGAAGGAGTGGTTTAATCCTGCACACTCTGTGTGTTTTCTGTGGTGTCCCTGTCTCTTTTAGTTTTGCTCCAGTTTAATGGTTGTGTTTTTAATGCGATTTATGGCATCTTGTTTCGTAACATGCTTGTTCATTTCATTTTTATTATTCCTATAAAAACAGCATTACAATAGACAATAGATTTTTTTTTTCTTTGATAAAGATCTGATGACTTCAGCTGTTTTGCATGAATAAAGGTTTTGTGCCAAATATGCCATGATCTCACAGTGTTTTAAGCTGCTCTGTGTGTGTGCATGTTTTTTTTTCTTTCTCTCTGCTCTCCCTTCTATCAAACACAGATAATCTAAGCTAGAACCATTGGCTGCCTCCGCTCATTGCATACTGTGAGGAGGTGGAACCTGTGACCTTTGTACACTACGTGCCTACTGGCGCACGCACGCACACACACAAACACACACACACACACACACACACACACCGAAACAAGCCATTGCTTACTCATTCCACCCTTGTTAACAACGCTGCAATGATGCAAATTCAATCAAAATATTAGAGGCCACTGAGGAATATACCTGGCAGAAAAGTTATTCCCTCCTGTTGTTTCTTACTCACCTGATGAGGTCAATTATTACCAAACAGATGGATGTTCAAGCCAGTGAGGAAGAGCCCTTGTATTAATACAGAGCCAAAAAGATGTCTGCACAATCTCTAATGAGTAATATAAGCTGTTTGGCCAAACTAAATTTGAAACTCAAACCATGGGAAGCAAGTGGAAAATTGGTGAAGTTGACCTTAAACTAGATATTTGCAGCAAATTAAATTTTGTGAAGATAGGCAACATAGAAAACCTACCATGAAGTGCAGTTGGCTGCAATAGTTTCCAACCCCAAATGTCAAAAATGGTAAAAACAGACTCAACATAATATTCAATGCAACTGACTAGTACAAATGTTACTTAATCAGAAATTAGGATGCCAACCTTTGCACTAATTTCCTTCATTTTACTATAACCTTTTATAATATTTAATCATTTTAATTACTTCTAATGATAAAAGACCACTTGTTGTGCAATATGCAGTGTTAATTTGTTAGGTTTACTTTACATGCTATTTCACTGTAAGGGGATGCAAACTTAGCCCAAACCCTAAGATAATAATAATGCACATACATGTTTTTTATTAACAAAAGTGATAAAAATGGACAGTGTTACGATGTTAAAAAGTTATGATTAACAAACAATTAACAAATTTACAAATGATAACAAATGATAAATTAGTGCCCCCCCCTTGTTACATTAACTAGAACATTCTTTCTGATCAAGTATTTGTTGTATATAATTGTGACCTGATTGTTATGTTGATGTAAAATATGTTTAAAAAGTCAACTGAAACACTTCTTCCAGTCGATTTAAAGTAAAGGAGACTCAGGCAGTTTGCACAGACAGTTAAACAATGTGAAGGAAAGCAACGTGTGAAGACTGACATCTACTGGACGTTTAATAGCAAACAGCTATGTGTTTGTGCGGCAACGTACGGCTGCCACCGTGAGAAAAAAATGTAACGAGAAAAGTTTCTTCTCGTTGTCCCGAGAAAAAGCTCATTTTAACGAGAAGATAATATGAAATACTCCATATGTAGTGGATCCTGCCCTCAGAGCCGCTGCTATTGTTGCTGACATGGACGAACGTCTTACTTTGTATTAACAGATAATAAAATTCTGATTTCATTAAATGGTGATCCATTTTAATTCAATGGGGCAGTGGACTGACAGGATGATCATATGACTTTACGCACACTCTACCAATAGCCACCCTAAGGTAACTGCCAATATTTTAGAAGTAGAACTAAGGAAGGGGACCGCAGCCAGACTCCGAGGAGAAGATATGGGAACAGAAAATGATGGAGCAAATGCAAAGATTCTTACGTCAGGGGCATAGTGACGAGTTTCCTGGGAGATGCTACATCTCAGGATCCAACAACCACAACCAGCGTATTTAGAGCTGATGAGCTTTCTTGAGGAACCATTACGCGCAGTACAGGATGAATCGATTTCAGCAACTTAAGGGTTCGGATGTGTTTAATGGCGAAGTCTTGGACTAGCAGCTTATTTGAAGATCACCGAGGTGTCTATGTGGAGAGGAGGGAGGAACCGCAGGGGGGAGAGCAGAGGAGAGGGGGTGATGGGGGACTGATAGAGTGGGACTGAGAGATGGGATGGAAAGTAAGCCCATGTTTTAGCCCATGTTTCTCTGTCCTGTTATCAATTTACAGAAGCAATGTGAAATAAACTGACAAATATTTCCCATTGAAAGATATTACTTTCACTGGTGTGTAGCCACCAACATTTACTTTATTTGTTGTTGGTAAATATATGGTAAATTTTAGATTACAAACAGTGAAATTAATGTTGGTGAAATCTTTAGTTCTTTAATCTGTGCATTAATGAAACTGACTGAAAACTTTAGATTTCTGGCTTATGAACTGAATTGTACATTCCTGTCAATAGCATCAAATTCAATTGTGTTTAAAAATATTTTGTTATGAAAGTAATTGTGCATTTGTACATAAAATGACATTTAACATTTTTTGTACATACTGTGCACATAAAATGGGGATTTGCGATTGCAATAGTGTACTTTTTTGGCAAGTACTTGAACATTTACCTGAGTATTGAGTTTGTGTACTTCTACCACTTTTGATTCCAATGAAGTCAGTATCTCTCTCCTTCATTTCAGGATAAGCTACAACAAGTCGCTCACCACAAGTCAGAGCAGACATGAAGTCACTCCACTTCTGAAAATCTCTCAAGAATGTATTAACAAATGTTCATATACACGTACAACTGTGTAGGTAGGAAGGTGATCCGGCGTAAAAACCGTGCCAAATCAACATGTGGACAATGACCCCCTTTGGTGACCCTGAACTCACGGGATAAGCCAAAAGAACAAAAAATAAAAACATTAATAGGGTTCCAATTTTGAATGTACAGTTGCCCTGAAACAGGAATGAAACACATACTCGGATGTTAAGCCTTACCAAACAGAGCAAGAAAATATTCATTGTTTATTGTAGGTCATGTCTCTAATGAAGCTCAAAGTGGAAAACAACAGTGATTACATTTTTCTAAATTATCTCATGACAGAGTTGAAAAAAGCTGCACAGTATTGCCACCCAGTAGTACTGTACACATTCAACATTTGGTCAATGTAGATTTAATGTCACATAATGCAAATTAGGTCATGCTTCCTGAATGTAAGCATGAAAGCCACTGTAGTATCTGTCACAGATTGAATATTAGATTCCAAGGACCACTCGACGGGAGGACAGGAAAACACACAGTAAAAGGTAACAACTAAATAAACACAGTAAAACAGAACATTAACTTAAATATGGAGGAGAGGGAAGACAACCTGAACTGTAACAGTGCTGGGGAAGCAAGGAAACTGGCTTTATAAACGAAAAGGGAAAAACAAATAGGCAAACTAAGCAGAAAACAGAGACTGACAGACAGAGACAAATAAGTAACCAAACCTCAGATCAAAATGGCAGAAACACAGTCCAAATACAGGAAACAGGCAAAAGAAAGAAACAGGAGACCAAACAGAGAAAAGATCTGGAGGCTTGCTGTGCAGGAACATGCAACATAACAACAAAGAGGACCTGAAGTAGACAAGGGGCACGGTTGAAAATAATCAGGGCTGATGACAGGCAGAGAGAACTGTAACACAGGATGTAGGCTGAGTTGCTACAAAATTAAAGCTTGGAACAGGAGGTGAAGCTGGGGGAAACAGAGACAAACTGAACTGAGGGAACAGGATTGTGATGGTCAAGAAAAAAAAACTTATGTCATACTGATCTGGAAAGTTAGTATATATCACCAGTCACTGTACTGACTGCATCCCATAATGTGTTTTTATACATTATAATACAATGTTACTTTGTCCTGACTCTTTCACAAAACCACATCAAAAGAGTCAGTATTTTTAACATGAACATAACTAAGTGTCTGAAAAATACACAACCAGAGACAATATCCTTTCCTAGATCTAGTCTAAACAATGTCCATAATAGTTATTGTTCACCACAAAACAAGTCTAGTTTAATCCACAGTTCTGTGTAAGACAAGTATGTCCAAGGCAGCTTCAGGTCAGGGCAACCCATCAACAGATGTGAAGATGGCTTCAACCTTGTGTACACAGAGCACATCATAACCTGCGGCAAATCTCAGGAACTTTCACAGACCTGCTTGATCCAAACCTCTGATGTACTGCTGTAAATAACGCAAACTCAATCTCTCTGCTTCCCTTGTAGGGGATGCATCCAAGTAACATGACGACCTTTCGTGTTATTGGTTTTACATCTTCACACATCCTTCGCCAAATTTAAACACACTTTTTGCAACTTCAGACATTTTATCAAAAGCATATTTGGGCTGTTGAATAATTTGCTTACAAGTGTAGCTTTCAGATTCACGACTTTCTGGATGCTTCTTTCACTCATGCAATCCAGTAAGTCATGCAACTCCTCCGGCTCTTCACCAACAAGACCTTCCTTTAATGCTTTCTGCAGAAGGTCTTTTTCGCTTGCTGACTGACATACAACAGCAGCAACACAAACAGCAGATCTGAGGACAGTGACTGTTCCCTAAAATTTAGAGCAACAGTGAAAGCAGGACACCGATGGTTAGGAAAATAGCGGTGGTCGTGAAAGCCCTTGATCAGTATTCTGCCAACTGACCTCCATCCTTCCTCCTCCCTTTTAGGGGATAGTAGTAGCACTCTCATTTTCATGTCCTTCAGCTGCATGGTCGAAAAATTCAGTCAAAAACGCAGAGTAGACATCCATGGAAAAATCGTCTGCATCCGAACCTGTTTCAACAACGTAGCTGAATTGTAATGGGCAGTTTAACATTTTGGATCTTTAAATTAGGATATGATTTCATCAATCACAGCATCTCCTTCATCACATATCATGATCTCAAATGAATGATATGACACTGACACATCATTTACAGTGTCCAACTTCATATGTTTCAATAAGCACATCTGCCACCTCAGCAATCTGTGAGGTTGCAGAATCACAAGATTTTGTGCACAGGTAAAATCTTAACACACACATCTTCATTCAATACACATATACAATATAATGGCTGAACTCTTTTAGATTGTCCATTTGGAAAGAACAGATGTCTTGCATGACAAAGAATATCAGCTTTTTTTGCATCTTTTGGAAATCAATTCTCCTTGTTCGTTCGCATTTTTTGTTCATAGTTGCTTCCCATTATCCCTCTTCAATTTTCCTGGACTTTTTCTCTGCCATTTGCTATTTTTGAGACTGTTTTTTCCACATTTTAAGCCTTCAGTTTCCCAGTTTCAGCTGTTGGATTAATGCCCATTTTTCCTCTCCATTTTTTCTCCGACTGTCTCTGTGCTTTTTGTAGACCATTTTGACTGTGATCAGCACAAAACCTTTCAACTGCAATTCTGTCACCATATATGGAAATACACATGGCCAGGACGTCATCATCTATGCTTTCAATTAATATGAGATTAATCTGCAAATAGAAAATGAAGGTTACTTTTTGAGGAATAGAACAACATTCTTACACTATACTGAGGAAAAATATTGCACATCAGCTTCAATATGTGTATCAGCTTGTAGGTAATATAAAGTAACATATATAAAATGTCTGGGTTGTTTGTTTTAGTGAACTCTGTTACTTTTTGATACATGTTTTGCATAGGCAGAACAAATACCCCAATGACGTCTGGGGACAACAAACTATCTCCATTATTCATGATTGATAGACGCTGTGTACTTTGGGTAGAAATTGGGGAGGCGTTGCATCAGGAAGGGTGTAAAAAAAAACTGTGCCAAATCAACATGCGGACAATGATGCACTGTAGCGACCCTGAACTCACAGGATAAGCCGAAAGAACAAAAAAACAAATAAAAATAACTGTGGATCCCATTGTACCAGATGTGGCAGATGCTCCTCTCAAAACAACAAAAAAAGTCAGTGGCTGGAGAAAATACCAAAATATAAACAATTGTGTAGCAGAACAGCTTTCTTCTTTCCCCTACTTATCTGAGACTCATTTGGTGATCTTTAAGAGCAGTCTGACCCTTAGGCTGGGAACTGACTAGTCACAATTGCTTTCTGAAAAGCGAAAATGATGTCACATTGTCACTGCGCTGTTTTAGCATTTATTGGAGCAACAGAATAAAAATTTCAGATACCTGACATTTATTTAGAACTGGTCAAAAATGTAATAAAAGATATCTGCAACTACATTTTTTGTCAGAATTTTATTTAAAGGTATCTGTAAAGACATTTTGACTAGTCAGAATGTTCCATTGACTTGAATGGGGGACCAACTATCTGTAATGTTAATTCCAGATATCTTTAGTTACATTAGGACTAGTCAACATTTACAATAAAGATATCGATAATGACATTTTGACTAGTCATAATTTCGATCAAAGATATCTGTAATCAGTGACGTCATTAAAATGGATGCCCATTGCCCATTGGATGCTCATTTCATATGTCCAAAATCACGCTAACATCACTGATGTTATTCCAGTCATGTCAGTTAGATCTATTTGCAAAGAAATTGTGAGTAGTCAAAATTAATTTTTAGATATCTTTAAAGGTAACTCTATAGTCAGAATGCACATATAGATACCTCGACTTAGAATTTCAGCTAGTCAAATTGTAGTTTTAAATATATAAAATGCCATTTGAGACATCTAAAATGCAACTATTGAAAGTCACTCTTCACGTTTTAAGTTAAAACAGCATCGGCATAAATACCTTTGCAAGACATCTGTAATGTGTTTGTAGATATCTTAAAAGGAACTTTGACTAGACATCAAAGATATCTTCAAGAAAGTTTTGATTAGTTAAACTCTAATCAAAGATATCTATAATTGAATTTCAACTAGTAACATCTTAGTTTGAGACATCCAAAAAGATAAAGCTATCTTGTAAATGTAACAAATTAATTGGACAATTCTTTTATTTGGAATTATGACTAGTTGAAATGTCATTCAACATATCTGTAATTTAAATGCTGACTAATCACAATGTAATGAAAGATATCTGGAATTCACATTACGGATAGTCAGAATTGAATTGTAGATATCTTAGATTTCTTTTCCCCATTAATAGAAATGTAATCACAGATATCTTTAATTTCTTACTAGTAAATAATGTAGTTGCAGATATATATAATTACAGTTTTGACTAGTCATAAATGTATTGCAGATATCTAAAATATTAAATGAAAATACAATCCTTTTACAATACAATCCCTCTTTTGTTCTAACATGTTTTTCAAACCTCTGTCAGCCCATGGGATGGTTTTTTTTTTTTTTTAAATAAAAGCACATTATACCAATGATGCCTTTTTCCATTTTAATGAGAAAACATTGTTGTTATAATGAGATATTGTTTCGTGTTATAACAAGATACTTTTCTCATTAAAAGTATAACGAGATAAAACCGTAAAAAATAGTTAATAATTAATTAATAATAGTAATATAGTAGATTTAACTATACTAATACTAAATTAGTACAAGTCATAACAAAAATAAATGATAAATGATACTGTATTCTGACTCATGTGGCACCTAATATAAATGGAGTTGATGGTACCAGAATGTCCGGTGATGATGAGGGGTGAATGATGAAGAGAAGGTGAGGCATGACCTGCTTTTTTCTGTCTGTTAGATCAAGATTTACCAAAATTGTCACCAGTTTTTAATATTTTGAGCATACTAAGGGCCGATGCACACACATATTGGGAACCATACGCCTGTATGGTAAATTAGGTCCTAATTTTCTTGTTTTTGGTTTTCCAAATGTTCTTTTCGGTTAAATGTATCACATATGCATCAAACAGCTAACAGTTTGTGTTAGAAATTTCTCACAGCTTCAAAGACTTGTCGCCCAGGCCTATGTGGGTATAGCAGCCATGACAGGCATTCAGGTGATCTGATATTAAGCGCCTCTAAACTTTAATACTAGACAGGTGACTTCGCTTCACAGCATTTAGCAGTAGATGTGCAGCCATGATCTGCCACACAGGTCTCTCGTCCTCCAGAGTGCAGTGTAACTACTGGGCGCTTCGTTCTGTTGTGCTGGCTGAACTGAGCTTTGTATCACTTGGTCTTTGGGGCCGTCAACCAGCCAAGCTGAATGAATGGCGCTTTTGGATCAGTGGAAAGGAAGATAAAAGACTCTGCTTTATGTGGGGTCTCTATAGTTTTCTCATGCATTCCCTCACTGCATAAACAAAGGAGCACTTTATATTACATCAGGATGTGTTAAGGACAGGACTATGAAAAGGGAAATGCAAAAATAACATGAATGTCATACATAATGAGGCTAAGTTTTATTTGTGGTGGGCTTTGGTCGACTGTCATCTGTGGTAGTTTCATTTTTTTTTTTTATTGCCAGTTTGGGATATTTTGTGAGTGTAATAAGTTGATTGAAATACTAAAACCCCAGGAATAATGTTTACAGCTTCTAAATAAGTTACCACAAGAATGATATTTAGTGATAAACGTGCACTTGAGCTAATACATTTCCTGGCTGTCGGGCAGCTTGTTTGTTTCCATGTTTCCTGTTTTTTTATTTATGGGATTTTATTTGTATCAAATGCCCTGATATGACAATGGGGCTACAACAATACTTGTATAAATACAAACAGCAACAATGTTTAACCCGGTTTTGAGTCTGCATCATTCATGGACTGTCTGCTGTGGTTATGAGGCGGTCTGGAGGAGTCAAATTCCTGGACACGTAGGAGCTCCTCACGTTGCCCTAACACGACGCATGACGCGCGGGCGCAGCGGATAACGGATTACTGATCGACTGATCGATGAGACAGATTTTTCTCCGCTATAACCCGTGCCAGTACACAACCGTCATCTGAAGTTTGTTCATTTGCCTCAAAGAAAATGAGACAATGAACATCGTTTGGTTACAGAACGTATTTTCATGCGCAACTGAACCCACTTGTTTGCCGCTGGGGAGAAATTTAAGAATCTGATACGAGGATCAATACTTGTATCATCGCGAAATGTTTATTATGGACAAAGGAGCTCGTGCACAAGCCGGTTTCACACGTTATTCTGAAAGTGGGAGGAAAAACTAACAGTCTGGATTCACTTTTCCACAACGGAAATGAGATCAGTCCCTGTGCCTGGCTCCACTTCTTCTAAAACATGGTCGATGTGACTCCACCGGCCCCGGGATCTGACTTTATTTGACTTCTGAATACAAACTGATTTGAATTAATGGGAACATGTTTGCTGCACTGATGGGGCTGGAATACCACAGGAAATCTCAACATTGCGAAATGACGGAAGGTAAACAATTGGGTTATACATTCTTTTTAAACTTTCCACTGCTGTCATTTTACATTACCAAACAATTATCCACGTACTAAAACATTCATATAGCACAATACTAGTGGTGGTGGTGGTAACGATGGCTATTTACTTTCACAGCCCCACTTTCCTTTTTAAGAACCTAATTAATAAACGCCAAAGAACAAACACAATTAGGACAATACCAGAGGATGGGGGACTAAACAAGAGAATACAGAACAAAATGATTTAGCTAATGGGCAATAGAGGGTCCTGTCCTCACATAAGAGGAATCAGTGGGAATGGATTAGGTGTCATTACGGTAATACTGTTTTCACTAATCCAAAACATGACAGACCTTCACTGCTTTTTTATTTATATATTTAATTATTTTAAAACTATGCACAGATATTCACTGCTAGCCTATGGCCCATGAATTGTCTATGGAAGTAGCTGCACCCCTGTCTTTCAGGTCACAGGTCAAAGACTCTCAGCCCCTCCACCTTTTGGATGAGTGATCATAGCTTATGAATTGCAGTTGTGTAAACACTTGTGAAATACTCAGAATATGCAGAAAATGTGACGGCAAGAGTTATGGTGACATGTCTATCTACCAAAGCTAACTTGCATATTTCACATACAGCAGCTGCTTGATTTAGTTCTGGTCAGATAAGACGCCTATAAGTAGACATTCTGTCCTCTTTTAGACATACCAGACTGATTTTATTATGTCTGTCTTTCAAAAGACAGCACATGTTTTCTCATATAGGTGCAACATAAAGAAAAAAAATGGCTTGAGTTGAGTTGTTTGTTTGGCGCTCTCAGCGTCAGCCCCTCTCTTCTGCACTTTCCCAACACTGACTCCACCATATTCAGCTGCTTTATGATTTTCATTTGACCATACAGGAACTGTAGAGAAAAAATTATCAATTCACCAGTGCAAAGATACAGTCTTGGAATGTGAGACATTATAGTTTCCTGTGAATCAGTATAGATTTGTTTTTGCTTATAGATTCGCTACTTTGTCATCATTCGTCATATTTATGGTCAAACGGACTCATCGCTGATTTTCACTTCCTCATTTCTGACACTGTTGTCTGTCTTGTGAGATGTTGCACATCTGCTTCTCCGGGGACTGCTGACATTGTGTTTGTATCAGGGGTGCTGAGCTTGTTCCCCAAACATTTGTGTTTTTATGAGATCCACTGCATTCCTCTGCTTCTCTGAGGGACTTTCATCAACCAATGAGATGCATTGTTTGTCCTGAAGGGCTCTAAGGAGGGACTCTTTAATCTCTAAAGGTAAACAATTATTTGAGCTGCTTAATTTTGTCAGACTTTAGGCAGATTTTTTTTTTTTTAACATTAGCAACAAGTTACAATGAGAAATCTTCAGTTGTATTTTAACCACTTTAGGTCATCTTTATCTTATATGCTGTTTCTGCTGAAATAGTACCTCAGTGGCTAACAGGAAGCAGCAAGTGACATACATCAGAAAGGAAAGGCATGCACACACACACACACACACACACACACACACTTGCAGTGAGTCCTGAGGCATTTCCTTCCCCTTTACAGAGAAGAGCCTTATTTTGGTAATCGAAGCATGGTGTGGATAGAGGTGGATAAAGTGACAGTCTTTATCATCGAGCCCTTATCCTTTCAGCTCTTGGGCTCCTTGACTGTGGAGTGGGCTCTACATTATTTCTTTTCCACACCAGATGGTGGATGGTCGTATTTTGTACTTTACAGAGCGTGTTGGGTTTCTTATTTTGGTTATGGAACAGTGGCCTCGTCTGCAAAGAAACTCTAATGGAGCTGTATGTAACCTAAGCTTTATTGTGGTGGTCCCAGTGGACAGAAAGCTTTTACTGCTGACTGCTCTACACACATATACATACACAGCATGTGAACAGTGGGAGCCCCCCTGATGTTGCTCCTTCCCCTTAGTCTAAAATCCCAGCTCTCTCTTAATTGCTGCCTTTATGTGCTTCTTCCTCTTTGATAACAAGGGATGGTTTAGGAGTGACATCACTGCAGGTCAGTGGAGCAGTGAGCTGTGGTTTGCAATGGGAATGGTTTGTTGGATGGCCATGTTCCTGTGTTGACAAAGAGCTGAAGGCACAGAAGTGAAAAATGTGTTTAAATTACACAAATTCAGTATTATTATAGATACTGAAACTGATAGCATGCAGTATATTTTCTATGTATTTATTAATAAAACTCACTGGGTCTGTTCTTAGGCTGTTTACATGTCTGACTGAATTTTTACAATGACCATAGTATGACTGCTCCCACTGTCTGTAGCACAAAAGTGTTAGTGTGTCTCTGTGTGTCTATGGTGTGTGCGTGAGTGGGAAGTGAAAATTGAGAGCTCGAAGTGAAAAAGGGAGCAGCACAGCTGTACACAAAGGGGCTGTTGATTCCCCCCTTGGATCTTGCCTCCCTCTCTGTATCCTTCACGTTATATGTTCTAACCATGTGGAGCTACAGCAGGTGTCCAGCTCTGAACGCAGACTCTGCCACCAATTTCAGTTTTTTAGCATCCAAGCATGCATCTTTACTGTTTTGGTTCACTCTCATTGCTCTCATCAACCTGGTTTCTGGCCGTACCAAGTAGCCTATGTGCTCACTGCCTACAATAGTTAGCAGCTGTTCGATGTTATAAAGCATTGAGCAGCTAGAGAGCGTGACCTGAAACTAATCTTTACTCAGTATTTGATGAAGGTCAGACTGGAGCTAATCAGTTAGATACAACCACGACTTCAAATGAATGTTGCATCAACTTTATTGTTGATGCGGTTGTTGCTTGTTTTATTTCTTACATCATATAATATTGCTGCTTAAATCATGACTTTGTTTTTCTTTACTTCTCAAAAATGTCTCGATCCTTTAATAATATAAATAAGGCTGTAACACCGCCACAAAAATAGATGTTGTTGCTGCCCCAACAAAAATCTTGATAGCCAATGTGGATAATGCTCATTCAGCTTTACTGCCACTCTCTCACAAGGCCTGTTAATGTATGGTAATATAGTGTGTTTTCAAATATAAACAAATTTAAAAGTATCTAGAAGTATTTTTCATGTGGTCCACTCCTCCATTGAGGGGCGTGACTTATTTAAAGATTACTGTGTGGCTTTGGTATTTCCCAACAGCTGAAGCAGAAGCCTGGGAAATGTCCCCCAGCTGCCCATGCTGTTAATCATTCAGTTAGTGGAGCTTGTTTTAGGGGCAAAGGGTGCGACTGCGTGGAAGTAATTTTGGTTTGGTATCACTCTGACACATTTACAATAATAAACTGATGTTTGACTGGATTATTGCCACATTTAGCATCACAGGATCCTTATGTAGTTCATAATTACACAGTTAATCCTGTCACTCTATGAGCTCATTCTTTACTTCCCTTGTGACCATCCTGTCCAGCTTAATGGTTAATCTCTGCATCGACAGGTGGCAGAGCATCAGGGACAGCTGGCAGCTCCGGCCGTAAAAGGCTCCACCGAAGACCAGGGTACATGAGAGGAGAACAGTACAGGCTGCAGAGCAGTGCTCATGGGCGAGAGGTGGAGGAGGAGGAAGAGGAGGACGAAGAGCTAAAACAGAGGACCACCTGCATTAGGAATGGAAAATCTTGGCATCCTACTGACATCACTGATGCAACCAGGGCTCAGAGGAGTCTAACACCAGGTGTCAAAGTGTCCTTAATGAATCAGCAGCGACCTGATAACCTCACATGCAGCCAGCGTTTACCCTGCTCTGTTGTCCGCCCTCTCCACGCTGTGGACTGCCATCCCTTTAATGCTACATCCAGTCAACAGGGTCAGACCTCATCACCACAGAACCCGGCTCTACAGTCCTCACCGCAGGACATATTTAACTCCAGCTTCAGTTTCATCCAACAGTCACTCAACACCAGCCAGAGGACACACACAACCACTTCTACCCAAGCTCAAAAACCAGAACCACTTAATCAGCCACCTAAACCACCTACTTCGCTTCAAACAACACCAGCAGCCTTATTCATTGATATCTCAAAGCAATCAACTCCTGTCCAGTCACTGTCCTCATCCGCTCCAGGCTGCCAGACAGAGAGACAGAGCCTGTCATTAGGGGGCAGGTCTTGGCGGGAATGTCTCTGGGGGGGCAGCGAGGTTACACCTGAACTGCCAGATTTTGACTCTCGATCTCTTGACATAGAGATCACCTCCTCACTGTCTGTAGACTCCGACACTGCGTCCGCTTCCTCTGTTACCTCTGGCTATGAGAGTGCCACGCCCGCCTCTGACCAAGGCTGGGACAACCTGGTCAAGAAGTATGAGGGCGTGATGCAAGACTGCCTCCAAAACAACCGCACTCACACTAAGGTGGGTCATCAGATGCAGGGCTGTGGTCACAATCACCTTTATTGGGTTTAGGTCAGTCAAGATATCAAGATGTCAGCACATCAACATGTCCCTTTTAAATACATAGTTAAATATTTTGGGAAGCTTTCCTAATAATAGATAGTAGATAAGATGAATAGCATACTTGTTTCCATGCAGTAAATTTGAAGCTGCAGTCAGCAGCTGGTTAGCTTACCTTGGACTAGAGAGGGATTCTAACACGTGGAACCGAACTGATTAGTGTATTTGCCAAAATTTTAAACTATTGTTAGGGCTCATTCTCCTAAACTCAACAGATAAGATCTGTTAAGTTGTCTATGAGAGAAAGAAATAGGTCAACCACATACAGTGAGAGTAGTTTTGCTTCATAATCATGTTGAGGTTCTAATATTCTGCTGACCTGATATCACTTTGAAATGACGGTCATTGCACCCTTTTTTGGCAGCTGTGTAAATATCGTTACACTCTGGACTTTTTGGTAATCTGTTCTGTCTTCTGTCTATTATGTCTCACTCTCAGGTTGAGTCCATGATGTTGAAGCTGCAGAGACTCCAGCAGAAAGCCATTTTGGATGATGACTATGATGCAGGTGAACTAAGATTACTGTGTCAGAATCTATGCCTTTAATTTATTTATATTTGGGCAGAATTCAGACTTTTATCAGCCTCTTTCATTTAGAGGACCAAGTTTACGGGAAGTCACTCAGTTGCCTTATGTATTTTTGGCTTAGGTCCGAATGTTGTCAGGTAAAATTATTTCCTTGACATTGTTTAAAGGTTGAGTTAATGTGACTTTAGCAGCTAAATGTGTAATGAACTGAAGGGTTAAACAGTCTCTTCTGCTGTGTACCTATGCTTAAAAGTGCAAAGCTATCACATCAGCCAGCCAAGTAAAGCCAAAAGCCACTGAAAGCAGCACAGACAAAAGTAAATCTACAGCAAAACTCACATTTATTTATGTCCACGTGGGATTTGTAAAATACAGTTCATGTTTCATTATTTACATTCTGATGTATTATTATGGATTAACCATTCGTCAGAATATGAGGTGATTAAAATCAGCTCCTCCTTTACCAGCTGCTGCTTTTGTTCGACAAGTCTCTGTAGTAACACAGATCATTGTCCTATTTTTGTAATAATTACTAAACATTTTGTTTGCCATAATTTTTGCCTTTGAAAGTTTTTCAACCAATTTTGGACAAGATTAGACTACATCTTATACAGAAGATGTGTAAAATGTAAAATAAAACAGAATGTAAAGATTTGCAAATCTCTTCAACCCATATTTTATTCACAATAGAACAGATGTTGAAACTGACTAATAACTTCAAGTAATAACTAATTATGTTATTGGCAACACAACAATAACATGACTGGGTATAAAGGCAGAGCCTCTTTGAGATGTTCACTGTATGTGAACACTGTACGCTGTGCAATCCACAAATGTTAGTTAAAGCTGCATCATGCAAAGACGAAGCTATATGTGAACATGATCCAGAAATTGCGGCATGTTCTCTGGGCCAAGTCTGATTTAAAATGGTCTGAGGCAAAATGGAAACTGTTCTGTGGTCAGATGGATCAAAATTTGAAATAGTTATTTTAAATGGATGGACGCTGTGTTCTGCGGACTAAAAAGCAGAGGGACCATCCAACTTGTTTCAGCAGAGAGTTTAAAAGCCTGCATTTCTGATGGCATGGGGCTGCATTAGTGCCTATTGCGTGGGCAGCTTACACATCTTGAAAGGCTCCTTCAATGCTGAAAAGTACATATAGGTTTTAGAGCAACACATGCTCCCATCCAGACAACGTCTCTTTCAGGGAAGACCTTGCATATTTCTGCAAAACAATGCTAAACCACATACTGCATCCATCACAACATCATGGCTTTGCAAGAGAAGAGTCCTGGTGCTGAAGTGGCCTGCCTGCTGTCCAGACCTTTTACCACTAGAAAACATTTGGCGCATCATAAAACAAAAAAGTCCAGCAACAAAGGCTCAGGACTGTTAAGCTAGAATCCTCAGACAAGAAAGGGACAATATTCCTAAACTCCAGCAACTGGTCTCCTCACTTCCCAGACATTTACAGACAGTTGTTACAAGAAGAGGGGATGCTACACAATGGTAAACATCATGCTGTTCCGTGTGTTGCTCCCATCAAATTCAAAACGAGCTAATTTTTTTCAATTAGATGTTAAAATGATCTGCTGTTTGTGTTCTTGTGAATAAAATATGGGTTGATGAGATTTGCAAATAATTGCATATTTACGTTTTACACATCTTTACACAACTTTTTAGTATTGCGGTTGTGTAATAACAGCACTAAACTTTGTAGTGTTTAAAATGCCTTGTTTTCTCGGCGGGGTACTCCTACTATTGTACTTTAAGTAACTTTTTAAGTTATGTACTTAGCACCTCAACCTTACTAAAAATGCAAGAATGTACTTAATGTACTTTAACTTTAGTATTGAGTTTCTGCATTCCTACCATCTTTGCTATTTAGGAGCAGTGATTATTTGGGTCTTAACAGATTTTGGACATCAGGCACATGTTATTTTATTTTGCTGTTTTTTTTTTCCTGGCAGCAGGATGCCTGAAAATCCTGGAAAGAACATATATCCATGATTTGCTGCAAACAAAAGTAAAGCTGTTGATTAGGAATAGCATGTTATATTTCTTTTTATATTTTTGTTTTAATCATGAACCCAGCAGAGAAAGTTGAACAGTCACAGCACCAGCTGCAAGGAGATCCTCAGTCTCTATGTTGACTTTGAAACTTGAACCCATTTGCTAATAACTAAAGTTTATTTTTGCATATCATGCATGTTATTCAGTGTGTGTGTGTGTGTTTGTGTATTTTCAGCTGAGCGTTTTGGAAAAAAGCTGGAGGAGCTTTACAATGAGCGAGGAGCTCTGCAGCTGGGTTTACCCTCCAGACAGCCCAGCGTGGCCCAGTTCCTTGAGCGGCTAAAACATGTGGTCCACAGCGCCCTCAAGAAGGCAGACTGCAGTCAGTGCAGGTCAGATTCCATGATGTATTATTAGTGTAACCTCACACTATTCATGCTTAGAAAGAGGAAAGAAAACAGCAATATCTGATCCATGAACAAAACCTGTGCCCAGTTTTTTACCAGAATCACATTATCATTAGCTGTTGTTTGGACATGGAAAGTAACATAGTACAATTATGAGATACCTGTTTTTATTTTGTACTTTTACTGTACTACACTTCAGAGTCAAAAGTTCAAACTATTTATTTCTCTCTATATATTGATATATTTAGCTACTTGTTACTTGATCATATTAATAAAACACAATATGATCAACAAAAACATTTGGCTATATTATTAAGGAAATGTACAATACATTTTGCTGTATTAAAAAATAATGTTTTAGTCCTTTCAGCTTTTATTCTGTGTGTTCAGGGTCACCACAGGGGATCATTTATCCACATGTCGATTTGGCACAGTTTTTATGCCGGATGCCCTTCCTGGCGCATCCCCTCCCCAATTAAAACATTTGTCAAATAAACAGTAACAAATAGGTGGAAACAAACATTAGTGTAAATGGTACACTAAATATGTACTTGCTGTGTGTGGTTTGTTACAGAGTTTAGATGCTTTTCATAAAAGAAAGCAAAATGATACTATAATGTGAAAAATATTTAAGTTTTAGAAAAGTAGTGATTAAACACATTAAAATAAAATATTTGTCTTTTTGGCTTGTTGGCAGCAAGTGTGCAGAGCCTGATGCAGGGGAGCAGTTTGACCCAACACGCAGCCCATTGCAACGAAGAGATTGTCTGATCCAAGAGAAATGTCTGGTAGAGGTAAATTTAGCTCAGCTTAAAGCCTGCAGTGGTAATTTCTGTGTGCACTGTGTGTGTGTGTCTGTGTTTGTGTGTGTGTTTGTGTGTGCACGCGCGTGTGTGTGTGAGATTGGCTGCGTGCCAAATGTGTCAGATGCGCCCTACCTTTGATCACTACTGTTCCATTTTCTTCTTCTTTCTTTCTTTTCTTACTCTTGAAAACATAACAATCTCTAAATAAACCAATGCTGTCAGCAGTATTTGATTTAGTATTAAGGCTTTAATGGTAAAGTATCTTAGCTCATTGTCAGCAATAATAAAATGAAACTCACAATAATACTGACAAATTTAATAAAGTTTAAACGACGAGACTGATGAGTAAAATCTGAAAATGAAATGAAACCTGTGCAGGAGGAGATAGCAAAGCTGGAGCAGAGGTTGGCAGAGCTGCGGGACCACAATCAATGCCTGGAGCAGCAGATCCAGCTGGAGGAGCAGCAGGTAGAGGCTAAGGAGCTGGAGAGCTCCGTGCTGAGGAGCTGCACTGTGGCTCAGCTCCGTGACATGAGCCGAACGCTGCAGGATCTCGTCACCTCTGAAAACCGTTTGCAGATCTCTGTCTCTCCTTCGTCGTCCATGCTCAGGTCAGCATCATGCACAAGCTGCATTTTCTTATGGTTTATTCTTGCACCAAAAATTGTTCACGTGAAAAATGAATGATATCAATGGACCTGAAAAGGTCTTACGCACATGTACATGGGCATGTAAGTTTGCAGTCAGATAAAAATGTTGAAAGACTGTCATAGACCTTAATTTGCAAGAAAAGAAGCCACTTACTTTCTCTGGGTTAAAAATCTTCGCTACATTTTTCATCATTAAATAAATATAAATAAATAATAAATAAAATGTCAAAACATTTTTAAATTATCAGCTGCTTGGGCTGTCTTATGCATTCATTTCCCCCACTGGTTAGCTACAGGTTTCACTTGTATGCATTATGTTTTATTACATTATAGATCATATAGTAAAACTCAAACACAAGTAACATGATAACACATATTGTTCCATTTATTCAGCTTAACAGATGGCTTAGCATAAGTTTAAGTCCCACGGTTTGCCTGATTCACTGTCCTGTGGTGACGCAGTAAGTACTCACTATAGTCCCTGCAGTATCATTAGTTACCAGGTGGGGCTGCTAGAGGGCTGTGAGTGGTATTGACCCTAGTCATCAGCCTATGAACGTTTTTCCTGTAAAAAACGTCTCATATTTTCTAATCATTACATTTGCCTTTAACTATTCGTTTGTCCTCTAATAAATTAACATTTGGAATAAATAGTAAAGTAAAACCGCCTTATAATAAGAAATTACAACACAGTCAAAATCTTATCATCTTGTTACAACATTTCTAGTTACTGCACAGAATAAAAAAACAGCATTTGATATGGCTACATTTGTGTGCACTTTTGAATGTTTTTTTAATACATCCACAAAAGCTCTTACCGTTTCTCTTTTGGGACAAATGCACTAATGAATGTAATGTGATGCAAGAATTTGTAAGACTCAATAAAGAATGTGTAGTTTAGTATCAGCCTCAGAGACTATATATCAAGCAGCCACAACTATTTTGTCTTTATTCCTCCCATTTCCTGTGCTCTCAATCCTCTTCTGTCCCACCTGCCTCAACCTGCTTTGAATTTTAATGACTTTTCTCCGATGCAAATCATTACTTTGCATCATATCCTCTGAAGTTAATAGCTTGTGAGGGAGCACTGTGGAAAGCCTCTATGTCTTGCCACTCATTAGAAAGGCACGTAAATTGTACTTATCGCCTTCTCTGTGGCGTGACCCACCATCACTGGGATAATTTGATATCTGACATATTCTCACCCTCACTGAAATGCATTTATTCTCGCTACTGATTGAAATTGGGACCTCAGATTGGGTATTCGGCTGCACATCTCCAGGTGGCGTGCTTTAGGTCATCATGATGATTGTGTTGCAGTTCCCTTTCCAAATAACACAGGGCGTTTCTCTCTCTTATCAAGGATTACTGAAATCCACACTATTCAGAGTAGCTGCAGGAATGGATGTGGTAACACTGATGTTCATATTTTACATTGGTTCACTGTGAACATGAGCTTGAATAACACCAAAAGGACACACACACTGATTTTTGTATTATGAGACTATTGGGACTGACTCAAGGTGACAGTGTTGAAGGTAATGGATTTTTACCCCCCCCTCCCCCATTTACTAATTAATTTATATCTCTGTCACCAAATTATGTGACCTTAATGGTTTGTCCTGTTTGCATGTTTGCATATAATAAAATCATTATTGATCTCATGTTTACCCTTCATAAATTTGATAATCAAATTTCTTAATTTTTAACTGAGCTGCTTTTCTAGGATTTTTATGTACTCAATACCAGGAGCATTGCAAACTCAAAGTGATGGAACCCAGACAAACAATAGTGCAGCACATAATATTCTATAGTGTACCGAAGAGGTGCTTGTTATCTCTGAATGAGCCAGATTAACCATTTCTCCGTATTTCCACCTTTCCAATTCAATTCCAGCTTTTAGTTCCAAATGTGAACTTTAAAGTATAAGGCTTTAAAATGTTTGTACACACTAAGTAGATGGTATACAGATATAACATTCTATTTGTGGTTATATGCAGGAGATTGTGTTATGTTTTGCAACACAAATACAAAGATGCGACCTTACCAGTGTATAATTAGTGCATACTCTTGCTGCCATCCACATTCTTTTATAAAATGTATATAAGATTTAGCAACTCTCTCTAAATCCAAGATAAAATAATATGTTAATAGCAGCCAGATGAGAAGATTCAAAAGTTAGCTGGTGGACTTCTAAGCCTCTCATCTGTAGATTTCTTTTTGTGCTGCACTGTAACATTTTTATTTCCACTTTGCAGGCTCCAGGAGCAGGAGCAGGCCCTCAATCTGTCCATCAAGGAAGCTACTGCTAAAGTAAGCCACTGTTCTTTTCAGCTCAGCTTCCTCTCAGCATGCCAACAATGACTGAATGTGTATGAATGTCTAATGAGCAATAAGTCAGAATTCACAGTATGTGTATTCTGACAGCCTCAGTGTGTTAAATATGCATACTAAATGTCGATGTCTGTATTCATGTGGCTGTTTCTATTTGACAAGGCAATGAACTCTCCATACTTGTGTGCTAAGGCAGAGACACAGCAGGAGATGCCATTTTGAATGAATCCTCCCTAAAAATCGTCTCTAAAACAATACAACAATGTAAAAGAAATGTTGGAAATGCTGCCAAATCTGTGGTCTTTCTGCGTAAGTCAGTGCTGGATTTGTATGTGTGAATGGCTTACCACACCATGTGCAGTGTCTCTGGAGTTTGCTCTTGCTTCTCAGGGGTTCGCTGTTCCCTCTTCCTGATCTCTATACATACTGTGGAAACAGCCAGCAGCAGCAGAAATATGTACTGACTTAATAGAACGAGAAGGAGGCACAGCAGGGGACGGAGGGCCCAGTAAAGACATTTTTATCCTGTCACTGTGTCCTTTAAAAATCCATCATCAAATGGTTGGTTGATGCTACAACTGTACCTCAAGGAAATATATAGGCTTTCCACCAAGAGACGCTTTTACCACAATGACAAGATTGTCTATTGTTGAGCTAAAATGAAAAGGTTTGTTCCTAAATGAGATATCCACCATGTGGAAACTGGCACACCCGCTGTGACAAAATGATTGCTGCCATGAAAGTAACTTTTACTTTTTCTATTGACTTTTCAAAATTGACAAGGCGGCCGATGTTTTGAAATTCAATCAACAGTGTCAGAATTTCCACAGTTTGAAAAGCACTTCAGAGCAGATTTAAGTTCATGTTATGCATAAAAAAATTATGCAAGCCTGTTTGAAAAAAAAGAAAACCAACACTATTTCCTATATTTCTGTGGGAAGAAAACTCCCTGAAGATGTTCCGCCTCAGAAATACCAACCTATTTGACAGCCTTTTCAAAGTGTTGCACAAAACTGTGTCAGATTCAAGAAGAAAATCCAGCTCCACATCCCTTTGAGCAGTGAAAACAGTTCCTCAAAAGAAGGAAGCACATCATGGGGATTGTATCTGGCGGTAACTCAAAGTGAATACATTGGAAACAACAGAGGTTTAAAGGGCACAGTGAGGGCAGATGGGGGCCAGACAGGGTGTATCTGAAGGCATCAATTCCTCTGTGAATACCCAAGTGATGAGGTGCTGCATCACCACCAGCCCTGTGACATTCAAGGCCTTTTTCTTCTTTGACATTGGCATTGGCATCTTTTATGGAGATTTCACATTTCCCTGTCTGTTCAAGTGAAAGGAGACACACTCTCTTTCTTACTAAAGGTTAAAGACAAGGTAACACATTTGGCGTTGATGCTCTGCTGTGTATTCAAAGCAGGGCGAGCGCAGAAGGATGGAAATGAATCTGTAAGGTCTTGTAAGAATGAGTGTCAAAAGGAAAATGAAAGTGGAATTGGAAATGAGCTATCCATCCTGTGGGATCCATGTGTCTGCAAAGGATTTGTTAGTTACCCCCCCCCCCACTCTCTGCTCCGCTTCTTGTTCTTTTTTCCCCAGGTGGTCATGAGTCAGAGGCTGGGCAGCAGCCTGAGGAGGAAAGCCAGCGAGACTGAAACGCAGCTTTTGGCACTGCACGAAGCCAAACTGGCAGCCATCTCAGGTAGCGCTCCACTTAGCTCCACCCAATACACCCCTGTCTAGATTTCACATCTTTTATTTACCTCATTTACTTGAATGGCTTGTCATTAGCCTCACTTAATTGCATCATTAATGATCGAGGTGCTCATTAAGGAGCGCTGTAAGAGTGATGGCCTCCTGTGGTGCATGGGTGCAGGTAACGACTTCGCCATCGCCAAGGAACTGAAGGCTGAGATGAAGGCGGTGTACCTGGAGCAGGACCGACTGGAGGCTCTGGCTAAGAGGCTGCACACCCTTTGCTCAGGGAGCAGCCAGGAGCTGACCAGGATGAAAGAGCAGCGGCAGCAGCTCAGACAGGAGCTAGAAAAAAGGGAGGCCCAGCACGGTGAGTCACAGAGGCCAGTCTAGATCCTTTCATCTCAGAGGAGAAGTTGCACTGCTGTGGGCAGGAGGATAGAACTAAAGGCAATAAATCCTCCTCATTACTGCCACAAACACCTTCTAAGGCCAACAAATAAATCTCACTAATGCCTATCGACAGCTTTACTGATGTGTGTAGTTACATTTACATAGCTTCAGGAATAATTTGACATTTTGGGAAATACAGTTATTCACTTCTAATTACAGTGCACAAAAAGATTGATACACTGCCTTTAGACCCATATGAAATTTAGTGACATCCCATTCTTAATCCATAGGGTTTAATATGACGTCGCCCCACCCTTATAACGGCTATAACAGCTTTAACTCTTCTGGGAAGGCTTTCCACGAGGTTTAGGAGTGTGTTTATGAAATACATAATACACAGTGCTCGCAGTCTTCGCTCCAATTCATCCCAAAGATGTTCTATCGGGTTGAGGTCAGGAATCTGTGCAGGCCAGTCTAGTTCTTCCACACCAAACTCACTCATCCACGTCTTTATGGACCTTACTTTGTGCACCTGAATTCATTTATTTGGATGGGTGAGTGAATACTTTAGGCAATATAGTGTATATTTCACATTAAATATGATGCAAATGCTAGCTGTTTAGCATAGCTTAGCAAAAAACATCTTAAATCTCACTATACATTGCTTAAGCTTGTATAAAAAAAATAAAACTGACACATTGTAGTTTTATTACTTCTTAAAGCATCTGGCTAATTAAACCACCCACATATACTTAAAATACACTTTTCACACTTTCAAACAATTAAGATAAATATTTGAGGATGAGGAGACCATCCTTCCTCATTTTCTTTAAGAGGTTTTCCCCTGTATGGCCTCAATCAAACTGTGTTGACTAATTTTAGGCCCATCTCCAAGTTTCATTTCAAAAATCTTAGAAAAAGTGGCTTATGTGCAGTTAAAGTCTTTTTTGGAATAGCACATTTTTTGGAGGTCTTTCAATCTGGCTTTAAAACCCTGCATGGCACGGGGTTCCCCAAGGCTCAATTTTGGGGCCTCTTCTTTTTTCCTTTACCTACTTCCCCTGGGTTCCATCCTCAGAAAGCATGGTATTTCTTTTCAATGTTAGGCTGATGACATATATGGCTTTTTCTTTAGTGGCATTTATATGCCACTAAAGAAAAGTGACGCTTCCTCTATTAAATCACTTCTGTCATGCCTTGTTGACATTAAGGACTGGATGGCCCCAAGCTTCTTAAAATGTAATCAAAAGAAAACAGTAGTAATGGTGTTTGGTCTAAATGGTTCGGATAACCCCCCATCATTATTTATCCTGGGTTCATTCTACTTACCATAGACTTGTCACCATAGCAGTGATGTAGGTTAAATTGAGCTGTGCTGTTTTTTGCTCATTTTGTTGCTTTAAGAACACAGTAGCAATAGCAATGTTAACACAATGTTGCCTATTTTTACTAAAAGCATTTCTAAAGTAAAAGCATAATTCGTGCAAAGTTGTATTTTTGGCCAAAAGACAAATTTCTGTTTAATAGTCACTGTAGTTTGAGGTCTTTTTTTGCTCTCCAGGAGGAAATACAGCATGTGGCTCTTATGTCACAGCTAAATGTTCCATTACGCTCACAAGCTAATAGCTACTTTGTCTGACTGCTGTTTTGGTGCTGGGCAGGCAGTGTACAGCCTTTGCTCAAAATAGTTACCTGCTAGGGCTGGAAATGACACCGATGAGAGTGCTGAACCGAAACACTAAATTTGTAGGTCATAAAACAGTAACAATAAAAACATTGCAATGCTCCATAGCGATAAGTGCAACTGCAGTGTTAAATGATTATCTGACGACCCCTTGCAACAGTCGCAAGGTGTCGTCGTTTTTTTCACTGTCGATATAATAAGCTTTAAATAATCATATATTAAATTAGATAAATGCACAATTTTCTAAAAGAAGAATACAGTGTTTTTTTTTTCCTTCCCACTGAGTCAAGAAAACATTTGTAGTATTTTTGAAAGATGACTCTCTTTTCTTTGTGAGTACACCTTTTAAATATCACTTCAAATTTGAATCATGAGAGCTCTTTAAAAGACGAGTCCTCTCTTGATGTTGATGTCCGCGCGGGGGAGGACATCAATGGATGACGACTTTTCTCCAGAATGTGGGAGAAGTGATCTGTTGTCGGTAGGGACTCAGCTCCAGCAGCAGGATTGGCAGTTGTTAAGAGAAGGAGGAGTAGGTGGGGTGGTGGGGGATGTGTAGGGGGAATGAGGTTTAGATTGTGTGAAGTACCCAATTACCTCCAAGCCACTCAGTGCAGACAGGATATATTAGCATACACACCTACCCTCTCCATCCAGAGGAGGTCTGAATGCAGCTTAAAGAAGAGGGCTTACTTTTTTGGCGTCAGGGTGGGCAGTGGGTTTGTCTTCTTGGGACTGTATTTTGATGGCACCACCTACAGTATTACTTAGGCTAGTCCATAAGTCACAGAGAGAGAGTTCTGATAAAGGTCACTTCGCTCTGTGAGGCACTGAGACGGGGAGAGGTAACCTGACGAGCCAGAGCATGTTATGAGGGCCTGGAGGCTTGAGCTCTGGATCGCAACAAACATGTGCAATCAGTAATTTAACATAGGCTGCTTATCTAGACCATTAAGGTTTCTGGCTACAGGATCACCATCAGTGTAGAGTCACTTTCTTGTTCTGATTGCACCCTCTCTTGTCGCTAGGGGGCACCCTTTCATTGTTGCAATCAGATGCTGGACGGGTGTTTTTGTTCATGTCACTTCCATGTTTTATATTATTGTTCTTTTCACTTGCAAAAGCAGGTACGACTACTTTAGATCGCACGAATCTAAGTCACCTAACTGAATTTTGCTTGCTAAAATAACTTCTTAACAACCATCACTTGCTTAATCACAAAGTATTAATCTTTTCTCTGACAACCAAAGACATGTTTAAGTTCACGTCAGTAGGCTAAATACACAGTGCTGCCTCAAACATAATAATGCAACTCTCCGGGACATAAAAGCGAGGAAACCAATGGCATGCTAAACAAAGGAACGCGAATCAGGTGGGTAACACGTCATAATTGTGGGAAGACACAAGGAAGTTAATGATTGGTTGTAGAGCTTGCTCAAATGCTCAAGTGGCAAGCACACAATATGGCAGCAGCCGCAATTTCATAATGTGTTGCTGACACCAAGAAAGGGGCTCATTAAACTGTCATCCTATTTGGTAATAAGGGGTTGGCACATGCTATCTGGAAACTGATAGCCCACAAACAGCACATTACCATTTCTTTAGCTCAAGGGGATTAGAAATTACTGTCTGCTTCAAAGTCAAAATGGCCGTCATTTTGGTTTCTGAGGCATTTCGAGCACATTCTTATGACACTAGCGTCATCTTAATAACAAGAAATCCATAGGCCTGTTCATGAGAAGACCTATTGTCCAACACATAGCTCACTTGATACATTCACAAAATCAATACGCTTACATTTAATTTAACAACACAGCTTCAGCTTGTTGAGCATCTCCGCCCAGCGTATTTCAGTGTGGTGGTGTGGGGGTTTTTGGCCCGGGAGCCATTACGTTTCTAATTGCCACGAGCATGAGTGCTGATGAATACCAAACCCATTATAGGCAGAGGGCTGATTCCCCGCTGAGAGTATAATTTTGTCCCCAAGAGAGATCTGGAGTGATACTAAATTTACAAATAAATAATTGAAGAGCTGAATAAGATGAGTAAATGACCCCCAAGAGTGAGGACATTCAATTTTGGAACCTGCGTCAGAGTGTGTTCCTCTTGATTTATCTAATGCTTATTTAATGCTGTTGTTAGTATTCAGGCAGTATTTTCTGCAGCAGTTAGGTAATTTGGTGATCTGCGATGAAGAGAGTTGTCTGCCCCACACGACTCCACTGGAACACATGTTTTTCATCCTCTTTGTACAGGATTTTGGATCTTTTCCAGGCCAAACTTTACTGTGCAATACCAGTCCAGCACCTGTGTGCACATGAAAATACTGACACTCTGTCTTATTAAACAAATGCAGTATTAAACAAATGCAGTTTCCTTTAAGTGGAGTGCCAATGGCTACGGACGTATATAATTTATTCATGATTCTGCCTGTTTCACGGCACTTCTGTTGAGAACATGATGGAATGTGTGACAGCTCTTCACCTAAAGAGTGTCTGAATGATTGAGAGTCGTGTAATGGTTAAGTGGACCCGGGAGAATTTGTTTTTTTTCATCCGAAGTTATGACAGTTTTCATTTTTCCTTTGATTCAGTGGAAGATGTCATTTCATTGTGAAATCGTCAGGAGTATCATGGCGTTTGTACCCAAAAGAATTGCAGTAAAAACAGAGAGCTTGATTGAGGTGTCACTACAACAGCTCCCTCTTATGCGTCAATCATTTATTTATTTATTTATTTATTTTTTCTGAGTACACTGAAAACAAAGTTGAGAAATTTGACCACAGTTTGTTTTCAGCCATGCTAATATGACCTTAAGGATAGTAAAAGTTCTGTGTCTGTCCATATTGGTCCAGATGGAAATCTCAAAAACTACTGGATAGATTAACACCTGGTAGTAATTTTATTCTCAAATACTAAACCAAGATGATGATACTAACATCCAAATGTTAGTGCTGTTTTTAGCTTTGCAGACATTAGCATTTTGTTCAAAGCACTGCTGTTTCTAACAGACCCACTAGTGTGACTGTTCCTCTATTATTTAGATTGAATTCTTCTGTGGAAGGAGGCTCGAAATTCAGAAAAGTGTTTTTGTAGATGTTTTAGGCTGGTGCTAATGGGCTTTCCCGGAGGAACTTGAGGAAATAATAAGATGCCAGTTTAATGGAGCAGGATTGTGTACAGGTGAGGTGCAGAGAGCTGTTTAAGAGCTTGCACATTTTGGGAGAGTTCCTATTCTATTGAGATTCTTACCATTTTTCATATTCAGTCATAAGATAAAATGTTATTTTGCGGCCCACGGCAAAGTAAGTTTAGATTCTCCTCTAACAAACAGTCAGCTGCATTTGACTTGAGTCATAATAACAGTGAGCATGTGTAACATTTCCGTCAAAGCAATTCAGCTCCCATACCTAAAATGTATATATATCCACCCAAGCACAGATTTTGTACACACAGCCAATTTTTTGTCAAATGACTTCTTTTGTTGTGCATTCGTGCAAAGCCTCACAATATGTTACGCCGTGCCAGCTGCAATCTGTCTACTGCTCTGCTTTGTGATCCCATAGCCTTAAAGCATCGTGGGTTATTGAGTGTCTGTCTGAGATATCAGGCTGTCCCTCTCCCTCCATTAGCCATGCTGCTGGGCTGCTGTTAAGTTCAGATACATTCATACAGTGTGAGTGTCTGCATATGCTGACTGTGTGTTTGTGTTACCTGCAGTGCTGTTTCACTCAAACAGCCCTAGCCAAGCTTAAACACATTAATCACAGTCAGTGCCTTCAACTCAATTACAAAGACACACAATTTCTCTTCGTCCTTATTATGCGCAAGCTTTAATAGCGCACATATTTTTGGCGCTGCGTGCCAACACACACTAACACGGAGCTGCATCTAATTTGTTAGACAACACGAAGGCCTCACAGATGTTGGCTGCTGTTATTGTTTCAAGGCAATGAAGGAATTACTGCATTATTCACTTTCAATTATGGAGCTGTTCAGATGCTCATAATGCAGCAGCAAATCTGAACACCTTGCCATCGTTAAATTCTGCTGGCTCATTAAAGCCCATAACTTCATCATCGAGGATTGCGCATAACTGTAAGATATATCTGCTTCATTTGCTTTGTCTGACATCACTGATTTTAATGATTAGATTCATAATTTTTATCAACTTTACATCTATTTAGCTCAAGTAATTATTTCTTTAAGAGACTAATGAATGAGAATTTTGAAGCGAATGGAGGTTCTGCACCCCCTAGTAACACATTACCGTTATCTTTCAATAGTGTTTCATTCCTGTTTGTATTATGACTGAGTGGGCTCTTCGATTTTGGCTGATCCTTGGCAGCAATCAGTGATTTTTAGCACCTGCTGAGATCACTGGTGTGAGGGAAGGTTAAGCTCATGAATTTTCCAATGGCCACTTTGTGAACGCTTCTGTGAAGTTCCCTCAACACCAAATATACTGCCGCATGTATCAGCGACTAACAGAGAGGCTTTCTTTTTTTATGGGATTTTTAGTGCCGATTTTATTCGCATGGCCTGCCAATGACAGCAGCCTCCTGCGGAGTTACAGGAAGTGGTAATATCACCCAGAGCTCTGGTTCCACTCAGCACAGGAGGAGGCTCGGCTGCTTGATGTCTCGTCCCCTTCCATAAAAGAAAGATTATTTTCATCTATCACGCCTGAAAAGGCTCACTAGTATTGCCCCTGGTTGGTATGGCGACAGGATGGCACACTGACTCGACTCTGAGCACCTCAATATTAGCATAGGAAGAAATATTAAGTTAATACAGTCAGGTCTGTATCTCCCATCGTCATCTTCCTTTTTATATTGACGTTTTTGATTCCAAACTGTTTGTCATTTCTAAATCTGGCTGCTCTTGTTTGAGCCATAGCCTGCTTTGTCATTTTTCATCTGTACATGCTTTGCGCCACCCAAAGTCAGTCTTAATGCCCCTATGCATTATTCAGTGGCTATCTCCTTGCATGCTGCTTAACGAAGCCAGCATGAATGAAAGTTGACAAGAGAAACTCTGTCAGGTAGAATAGGATCTCACATAGCAATTACAGGGATGGTAAGTGAGCTGTCTGGTCCACGTATTCCAGATCTGTTCTCCAGATATGTGATAGCTACTCTGGGGGCCTCACTCTTCCCTCTGATTGAGCAGATTTGGCCACTTTGAATGAATACAACTCTCAGGCAAGACCTCCCTCTCTGTGACACACACATGGAACCACCATAAATAGCCTGACTACCTTCATCTCATTACTTCCCCCAAAGTGTGGATGGGAATGAATGTGTTTAAGTGTGTGTCACAGTCATTTTTTCTCAGACATTTTCTCTTTCCTCCCGCTGTTCCAGCCCCCAGCCTGTCTCATCCTGGAGCTGATGCTGTCTAATAACCACCATCAGGACAATGATACAAATTATATTTCAAACCACAGTGTGATGCAGAACACCCAATTAGGTGACTTTCTCTCAGCGTGAGTAGTCACTGGGAGCAAGTTAAGTGAAGTTACGCTAGAGTAGTTTCTAACCATTGTTGGTTTGTGTCTTCTTAAAATTAAGCAATGTCTATTTTTAACCTTCATTAAAGCTTTTTAACGTGGGACTCTGAGTAGGTTGACTTTCATTCAAATTTCTTTTAACACTTTCTTGCCGAGAATTCAGTGAGAAGTTTGATACCAGTCTCATAAGTGTAAAGTAAACTTGAAGCTGTTACAGCAACCAGTATTTGATTTAACAAAGCTAACACCTCTAAAACTCACCAATGAACTAATGCATTCACAAGGTAATAACAGATGGTTTATTTCTTGGTTAAAGCAAGAGCTTTTTGGAGTCTGTACCAATGGGAAATAGGCCCAACCAACCCTAACTGTAGCGTGTATTGCTAAGCTAAGCTATCTGACAGGATGGTTTCATGCTATTTCATGTTGTGTACGTCAAATTCTGACCGTACAATTTAAATATCGAGACCCAAGTCCTTGTATATTGTAGCTTCAGGTTCCTGTTCTTAGCTGACAGGAGTGTTGCACCTGGTGTGGTCTTCTGCTGCTGTAATCCATCTGCTTCAAGGATTGTGAGTTCAGACATGCTCTTCTTCAGCATCAACAAGGCTTTTTCACCCAGAGAACTTCTGCTTAGTGGATATTTTCTCTTTTTTTAAACCATGCTCTGTAAACCCTAGAGAAGGTTGTTAAAATCCTAGTAGGTACTTCAGGTACTGAAATACTCAGACCAGCCCATCTGGCACCGAAAGCCACACCACGATAAAAGTCATTTTAAACATCTTTCATTCTGATGCTCGGTTTGAACTTCAGCAGATCGTCCTGACCATGTCCACATACCCTAATGCACTGAGTTGCTGCCATGTGATTGGCTGATTTGCATTAACGAGCCGTTGAACAGGTGTACCATTTAAAGTGCGTGAGTATATATGCGTTGCAATTTGATGTAAGTGCATTCTATTTTTCAGAGATCTGCTACAGTGGAAGGGGGGCATATTCTCATGTTTCATACATGAGCTCATTAACAGTGCTCAGATTGCCCTCCTCTCCATCCTGACTAACACTCAGCCAGCCTGCATCTGCCTCCTCAGGCAAAGCTCAATGCTGGCAGAAGGGTACAGGAAGCAACATAAGCTATCCATTCAACTTTATGCCCCACAGAAAAACTGGCACAATGTAAGACCATGATAACTTCCCCTTTTATCCTCAGGCCATCTCCAATTTGATCCCATCCATGAGCGGTGGAATAATCTTTTCTCACTTGTTTGTCTTAAGAGAGAGCCAGCTAGGCCTCAGTACTGAACCCAGTACTGTTGCAGGTTCCCAGCATTATGCTACTGCCCACTGTGATGACTACCTAGCCCAGTAGAGCCAATGTACAATATAGCTAATGACAAGTCAGTTTTACTGGTATTAGAGCTGTAATTGGTTGCTAGGATACCCCTGGCTAATAAAAGTAGTAAATGAAGTGCAAGTAACAGGCTGTTGTTCTCTTTGTACTTCTCTCTCTCCACACAGAAAGCCAGCTGAAAGAGAACACTACCAAATATATTGAACTACTGGAGGACAGATTGCAAAGGTAAGAGTATTTTGTCTTTGTAATACACACAGGACACAGTATTCAAACAGGAGTAACAAAAACAGACATAAACAGAGCAATAGCCTCCAAGGAGTTTCTACTCACCTTTATTGTCCTCCAACTAGAGCACCATCTCCCCAATACATCACTTCACCCAACACATCATGCACTCACACCTTTTTCTCCTGCTGTTGTTTCCCAGAGCCCCTTTCTCACATTTTGCTCAGTCTCTCACCTGCACAATTTGTCTTCCTCTTCTCACCTTCCCACATATTTTCTGTACCTTCATTGTTTATACCTCTATATCACCTTAGTTTTCACCTCTTCTCCCTCTGATCTGTAAAGCATTTCAAACAAACTGTATCTTTTTCTGTCTGTTTTATTGTTTTAATCTGCATCCCAAAGATCCTGCATCACTGAAGACAGTGTTGCAAGTGGTTGCTGCTCAGGCTGCCTGACAGCAACAAAGCAGCACTTTGATGCGCTGAGTGACCGACTTTTTGAACAGAGGGTGTGGAGCCCAATCAAATATTGACACCATACGCCTGTTTATGAATCCTTATGGAGATTAGAGCTCCTCTAGCCTGTCGCTTCAGCAGACAGACAGCACCAAGTAGCTGCAATGTGATCAGCTATTATTGTGCAGCATTTTGGAACCATTTCAGTTTTACAAATGGGCAAATTGAGCTGGTAATATTTTTGTGTACACGATCCGAGCGGTGCTTTTCACTCAGTCTCTTTTTTAAAGCAAGGTTGGACCACCCAGGGTTACTGTGAACCAGGAAAAGCCTATATTGACACTGTGTGTCTGCTTGGCCCTGGTACTTGTTTGTGGTTTGTGAGAGGTAGTAACTCTCTGTTTTGCATCCTTGGAGCGGCAGGGTCACCTCTCTGGCTGGAAGCCAGGAGTCAGTCACACACTGCAGGGTTGTTTGTTGTTGAGTGATACATGGCTGCGATTTCAGTGCCCATTGGGGAAGCATGGCTTGGGACCTTTTCTGTCAATAGGGCAGATGTTTTTGTTTGGTTTTCCTGGAAGTAGTTGTCTGCACCAAATAATTTACCAACTGTTAGAATTGTGAAGAAACCAACTTGGTAACATAAGCTGATCTCCTGAAAAAGACATTTTCAGGGTATATTACAAAAGGTGTAAAAGTCCAGCCTATTTATACACTATGTGCACTTTTGTAACTAGACACATACTGTACAGTAGATGGTAACCTCTAAAGGTCACTATAATTCAACACAGAACCTTCAAAGTAAAAGTTAACTTACATTAATAGCAAAAATCCCAAAATGCCGTCCCAATAACAAGAAAAGAAGTAAATGTATAATGACTATTGATTATTCATACGCACTTAAACAACCACAAACTGTTTTTTTTTTTTTTTATAAGTAATACTCCGGAGATTCCATAAAGTTAGGGTACTCACAAAAGTCAAATTTAAAACGATTAAAATCTAAAACGTTTAGTTTGTTTTAACGGTCAAGAGCCAAAAACGCTGAATCAGACAGGTTTTAGAAAGCACCAGTAGCCTCATTCGTAGTCCTATTCTGTCTGTTAAGTGCTTTATGCCTTTAAAAAAATCTACTCTTATTATCTGTACCACAGACACCATTATCAGTCCACTACTCTGGTCCAGACTAAACTATCACAACCACCATTTAATGAAGTGGCACAAAACTTTGTAGAGACTTTTATTGTTTCCACAGGGAGGATTTTACTAATATTAAGGATCCATTCCATACACACTGATGTTGCCCTCAGAAAGATTTACAATAACATTGTGACTTGATGCCATCATTGCATTACAACACAGCTCTGCCTACTGTACAGTCTCAGTGCAGTTATTCTGATTATATCAGTTTCACCAATAGATTTTATAAATTATTGCTGACACTGCTCACACATTGGTTGTATCCATCCAAATTGTCATTAAAAGAACAATTACAGTAAAGGACATCTGCTTATAGGTACTGGGACTTACAGGATATTTTCCTGCTCATCGTTTAAAAATTATTGACTCTTCAGTGTTGGATCACCATCTATAAATAGAAGCAGTCCACAGCAAATCTCAAATACAGCTCTGGCTTTAAGGCAGGACCAGTAGCTTCCACCAGCTCTAGTTTGGCACAGTGCCCCATATTTGACAAGCCTGAATGGACAGTTGTCCCCACACTCACATCTACACACTCCCACACACACTCAGATACACATGCACAGCCATCATCCGCTGTAAATTTTGTCAGTCAGCTCTAATGTACATTACCATTGATGGAGTGCTGTGGTGATGGGAGGTGAGGAGAGGAAAATGGGGGAGGGGAGGAGAGAGGAAGATTAGTACTGGTGAGATGGCTGGTCTCCGTGGAGACGGATGGTGTTGAAAAAACCAATTATCTCCTCCTTGCTAAAGACTAGAACAGGATGTTAGAGCAGTGCAGATGCTGTAAGTGTGTCAGCAGAACAAAAAACATTTTATTCAGATTAGCAGCACAGCATAGTTGTTTGGCACATTGTGCAGATGTTTCATTAGGAATGCCTCTTGTATTTTTCCTACATTTATGAATTCTTCTGTTGAGATTTGGATGTCATTTATCATTTTTAACAAATACAACTGCCACATAAATGCCATTAAAATATTCACACAAGACGTGTTCTCTTAGTTAAAATTGACGTCATGCTGTGGCCATATAAATGGGGTAAAAAAAACAACTCACTTTTCATGTGCAAAAAGACAATCTAAGGTGTTGGGTGCTAAACTGGCTGCTGTTAAAACGTCCCCTGAAATAAAGCCCCCCACCTTACAAACAGTTCACTTCATCCAGCCATCACACCTCATCCAAGAGTCGCCACCTTGGATTTCACCATATTATTAACACAGCTGCTGATATTTGGGATCTGCACAATTAAGGTGAACTATTCCTCCCGCTTTTTTTCCTTTCTTAAGTGTGAATACCCATTGAGTTAACTGCTTTTGGTTATGCTCAACATGAGAGGTACTGACACGGGTCTACAGATGAAAGTCACATCCATGTTGTGTTATTCAGGACACTTAATTTCTCAAGGAGATGCAGCTTGCTTTAGCCCAAAGACACTCATTGCTTGATTCTCAGTAACTCCAGCTGGGACTGAGGATAGGAGCTGTTTTCACAGTCTGTCTGATATTGGAGTCGAGGTGTGAAACCTGAGGATGCAGCTCCAGTTCTGTAGGACCTGATGGTGCATAGAGTTCAGAATACTGGACAGACGGTGTCTGTCTCTTGAGGGCTCTGACTAAACCTACTGGTACTAGCAGGACTAGAACACTGCTCCTTTGCTCTTCACTTACTGTATATTCATAATCCATCCTCCGTAGTTGTCTGTGTGCTACTGCCTTGAGGAGAAAGAGCAGTCCTGTCAGTCAGCAGCCCACAGGGGGGCTGTGAGACTGTAGACGGAGCGTGTCTGCCTGTCTCTCCTTCTTATTACTGGGCCATCAGCGGAGCAGCACACCCACACTCTGCCACTGTCAAATAGCACGCTGAGCGGCTGCCACCAATTAACCCCTGGGCGAGAAGTTCATACCGACGGGCACCAGGATGCCACCGTCACAGGGATGCTTAGGCATTGACATGTGTGAATTTTCAGTACACAAAGCTTTAATTCAATGTTGTATTTGTAAAGAAGCTGGGTTGTCATTGAAGACGAGCTCTTGTAATAGATGAGGCCAGCTTTGACATTCTTTGAGGAATTCATGATTGTATGACACTCAATGGCCACAGAAAATGATTTATGGGTGTGTGTAAGTTACTTTACCATGTGTGCCCACCCATATCTGTGGGTGTCCCTGTGTGTGGGTGTGTGTGGGTGTCCCTGTGTGTGTGTGTGTGTGTGTGTGTGTGTGTGTGTGTGTGTGTGTGTTTGTGAGTCCCTTTCCATTTCAGGAGGGACAAATAACAATAGCATGGCTCACTGGGTGCGTCCCCACTATAGCAGAATTCAGAAGCAGCGGCATTGAGTAGCAAAGTGGAGAGGGCGGGGGGCTGGCCCCGGCAATTTTTCTATTGTCTGTGTGCCAAATGAAGGTTAGAGAACGGCTGAGAGGCGTGCGTTGGCAGAGTACAGAGGTTGGCAGCCTTTTCAGGCAGGAGATGGGCTGGAAAACAAGTGGCTTTCAATTTTCAGGGGGCCTCATCACTGAGAGAGAAAAAAGGAACAGAGGGAGAGATTAAACAATACTGTTTGTGTGAATTTTGACTTTGAGTTTGTTTATATATGATGGCGAATGAGCAATTCCTCAAATTAATTCGTGCAGCAGAGATGCACAAGGTGAAAATGCAGAATATATTACAGAGGCTTATATTTGTTTTTAGAGTGTGAAAATCTTTTCTTTTCTTTTTTTTTTACATCAATGTGAGAATTAGTGATTGTGACAGAGTATCTCCTCCTGGGTTGGCCTTCAGCACAGACAGAAAGACAGAGGACATTTCTATCTTTGAGATCTTCATCCCATATGTATCGAATAGATTTTCGTACCGCATGTATAGAACATACAATTTTCCCGCCATTTTGCCAGGTTTAGTTTCTTTGCCGCACAAGATCGATTTCTGGAAGGAAGGTTGCCAAGGTGTCACTACATTTATGCACGTTAGTGTACAATTCCTGTATTTTGTATCATATTTGTATTTTGTACTGTAATAAAAGTAGAATTTGTAACAAGATCAATGAATTTGGTGCTTCAGCTTTCACCTGCGACTATACTTGTTTGGGAATGATTTGTTGCTATAAACTCACGGAAGAATTATGGGGAATTAATGTAAATAGTATAAAGGTCAGAGGTCAAATATAATTCAGCAGTGTTTTTGTTTAAAGAGAATGCCAACCTCTTTTTCGTAAAAAGCCAAAATCATCAAATCTGTCGTCCTTTTAGAGGGAACTTCACTGTGTTGGACTACCGCACTGAATGGGGGACCTGATGTTAGTATAAAACACAAATAATTGCTTTGAAATGGTGACATGCCAGACCTAAATAATAGAAACGTGAGCTCCACTTTTCAGTAGAAAGTCCCCAAATAATATATTGAATTGGACGTAACTGCTTTAATTGTTATATTGGATATCTCTTTTTTTGCACTTGGAGCCTACATCTGGGATGCCACTGGGGTCAGTGCGAGGGAGAGTGAACAGAGATTACTGAATGTAACTCTAAAGAGAATCTTCTTGTCCTCCCCTTGAACTCCTACTTGATGACCCCATCCAGGTTCTCTTTTCTCTCTCTCTGCAGCTCTTTGAGGAAGAGGGCATCCTACCGGGGGGACATTCACACTCATTACATGTTGTCAGTAGACAATAGACAGTCCTTGAATGATTCATTTCTCCCTGTCACTCCTGTGTCACTACTTTATTATAGAGATTATATTAAAGATGTTCCTACTGTGCTCAGCTATCAGGCAGCAATTCACTGTTAGGGAATTTCATCTGAACGTCAGTATATTTTTCATACTATTTCATGTCCTGCTGTCCTAATTTTTCTGGGATCTTAATATCTGAATGACTACTGGTTCTGTTACATATATCAGAGGTTGTAACTATTTTGGTCAATTGAAATTTTGAGCAATATAATACTTTTGAGGGAAGATCAATATCATTCGGATTAGCCTAGATTAGCACAAAGACTGGATTTAAGGGAAAACAGCCAGCCTGGCTCTGTCCAACTATACAAAATGCCCAAAAACCTCACAAGTTAACATGTTTCAAATCATTCTTATGATAAACTGCACTATTTAAACAATTGCCTTATTACATCATATATACAGTATGTTTTATCTGTTTTATGTTTAGGTTTGTTTTATCTACAAAATATATATGAACACACGACAACATATTGTATCACAGTGTATATTTTGTATCTTTTATTGTATTGTATAATTTTTAACATCTCTTTTTGTTAATGCTCTACTGCACCGTGTCATAGCACAGGGAACCATCTCTTAACATACTAGTGTCTTCCTCTCCATAGTTGTGGGTGTCCGGGGCTGGAGCGCATCTGGGAAGCTGATCTTGAAGCGTGTCACCTGTTCTTGCGAGGCCTCCAGTTGCGGACTCCCAGCTCAACAGACATTGAAGAGCTCCCTTCTGCAGCAGTTAATCCTGCAAGCCAACCCTGCACAAAAGAAGAAGAAGACAGTGCCATGCTGACTGCTTTAGGAGGGCGCTGGTGTCCTGAGGCCAACTTACAGAACTCAGAGTTCACTAAGGTAACACAACAGTTAATGCCTTAATAACAGCACACAGTGTTGTGAACTTGAAATATACAAGATGCCCTTTTAGGGAGTTCTATTTTTTACATCTCATATTTTTGCCATTACATACTCCACAAATTAACCATCTGTTGAAAGGTCAGACAAAAACAGCCATTTTTTTTGGTTTTGTTTTGTTTTTTTAATTTTACTATATGACCTCAGCTAAAATCTGCATTTTTGGTTAGTCTTGCCACTTGACTAGAATGAAGATTTTCAGTACATTTATTCAGCTGTTGTCAGAAAATAAAAGTATTTTGACTGCAGCAAGATGAGCAGCAGTGTATTAGTGTGTTTTCTCCAAGGTATTTCTAAACAGGGAAAATGTGGGCGTGAAGGAGGAAACCATTAGAAAATATTTTGGCTTCCCTGAAGAGTTTCTGAATACACATTTAAGAGTCTATTTCTCCACGATTACATGTGTTTAGTGGTAATACATGTAAGTGATGTGTGTGTTTGCATGTAAGTGTGTGAATTCTCTGTGCTGGTCTGTCCCACAGTGAGTTGAGGTCCACTGCCCCAGGGTCTCTCTTCTCCTCACACTTTCTACGCCCACATAGTCTAACAGACTCTGTTGGCTTTGTTCCTATCTCAGTTTTTTTAAAGTACACTTTCCAGAAATGTTTTTGTGAGACTATATTTTGTTAACTTGGCTCAAACATAGTGATTTAACATGTTTGCTGTTTTTCTGCAACACCTAAATTCACTTATTTCAGTATGGATTTCCTACACTCTGGCCATTAACAAATGTTTGGCAATGATTTAAACTGGTGCAGAATAGAGTCTTGCATGCATTCAAACTGGAAACTGTGGATAGGAATTGTCATTGTCAATTCTGTGCTGTAACCTCTCGTGCTGTAACTTGTTTCAGTCTTACTCTCTGCATCCATAAATACACACTTTGCATTGATGTGGTTTTTTTTTTTCTGGCCTGCCTGACCGCATTTTATAAACACAGATCATGCATGGATCTATTTTTTGCTTTTCCTTTGTTTCTTTCTGCTTCTCCTTTGTCCCACTAAAGCTCAGCCCCTCCTAACATTTCTCCGACAACTAAAAGGTGAGATAGCCATTTTTTCTTTTTTGTCTCCACCCTTTGCACTGTAGGCTTGTTGTCCTCGGGAAATGCGATGAAGCAAGAAATGTTTGACCATAAAGTATCAAATGTCCACTGAATCCTAAATGCAAAAATAAATTTTACTTCTTAAGGTTCAGGGCAACAGTTCAAAGTCACAATTTCACTTTGATTTTGATTATAGAAAAATATATAAAAACTAGAACTATACAAACTATAACTATATAAAAATATAAATTATATTTTTGCTATTAGCTTATTCTCCACTCCTTTAAAACTATATCTACCTGCATTAGTACACATTTTAAGAATCCAGATGGTAATTTAGTTTAATAGATATGTTGTTTGATGTCAGGCCACCAGACAACAGAAGAGTTTTATTTACCAAATGAATGACAGAAAACCTTTGCAATCGCATAAAAATCTCCATGAGACACATTATACTATATGTTGCTGTGAGGTGGATGTAACTGGAGTAAGCAAAGACAGTGTAGTTCTTGTGAATGATTAAAAATTGCAGCATTTAAACCATCTCATATCAGACACACTGAGGAGTTATAAATTGCCTGCATCAGTGTTTACTGCGGAGCAAAGCGATGAAGTAGTTAGTAAGATATTACACAATTTTTAATTAAAAATAATAATTAAACATTTTGTGATTATCATTTGTTGTTTGCCTTCCTACCCTAAAGCCACAAACAATATGTTAGCCTCCAGTAGGTACCGTAATTACCTCCTTCCTTAGTGAAGAATGTACAGTTACATACTTAGAATACTAACAAAGGGACCTGCAGTACAGATGAGCCAGTTAATCTATTTTCTTCTTGTCAGTTTTGGTGATGAATAATTACAACCTCTTCTCATTATGTTGATGCTCCTCACATGCAGTACACAGCCACCTTAATTGCATTTTCAATAATTCATGAGCAGGTTTATGACTGTGTGGCCTCAACAAATCTTTCCCTTTTGTTCCAGAAATTAGAGGAGTTTCTGTTCTGCATGGAGGACAATCACCTCGAGGTTGGTAATGTTAACACTGTCAATTTATTGAATGTTATAAGAGTAATTAAGGTGTCACACTGTCACCGGAGTGACTGGAACACACTAGAATCCATTAGATGACCTTCAATTAAACATGACCTTCGTCACCTTTTGACTGACTAATCAATACTGATCTACATGAGAAACCTGGGTCAGCGTCGCAGAATGTCTGACTCTGCACAATACCTTTTTAAAGACCTAATTTATACAGTGGAGTGTTTTGCTGAGCACAACTTCTCTTTTCAGCCCGTTCCCATTATTAATTCATCTATTTATATTCCATCTCACTTGGTAGCCAAACAGCACAAAGAAACCCATGTTTGTTACTGGAAGGAGCCCATTTACGGCATTACCTACAAGCCTGTTACCAAAGATGGTAACTTTACTGTAGTTTTTAAACCTGATATCATGGACTGTCTGCATAAAGCCAACAATTGCATATGTAGGACCATTTTATCCGACATCTGTAAGTAAGCTGCAAACATTGAATCCAGGAATGGGGCTAACATTGGCTTATTTAGGTAGCTAAAGGTATTAAAATCTACTACCTACTTTTAGACAGCAAAATTGATTTGCTGGCTAGAAAGAACAGATTCCTTTGTCTCTTCAAATTCAAACCATCCTGAGGGATAAAAGTGCACAGTGAATTCTCTGGATATCTGGAAAACCCCAACAATTATCAAAATATACATCAATATACATCAAACTCCTTTTATCCGTTTGTCAATAAAATTCTAAATGTATTTGATATATGCTCATAGACTTTTCTACCTCTCTGGATTCAAAAATAATGTTTGGAGACTAATTTATTTTGTTTGATATGGCTTTTTAATTAGAAAAGCGATGATGGCAACAGAAAATCACATTCTCATTCTTAAAATTTATAATTGTCTTCATATTTGTCTGTTATACCTCCAATGCCAAAAAGATGCTGAAATATGGTTCTGGACTTTTGTCAAAAGTGTTGGAGACAACATCTTTTCCTGTTGCTGTTTTTATCAAGGAGACATTTTCAAAATGGACCAATAATATATTTATTCTGGACTGTTTTTTTTTTTTTTTAATGAGCTAGAAGAGTTTATGAGGGCTCAGGAAATACCTTAGGTGAGAGTTGTTAAATTACTCCAAGGATTTACAGTTACTCCAGATTTCCAGGCATCGAGCAAGTCACCACTGTGACTGTAGTAGCTGCTGCATACTTAAGAGTCACAGGTTGAGTCTGGTGCCATGACAAACTGTCAAGCTTGACGCATGGCAACAGTAACTCATGTCATTTTTTCAGGATGGAGGTGAAGGACAGGGATTTGTTCTTAAATATGCAACTTTAAACCACATTCAATAATGGAAAAACTGGGTGACATGAAATAATTCAATCAATAAAACTCAGTTTGATGCATCACTGAATCAAATGTCATGATGGCTGTAAAATGGTACCTTGATGGTGTTGTGATAGCGCTGTGGAGGAGTTGGATTCTCTGCCTGGCAGAGCGTCTGACCTCTTTCTCCTTTCCATAATGACTTTAAGTAAATGATTTCCACTTAGCTGCTGCCAAGCTGCTGCCCTGCTGCCACAATGGAGATTGATTGGTGTGTGTTCGGTTGTGTAAGTGTGTGTTTCAGCGCTACTCTATTTTCTTCTAATCTCTACTAATTGTTCTTTTATCCTCTCAAGGTCCTCACATTTCCCTCTTCATACTGACCTGCAGTATGACACAACAATAGAGACATTATTAAATTGAAATGTTGAAGGTTGATTTGATTAAATTTGTTAATCAGATAGTTTTGATAATAATGTTATAATTACAGCAGCCCTGTTAGAATGTGTTAGAAAGAGAAGCTTGTTGTGTCACAATACCACACTATTTGCTAATTGTACACAAGAACTACTTTTATTACTATAATGCAGTATAAGTGGAGTCAAACTGAATAAGAATAATAAAACTTCACTGAGCCTAAATGTTTTTCAACAAAAAAGAACTTTATATATTTACATATATATCAGACTGTGAAGAATTGTGCATTGTGCTCTGGACAGAAGTGTCCACCTACAGCACTCACAAACTGAAGCTGTTTTCACATTCCACTTCACACTTGTATGTTACAAATGCAAAATTATGTTTATTTAAAGTGGTCAGTATCTAGTCTAAACAAATGGGTGTCTTTGGAGTGTGCTGTTCTAACTATTGTTCATCAACGAAATGCAAAATGGGAATAGTAGTTAGAAAAGCATTACTTTACTTTACTTTCCAATGTTTCATTTCATATTTATATATTATAGTATTCATTAGTACATGTCTGTATTACAACAGTAGTATAGATGTTATCAGAGTGAAAACTGTACAATTAGTTTTGTAATTCTTTATTGTTTGTAAAAGCAGTTATGACCTTTGAGTGTAGTAGCAGCCGAATATCTCTTCTTAGTGCATGCGTGGTGCAAACTGTCAGGTCTAACAGCACCCGTGGGAACACAATTACCTGCTGCTTCTCACTCATTTTTCTTTACATAAACATACCTGCACATACAGGACTCTGAATAATGAATTTCTAAATAATGTGCTCACATTTCCGCTTCTGCTTAGATTTTTGTTTACTTTCAGTCTAATGATATTAGTACTAATGTGCATCAGGGATCAACAAGCCAATACATGTCTGCTTCGGACTCTATTATGCAAATTGACATGCTGAAATTTCATTTCCACAGTTTTCTTGTTTGAGGCAGAGGTGGCACAGAAAGTAATTTGCATTGTTTTGATCACTACCAGGAGCAAAATACCAGCTTTTCAATAGTTTTTAAAAGGTTTATGTACAAAGTTGCTAACAAACTGTTGGAGATGTTTACAACAGTGTCATTCTTCACAGTGGGCTTTTGTTTTTCCTCTTGTTGTGTTATTGACTTTTCAAAGCTGTCTGCAGGCTTTAGATTATAAAGTCATTCAGCTACACAGATCTCAACATCACATATAACGACGCCCGAGGACAGACTTGTGTTAGTGATTGTTAATTAAAATTTCTCACACACAAAAGATGTTTTCTTTAAATGTTTAGTCCTGCAGACTTTTCTGCCTTTAAGTCTTTCTTGGTCTCTTAGCATCATCAGGAATGACTTGTCTGTATCGCTGTGCCTCAGGCCTGTTGTTGTTGTACATTTCTTTTGGAGGAGTTACATCATCCGGAGAGTGAGAGAGCTATTCCAGGACAGAGACCAGAGACGCGACTTCCCAGTGATTGTTCTGACACCTCGGAGCTGCAGGGAGTTGATATTTTCTACCTGCAGCTATGAGTCAGATTAGACTTTCTATGTGTTGTCTTACGATAACACTGGGTCTGTGTGCATGTACATAGGTGTCTATTCGCTTCAAGTATGTCTGTGTACTTTTGCGTGTGTGCGTTTTTGTTCTCTATAGTTGATAAGTATTAAGAAACTAGGACATAATGTCTGCAAAGGGGCCTGTTCTAATTATGGCCGGCTCTGTTCTCACGATGCTCTGCCCTACTGCACTCTGGTTCTCCACCAACTTTACACAGCACTCAGCCTCACACCATCCTCCAGTGATCTGCAGGTACACTGCAGAATGTTGTGCACACAGACCTCCTGGTGCGTTTGTGTATATTATAACCATAGTGCCTTACTGAGTTAACATTTCTCAGCCTAGATTTTGTCTGTCCAGCTAAAGGAAGTAGAGTAACTGAGGCGGAATAAAACAGAGGAGGCCTTAAGAAATACTATCTAGTTGCATTATGGGAAATGAAGGATCCAGCATTTTTGGAACCTGATAGTTTAGTAACTAAAAGTCAGGATATCTGCGGGATGTCTATTAATTGTTTTTGATTATTGACGTGTCTTACTCGAGTGCTGGTACACCTCTTTAAATACTATACTAAGGTATAGCTATGCTGTATTCACACAAAGGGTCCACCTTTGTTTGGAGTAATACATAATAATATGACTATGTTTAATTGTAGTTACATTGCAGGTGGTGTGTGTATTTTTACTGGATTCAAGTTTAATGTGAATGGTTAAGAAAAATATAATCATGTAATATTTACTGTTGAGTTTACCTTTGTTACAAGTAAGGACATGTACTCTTGCACATGAGTGATGACCTTAATGAACAGATTGTTTTAATAAGGGAAAGGCTCTAACTGTCAGTAATTGTGTTACAATATACTTGTCTTTATTTTCACGATCAGATCCATGTACTTGTTTATTCTTACTTCCTTTCCATGCATTGTTTCCTTTTCCTTGCAGGACGGATGTAGCGAGGCTGAGGCGGCTGACCTGACAGAGCGCTGCGAGCTTATCAGCGACAGACTAATGACTTTAGAAGATGACTTGCAGACAGCGATACTGAACCAGGATCAGGCCCTCACCCATATCCTTTCACTGCTCTCTACATGTGTTATATAAAGAGTTTACTGTTTGTCTTTGTTTCTGTCTCTGTCCATCCATCTTGGAGCTCTAGATTCTTTGAGGCTTTCCAGCTCTCAAAAGCACACATCCAAAGTACCTTTAGGCTGACTGATGTTAGCTTTGTGTGACTTTATCTTTTGAAAAAAAAAAAGACTTATCTGACAAAATACTTCCATTCAGAGGAGCAATTGAAGCTCTGCTTTTGAAGCAGATGATTTTCCTTGACAGGCTGGATGCACCACTTGGAAATTGAAATGGTTAAATCTCCAAGCGAGGTTATTAGAGTGCTTTTGATGCAGGCTGCCAGTCACCGAGGGTTTAGGTTAAAGCCGGCCGACAGGGGCAGTGCTGTGGCAGATAGAGTAATTTCACTGTAATGACTCCTCTCCTGTCATATCTTAATGTCCATCCTCCTGCTGACCCACCTCGCCCCTCCTCGGCATGCCCACTTCCACTTGCTGGATCTGGCTCAGAGGAAATTACAATATCCACGATAATGACTCAAATGAAACTGTTGAAGCTGATTGCAGGTCACAATACATAATTTTCCGCGCTAATTAGAAAGCTGATTGGAAATAGATTAGTGTGTTTTTCTCGCTCCACTTTTCCCCTCTACACTGTGGGTTTATTCAGAGAGATAGAAAAGGTGACATTTCAACATGCGAATGAAGAACATTTGCCACCTGAATGAATTTTTTATTTATTTCCTGTCTCGCCTCATTTCTCTTTTTGCATACTGGCCACCAGTAATACTTTCCCAATCTGTCCAAATTGATGAAAAGGTTCATTTGTTTTAAGAATCTCCAAAAGCAGTGTCTTACACTGTATGTCCATCGCTCCCCTGTTGAAGTGTGGCCAGACTGTTTTCACATCTGATTAGAGATTCACGTCCCCTGCCGTGCTGTCAAGGGTCAGTACAGGCTCCTCCACTGTTTGCATGATATCAATGCAGACTGGCAGTCGGGGATAGACACAGATTGGCCCGCTTCTCTCCATCTCTCTGTTGTTGTGTCCTTACATGTCATTCATCTTGGCTTTTTGAAGTCAGTGCACTCATGCAAAAGTGAGTGGACACTTGAGGACAAAAAATACAGGGCAGTATTGTTGTTGTGTTGCAAAAATTGAACAGAAGCTGAACTTGGGATGATGCTGCTGTTGCCATAGTAACGGGAAGATGAAACCTCCAGTCGCTAAGGGTCTTAATTGAGTCCCTGCTCTGAATATGAGGAGGTAGATGGGCAACCACAGAGACTGGGATTGAAAACAAACGTAACAGTTATGCCAGTGTCTGGTTAGTTTTAAAGGTCAGTTCTAAACTTCTTTTCTAATTTAGGATCATGTCTTCTTCAAAGTTTTGTCGAACCTTCTGCAGTATTTATGAAAAGCTCTTTTTACCAGCTTGTTAATTATGAATGAGGACAATCTGTGTCCATTCAGACAGTAAAACGAGCCATCAGGCCCCATCTGCCATCAAAGCCATCCCTTGGATTTGCCACTTAAGATGGACACTCACACGATTAATTGGAGTTTCTAAACAGGTTAAACAACCCCCCACCCACACACACACACGCCATCCCTCCCCTCCCCTAGTGGTGACAGCTTCTATCCCGTTTCATTGATTCTTTGTGAATATTTTAGTAGGGCAGTCTGTTTGCTTGGGTCTCCACACTGCCACCCAGCCTCACAGATCCAATGAGCTCATGAACAATAAACTAGATGGGGTTAAATTGGATATGACTTGATCATCTGTCTCAGTAATCCCCAAACTGGGCATTGATAACTTTATCAGGTTATGCCTGTCCTCTGCTATTACCATTAACTCCTGAGGGCCATACATGTCAGATTTGCTCTGGTATTTGTCTGCTGCCATGCTTTTTATTTACATGTTGATATGAGACTCTGCTTTTCTTTGACGCATCAGATTCTTCTTTAACTCACTTTGAACAGTCATTAGAGAAAGAGGTTCAGGAAGTAAAAGCCACTTTACAAAGCATGCTTGCACAACTCAAACTAGAAGATGCAGAGGGAGAAGAAGTCAATGACTTACAAGATGATGACCTCATGAAAAATGGGATGGAGGAGGAAGAAGAAGAGGAAGAGGAGGAAGAAGAGGACCAGTATTTCAGTGACAGCTGGGACATTTGAAATGGATGGCCGAAGTGTTTTATGACCACTCACTCACAGATTGGCATTTCGGGAGTCTGACCTTGGCTTTGCAGTGGAAGTGACCCAGTGTCCATTCACTATAAAGCCTCACTGAAAACCAGCCTCTGTGCTACTGTGGAAAGTTTCCAGTGCAAAGCCTTAGAAAGTCTGTCTACAATTTTATCCATCCACAAGTGAAAGAACACATGAAGGACTTTAATACACACACTAAACGACGTTTTACTGCAAAATTTCAAAATGTCTCAAATCTTGCCAGCCCAAGTTAAACCAGGTAAAAAGTGCCTTAGGCCACTGAGCTCACATAATGATTATTTTTTCAACAACAGGGGTTTTTAATGGGTTTTCACTTCTGAATTATTTCCATTTGCAAACTATTTTGTAATTGTGCATTTTACTGTGGACTTTTTACTGAAAGTTAATGACTTATGCTAAATAGTAAAACATGAATTCACAGGAGACCGACACAGTCTGATCTGACTCAGTCATTTCACTTATGTTTGCTGTCCAGTGTTTGCTTAAGTTAGAGCAGGCTCACCTGTCTGACCAAAATCCGGCATTTTGTATGAAAGTCAAATATACTTCATGAGAACAAGAATATGATATATCAATGTATTTGCTTACAAACATTATCTATTTGTAATTCGTCTGAGGACAATGTGGACAATCTGAACATCCTTCTAAGATAACAGTCCTGCATATTAATCCAAATGTTTGCTTAATTTTTATATCAGCACAGAAATTTGAATGTTCGGCTTCAGTTAAATGTAGTTTGCTCTATGAAATTTGTGGTGCTTCAGAATACGAACTAACTCGAAAACTAAATTAATATATCCTTTATTTAAAAATAAATGCAATATTTAGAGTTTCCCCGACTTTTTAAAGCACTTTCTGCTTGGGAGAGATGATCTGTATTTTAAAATATCTGTCAAACCTGTATCTTATGCATGTAGAAAATAGTGAACGATAAAATATCAGTTGGCACATGAAGTATTTGATCTACTGTTTGTTTGTATTCTTAAATAATTGTATTGTATTTGATGTTTATTTAGAATTTTCTTCATTCCGCTCTTCCATTCCATTTTTGTACTCTCACCCATTAATAAGTTTATTAATTTACTGTGCTGCTTGAACTGTCTGTATTCGATATTTATTCTGTACAGCATCTTGCTAATTACAGCATGTACCATTCAGACTAATGTGTCCTGCTGTTTTCTTCTTCTATTGAGTTACAGCCCCTCTGGTAATTTTCTCTCATATAAGCGGGCGTGCTGCCAGGCAAGTGAGGTCAGCGGTGACATGTCGGAGATATCAATACGGTAATAAAGGTCGTCTAGCGAGGTCTTTAGGGGATACATGGGCTTCTATTGTTATCTTACCTCGGCAGCAGTGGTGTAGCTAATTGGGAGGCAGCCTCACAGAGGACATGGCGGGGGGAAATGGGATGGTGTTGCTTTGTCTCCATCAGATTTTTCCCAGTGTTTTTGGAGCAGGAGGCTGCTCAGGGATCCTCAGAGGTGTGTCTGCAGTGCCTCACTCTGGGCTGTAAACACAGCTGAGTGCTCAGGGTTTTTTTTGCAGCAGCACAATGGCCCTTTCTCACATTACTGCCAGGTTTCAAGCCACTTGCCAGGCCAGAACTCTCCACATCTATCAGAATCAGGCAGCGTACAGACCAAGCCTGGCATACACACCTTTCTGCCAAACACCCCCACCTCATAATTGAAAGTGTGCTTGCACCACACTGTGCCCCACATGGCAGCTCTGCTCATAAAATGGCCACAGAGAAAAACCCAGATGGTTTTCAGCAGGCAGATATTGCAGGAAGAGATGTCTCCTGATGTAAATTAAAGCACCATGCAGTTTGAAGTCCTCTGGGTCTGCATTCAGTTAGTGCATTATTCTAATATTATTTGCCTCTGTTTTGCACAAATTGAGTTTACAGGTATGACAGAAGCAGATTTACAATCTGAAATTCATAGTTATTTTGAAAACAATGGGTCCTTTATTTCAAATAGAAGGAAGAGAAAAGCAGGTCTTTCATTTGTGGCCATTAGTTGGTTGGCTGAAATGACCACTGTCACCCTCAGCTAAAGTTAGCTCCATGAGTTCCAGTTTTATGATATTTCCTTATTTGACCTAAACCTGAAAAATGAGTTAAATACGAACTTATAAACTTGCTTTTGTGCTAAAAGACTGAGGCGTAGAGCTTAATGCTTCATGTCAGAGACAAAAGCACCCGTCTATATGTGGCGTAGGAGAAATACACAATGAGTTACGAAAAGTTATTTTTTTTAAATGATGTAAATATCACACTATAATGAGATGAAACTCTCCTAGTCTTGGATTTAACTCTATTACTACAGCCATGCTAATGTTTGCAGCTTAGATTAGAGTAGATGAAGACATTGTTTTCATTGCTCATACTTTTGCACTGCATTAAGTAAATAAAATTGATATTATGGTAAATGGTCTACACTTTTCTACCTATTGGCACTCAAAGCGCTTTACACTGCTTCTTATTCACCCATTGGTACTCACAATCACATACACACTCATACACGGATGGGGGAGCTGCTATGCAGCTGGCCAGAAGTCACCGGGGGAAACTAAGTTGGGGTTCAGCATCTTGCTGAAGGACACTGTGACATGTGACTGATGGAGCCGGGGATCGAACCTGCAACTGGGGGGGTGACCACTCTGCCTTCCAGCGCCACTGTTTTATGTCAGAAGATTTGGCATATTAAATGTTTTTAAGTCTTATTCTGCCTTAAACTATTGGAGAATATAAAAGAATATTTAGCGTCTCAGATGGAAATGCAAATGCAGGTGATGTCATTCCACTGCTTTTTCAAATATTTCATTGGATTAATGAAAAATAATTTATGACTAAAAATGTTTGAATGAATGATTTTAGAAGTGTGTGTCAGGGGATTTAGGTTGTGGGTCTGATTTGTTCATTAGAGTCCCTGCTGAGTTGTTGTGTTGTCTGACAGGTACATGTACAAACTCTCTGAACCACAGGAGAATTGTAGATCGTGTTGCAGATTTTTCTCTAGCTTCAACCAGCAACGCAGACACCACTAATGAATGCAAATTACCATTCACATCTTCAGACATGTCTGTATCCTCCTCTGAAATGGACACCTTTGTTATGTGTGAGCGGCTCCATGTCAGTTCTGGTCATGGAGTCAGTGAAGGTAACAGCCCTGATAGGCTTTTGGGCTAAAGCTGGACACTGAACTCACCACTGTCTCGAACTATAGCCATTTATTCATGAAGCTCATTTAAATTCGTTCTGCACTTTACCCAACTGCTGAATAAATTCAGCTGAGCAGTTAAATAGAAAGAAAATTCATGTGGAATTAATAAGCATTTTAAATGATTTAATTGCAAGTCTTTTCAACTTCAAATCTACATATTTCTCTGTCAAATCAGTAAAGGAAGTTTGGTACAGATGAAAAACAGGGCAGACTAAATAGACACAACAGGAAATATCCTGCCTCATTCTTTTTTCCATGGTCTGATCTGATCCTGACACAAAAATCACACTTAATTATAAACACTGTACCAGTGGGAGTTGCAGTCTCCTAAGAAACAGACCTATTTCTATCACTTATTGTGAAATGAGAAATCACACGATAGAAGGAAATGTACTCAGAGATGCAAGCATGGCTATTTTCCTTTTGATATATCTAATTTACACATGGGGCCTCTCAGAAACCATATACGACAAACTGAGAGCCCTTCTGCGGAGTTTCTAAGTTCCAAGGGTGCAGATCCTCGAGGAGCCAAGTCCGAAATGTGTCCTATTTACATGTTGAACTTGGTATGGTGCATTCTCATTCTGCATGAAGAAATTAACAACAATAAGTTCTGATAGCCTCACTTCACTGAAATAATTTTCATACCACATGGGGAACAAATTAATTCAAGTTATTATATCTTAGTTTCTGGGAATTCATTTCCAGGACAACTCCAGTGTTACAAAATAATTGATGTTTTTTTTTGTTGTTCACTAGAAAGGTAGCACAAAAATTATACCAAACTAGGCTCAACAAAAAGGCTAATTACAAGGAGGAAACTGGGGTCACAACTTTATATTTTTTTCCAAAACATGCCCAGCCAGTCACTGCTGGCCAATGTTGGGTCGTTGGTGAGTGTTCATCGGGATAGTTGGTGTGGTGTGTTTAGCACCGCGGGCACTACTGTATGTTGGACCCCTTTTAGCAGCTTTACAGCTGATTTACATTAAATCTGTGTTGATTCCATCGATGAGAGGGACCACTCCAATTGGTTGTTCAGCTAAGCGAATCGGTGCAGTACAATGTGCAACCTTTTATCAGAGATTTCCTGATTAGAAATGGCTATGAACCATCTGAGGTGAGTGGTGAAATGGGTGATGGTTTGGTGTCTGAGCAGTGGGATATGCAGTGGGATAACATGTTTTCTTAGATTACACAGGAAAAATGGTCTAGGCTGCATGAGGAAAACACATCTCACACTTACCAGAGGAACCTACCAGCAATTACCAGTATGAGAAAAGTTTCTGAATTATGTCACCTACTATGTATTTAATCCTAGTTCGAGGTCCTTTTATTAAACATCACAGTTAGGACACATTTTTTGTGTTGCCATCACTCGTGTAATATCAAGAGGAATGGTGCAGCCTTTTTTAGCATGCAGTGTGAACAGCAGCGGGAGCAACAGAGAATTGATTATTACTACGATGTCCAAGCAGGAAAAACACATTGTTAGTAATTCCTCCAGGGAGAGTGCTTTCATTTAGATCTACGGAGGAACACTTCCTCCAAGAAGCTCGGGTTCACCTTGTAACGTCCCTAGGGGGGCATGGCTGTCACTGGAAAGCTGAAATATCATGCCAGCTCTGCCATCCTTCCCACTTAGTCTGAAAAACAGACAGGTACCACATCAAGAGGAGACAGGATCGATAGATCTGATGGATGGGGTTGGCTGCCTTTAGGAGAGGGGCTGGGGGGGACAGAGGCAAGGGGGGAGAAGTAATGAGAGCTCCTGTGAACAATGTGGAGGTTTTTGCCATGGGAGTCCGTGTGCGTGGCCCTCTTTCCTTTCACTTGAGCTGCCAGTTTGGCCTAATGAGACTAAGAGGAGCCCCTGTCCTGAGGAAGGAGCTGGTGATGTAACATGCAGTTTCTCAGCAGCTGTCTGTCTCTGTCTAGGTTAGGCTGCAGTAGGCCTTGGTGTTTCTGGTGTTAAACTGGTGTTTACAATTGTGCTACTTAATATCTCAGTATTAACATTTAGCAAATTACTGTGTTTTATGTTTAAAGGCGTGAGATTAATCCAGAGGAAATTTTCATTGATTCTGAAGTTCACCTAAACCTTACAGCATCTTTCAGTTCACTGTTTTGGGTTTACAGTTCACAACTTTTCTGTTTTAGTTCATTCCCAATTTGTTTTCAACAGCTGGTGAACATAGTGCATTTAAGGACCTAAGAAACAAAGATTTTCGAGGAGACCAATACTGCACTTACACTTTCCGTGCGCACACAGACATGATTCCATTCTGTGAATGCTACATGTTTTAATAAACATTTAACTGTGACTGCCTAAAGGGCTGTGCAGACTTTGGTGGACCGTAACAAGCTGTATCAGAGCACTAAGCAGGGAGCAGGGATTCTGAGCTGTATTGTAGCACTAACTAAAGTTGCACACAGTAACGTGTATAACTAAATACTTCCACTGCATGTTTGCAGATGGATTGTAGACATGTAGGAACCGTCCAATCATTGCATCCAATCAACAACCAACTGATCAATATTGGACTATATATATAAAAAGCAGGGAAGAAGGAAGAAATGCTGAAATTTTTCCAATATGTTTTCTGACCCCTTTGACCTGGTATTAGCAGTAATAAATCAGCATTAGATGTCTTTACATAATAGATTTCTGCGTTGACCCTCAGCTGATAATTGATGAATTTGTGCTGCACTTTGATAGGGGTCAATGTCTGGGTCATGCTGATCCAAAACTGGGGCATTGACATGTTGACAGTAACATAACCTCAGTGTGAAAGCATTTATTTCATTTGTTAAGGAACAGTTTGTGATGAACAGTCACTGCACAGCACACTCTATAACAGGATGGAAACTCTGTGTTTGCCCATGTGACATATGAGTACACACATGCAGACAGCATTTCGTATAAGAGCCCCACACACTATTTATAGCAATTTAGCCCTGAGACGTGTAACATTTTAATAAATGTGTCAGGAGCAGCTTCATAGGCCCTCTTAAACTTACCCATCCTTTTCAGTGCTAACACACTAATGCAACAAACAGATGATGAGGAGCAGCCCAAGGACATTAGTGCCATTTGGAATCTAAAATGGAAGCAGGGTGAAAAAGAGAGAAAGAAATGGCAAATGACAGAGAAAACACATACTGTAGCAAAGCGAGTGTTCCTGTAGGGGAAGATGTATCTAAAAATGATACAGGCTGTAATTTAGATGAGATTTGATGCCTGTTAAAATATCCAGCACTTCACCACCACAAATCACAAAATAGTTGCGACACAGATGTTTCAGAGGAATACTTGCCCTCTTGATGTTTTATTAATGTTAGTGTAGCTTTCATTTTGGGAATTACAGCTGCCTACATCTGCGTAACAATCGTTGGGCATCAATTATCCAAATGAAATGAAAGTGGTAAACCTAAATAAGCAGACTCGCAGCTACAGGATACAAGATTAATTTAAATGGAAACATCAATATTCATCACAGAGCCTGAGAGTGGATTTAAGCAGCATATTTTGTCACACCAAGGAAAACTCAAGTCAAGTTCAAAAATGCATGTGTGTTTTTACCGAGGGACTGCTCTGGATGGTGGTTTTCTTAAACACACATCAGACATGCCTGCTGACACCAAGGCTCAGTATATCACTCAGAGAATACTCCGTTTTAATCTCCTGCTCAGAGTTTATCTCAGGCGGAGAAACATTGGGAAGTCTCAACCACAACATTTTGTTTTCCATGTTTGAATACAAAAATAACTTGCTAAGTTAATTCAATACACAGTAACATGAAACTAAAGAGAAGTAAATGTATTTGATCATCGTGACAGTGTGTTGTGTCCTGCAGTGGTTCCTCTTCATAAATCTGTTTGCTCCAACGACTTTCGCAACTGTATAAATAGCCACAGGGCCACTGAATTACAGGAAACACTGATGGTTAGTATGATCAGTTAAAACTGGGGCAGGTGGAAACATTTTCTGTCAACATGGAAAGCAGAGACGTGTGTGTATATCATTTGAGTAGAGGCTTTGTACTGTAGTTAATGTAATGTCCCTGGTGGTGCTCTTAACCTTGCACCATCATTAATTTGAAATTTAATTTGCCCTGTGCCAAATACCTGTAAAGGTAAATATCTAATCACATTAAGCCTCAGGTTTAGGCGTTGGTCAATGATAAAACAGTGCAAGGGGCTCCCTTGGTGGGGGCGGGCTACTTATTATCATGTGCTACCCAGCGGTTATAGGTCCTAGGTGGCAGTTAATGATACGCAATAGTGCATTTGCACTAGGGTGGGAAATTCTAGTAATGTAGGATAAATCAGTACAACACCGGTCCCTGCTATGTAATGAGAATGCAGTTTCCCAACCAAAGTTTTTTTCTCACAAAGTAAAAAAATGCAGCCTAACGCAACCATGTTTACTGATAATGAGTAAATGTTAGCATGTTCACATGTGACACTAAGATGGTGAACGTGGTTAATGCAATTCCTGCATCAGCAATCAGCAAAATCGTCACAGCATGTAAGCATACTGATGTTAGCATTGCTATAGTAACATGATCGTACGCTCTCTTCATGTCATAAATGTATAAAATATGTATATAGATGTATGCAGTATTTCAATTGTTCATAAAAAAAAGTGCATTATATAGAATGTTTAGGTAATAATTAGGAATAGGTAAGAATAGTCAGTTTAGGTAATGCTGCTGAATAAACAGAGACTATTATAGACATAATTTATTTAATAAATTGATTTACCCGATCCTCCTGCAGCAAATGGGCATTATTTCTTAGTTTGTCGTGTTCATCCTTTTGACAATGATAACATAAACACCGTATTGCATGTTTTTTGTTCTGTTCAAAAAGAGTTCATTGATCAAACATCCATGATTAATTACAACAAAATGTTTTTTTAAATAACCTCAATTTGACCCCCCCCCCCCCCCCCCCCACATTTGTCCTCAAACCTTACTGACAGACTTTATCCTTGTCTGGAACATCATATTACTTTATGAATTGAGGCTATGGGATTTCCAAGGGGAAAACAGCCAAACATGTATCTCTACCAAGACTTGAGGTCTTTGAGGTTTATTAATACACAGCTGGCAGATTAATAAAAGAGGGACAGAGGGAGGTGCCTTATCCTGCTCTGCAGCCGGTCCACTGCTGAGCCATGAGGTCACTTTGTTGTGTTTCCCCAGGAGGTTTCCAAAAGTAGCCATTCCTCCTGCAGCGTAGGAAGTGAACTTGAGGAGCCCTTTGTAAACACCCAGGGGAATCTGTCTCTATGCAACCCTGAGGTCATGGACATGGTGGGAACATGGTGGAATATGAGCGCCCCATTTCTTCCCCTCTTTTGTATTTTCTCATTGTATTTTTTTTTAATCCACTGGGTTTCATTTATATCAAAGTAAGAATTAGAAAGAGTCTTTTTAATTGAAAAAGTGTAAAAATTATTTCAGGGGCATAAACACACAAACACACACACACACACATACACACAAATTCATTATTCTGGCAGAATCTAATTAATTTAGCATCCAATAGAAGTTGTATCTGATTTGGGAATTGTCAACAAAACGGGCAAGTTGTGGTTTCTCTGTTGTTCCTCTCATCTACTCTTGTAGCATATATAAAAAATATTGTACAGAAATTCATAAAATGTAGGCTTCATTGAACATCTTGTTATGGGTGATAAGGGAAATCCAGGAGAAGTCAAATGAACAGTTATGCTGGGAGTCTTAGCCATGCTGCCGTCCCTATGTTTTGGTTGCCATGGTGCTGGCTCATCCATTTTCCACATTTCTCCCTTGCATTTTACAGTCTGGGTTATGTTACTATTACTCACACTGTGGAAGACCTCCCAAAGCACTTCCCTGTCCAAACTCTAGTAGACCAGGGTGATCATCAGCACATCCGGGCTGTCTGCGGGCACAAGAATGTTAGCAGGACCAGTGGAGTTCTACATATCTGTCACTCAGCAGGCTGCAGGACATGTGAGATAGCAAGGTGATGAATAACCTTCTTGCGGGTTGATTTAGAAATAAAGGATCCCCCATCAGTAAAGAGAATGAATTTAAATAAAGAGGTGTATCTGTCTTTTGCCTTTTGATGGGTGTCATTTCAACAGCTCGCTGCTTGTGTGTGAGAAAACAATCAGGACAGCTGTAATCGCTCACTGTGTGAAGATTCCCTGGCTGGGTCAGCAGTGAGAATCTGAGGTCTGATTTTGGAGCAATGCACACTGAGGAAGTGATGCTAACGCAGCGTCTTTCAGTTCTACATGTTTTTCCTCTCTATAAATGTGATTTGAATGCAGTAATGAGGTCATTAGATTCTGGGTTTGGCAGCACCTGTAAAGTAAAATGTCATGAGAAAAATGTTTTTCTTATAAATGTGTTCTGATGCTCCCAGTCAAAGCTGTAGCAGCTTTGCCCAAAATAGTCTTGTCGTCTCCTTCCATTCATCAGTGATGTGCTGGACTGCCTCGCTATAAGCAATTACTGCTCCAATTTGGCTTAATGACACTGAGAGGGAGGCAGATCTGCTGCTTGGGGAACAGCTACGTGCTATTTATAAATCTTTTGAAAAGACACCTGACGCTGTTCCATCAAAGCTCCAGAGCTCCAGCCAGAGTGATCCTGTGTGCCAGCCAGGGATTGGCTCAGGTGTTCCTCTACCACATTATGCCCTACTTCTGGAGCTGGTGGACCTGGACATGCATGGGGCAGACGAACGTGAGAACACGTTCGAAAAAGACATCATTTTTATAATTTTTGTGTCATTCTTATAGAACATCTTATTGGGCCTGGTGGCTCAGTGGTAGAGCATTGGGTTAGGATGCAGAAGGCAGCAGGTTCAGATCTCACCAGGCCTGGCCCCACCCAGCCACCAAGGGCAACCGTGGTGCTGGTCCCGAGCCTGGACAAAAAATGGGAGGGTTGCGGCAGGAAGGGCATCCAGCGTAAAAACTCATGACCCCTGAAGGGACAAGTCAGAAGCTGCTGATCTTACAGAAGACCTCAGACAGACATTTATCTGAGCTTTATCCCGCGTTTTCTAACACACCCAAATTTAATTTCATCCAACTTTGAGCCAGTCTTTACTTGCGCTCAGCAAATTACTCTCCTGTTAAGGATATTCCCTGTGTCAGGATGCGTCATCCATCTTTGTCCATCACAGCTCACTCCAGCATGGTGGCACATGACAGCTTCAGCATGAGTATCCACACACTGATTTATATCTCCATTGGCACTCCCACTCAGGGATAATGGAAATGAATGACAGCACCGGCAGAATGCTCTCCATGCTACATTAGCTGCTACCAGGGGAGATTTTGCCACAAGCACAACTCCACTACATCTACATGTACATGTCCCACTGGATGCAGCTTGGCAGCTACAGTACCTCTAACGTGACCATACTTGCGCTTGTATTTTTATGAATACACTTTTTAGAGGGTTTTGTTATGAATCAGCCAGCTGGGATTTAAACAATGTGCTTATTATGCTGTGGGGTTTGAATCCTTGTCAGTCTTTCATGGCGATGGACCGTGTTCAGATATGTAGAAACCGTGGGATTGATAGGGTTTCATTCAGCACTAAAGGATTTTTTTTAAGGATTTTAAGGATTTTTTTAGTGGGAAATATCAAAGCTGCTGGAGTTGGTAGTTTAAAATGAGCAGTGGATCAAAGTGCTGAATGTACATGAAAAGGGTCTCATGGTGGCAAACACAGCTAATGTTTACTTGCTTTTTCAAATGAATGTTACCGTAAGTGGAGGTTTACAGCAAAAGTTAACTATTAAGGTTGATAAAATCTTGTTTATCATCTTGTTTCTGCTATCTCCTGCTGGTTTAAAGGATCATTTTTGTCATTTTCTAAATTAATTGCATTGTATTGTATTGTATTGTATTGTATTGTATTGTATTGTATTCTATTGTATTGTATTGTATCCACAATCACTATACAGATGCTAAAACCAAAACTCCGCTTGATGACACATGTCTTTATTCTAAAACCAGTGACCTTAGTAACAAACATAGCACCATATGCTCCCATTCAGCACTTGGCAGGTGAACTGTGTCTGCTCAACTGTTAAGGTGGAATTAGAGATTAGAAAGATTCCAAAGAGTGTAAACAATGGTTACAAGTGCCTTGGTTTTCAGAATGAAGAAAAAATTAAATAATAGTTCATAGTTAATAGTTTTTGGACGATAATACAGGTCTATAGCCTCAATAGGCAAATGAATGCAGGCTGACAACTAACCAAAGATGAGTAGAGAAGATTCAGTTTTGGCTCAAGGCATCTGTATGGTGATAGTAACACTTCGACTACAAGTCGAAGTGTCACGAAGTGTCACATTTCGACTTGTAGTCGAAGTGTTACTGGGCAAAACTGAACCCCCCACCTCTTTCCCTAGTGTCTGCTGCTTAGTTGTAAGTAAATGTAGATTATAGCATCTGTTAAATGACTAATTGCAATTGTAATTAGACAATGCAATTCATTTGAGAATGACCAAGGTTATCTTTTAAACCATCAATCACCAAACCAAATCCATAGACTGAAGGCTCTACATTTTACAGCCATTTTTTAGGAGACCTGGAGTCTCTGACCTTTAAATATCTGTTGAATGTTGAAACCAAAAATAAAGCACCTTTTTCATCATGTTCTAATAATTACAGAAACATAGCCAATAACATTCTGATATTAATCGAGTCATCCTGCCCTGTAAATCATTATAATATTGGGTAAATCAAGATTTTTGTCTGACCATTAAAATCAGAACAGACATCAGATTGCAAATTTTCCAAATATGCTGAGGGGACTGTTGCTTGTCTTTCACACTTCCATTTCACACACTCCAATTATCTCTGCCAATTACACATTGCATTCACCCACACATTATCTGGAATCAACTGCCAACCAGTCACAGTGTTGTGTTATTAGCAGTCTAGTGCAGTTAATCTAAATCCAGTTACATTTGGTGGAGTGGCATGAGCTACATGTTTTGGAGAAGTGTTCGGTGAAACACCAGCACGACGACGCTGTGGCATTTAGCCAGATATGAGTGCAGCTCTGGAAGGCTTCCTACTGTAAATCTAACAAGCTCTGCCATCAGGAGAACAGAAGCCCTATCTGATTGGTCATGAAGACATTGCAGTCGAGAAAATGTGAAGTAAAAAGACTGTTTACAAATGTCAGGCTGGTCCTGCCACGCTTGTAAAAGATAACATTACAGAGCTCAAAGAACACCAACTCCCAAAATTGGAAGATAATGGAAGGTGACTTTTACAAATGTGAAGAGGTGGCCTTTTCGAAAGGCATTTCATCAAGTGTGGCCATGGTTACAGTGATTGCCCAAACCACTAGTGCATGCCAGCTGTAATTTTTTCTATCTGGAGGCCAAATGACTCTGGCAGTAATCAATCTAGGTATAGTGCATGTAAAAGTAATATTACATGAGGATTATCTCTATGGGCTACAAGGGATTTTGCACCAAACTAAAAATATGCACTGCTTTAGTTGAGGCATTGCCTGATGGATATATATTTTTTTAATTTTTACTGAGACCATGAAGTAAAATTCGTACTATTTTTAATGTCATTTGGTGGCTGGTATGCAGAGTTTATTTAAATGTCTTATTAAAAACATAACAGTTTTTAATCGAACTGTCATTTTCCCCCCACACACAGCAGTTTTAATGAGAAACCATTTCCAAGCCATTATATAGAATGGGCAGGCTAATTATTCATCTGAGAATAAATGGTCAATTATCACTCAACTCCTCAGTTCCCCTCAGCTCCGCGGATCGTTTTACTGTAGCACTTTTAAAGCTCGGTGTTTTATATCCGTAACTTTCCTATTTCGGTTTATTCCCACTGTTCTCATCAACTTGGTTTTGAATCCAAGCAGGAAGCAGTTTTTAGTGGTAAAGCCCTGCTCATTGGGTGATCTGCCTAATAAAGTCACAGATCCTGCATGTAAAAACTAATCACTACACATATTTATTTACACTTCATTAGCGCAGTATCTTGACGTCTATTTTAAATAATGGACTTTTAAATCTTTTGTTAAAATAGTAGTTCTTTAATCATAATGATTTGAGAACTAGTACTTTTGGTGAGTTTCTCCTCGCTCCCGCTGTTGTGATTACAAATGCACGTGTAATGGAATACATTGTGCTGAGACAATAATGTTTTGCGAACAAAATATCTTGTTGAAAAAGTCTCTCCAACAAGAACACTTCTTTATCTCCCTTCATTCTCCCTGCATTGTAAATGTAGAAAATAACAGCTACTAATGCACTGACCCGTCCACCTGTGTTCCCACAGACCACTGATGCCCCCCGGATAGAGCACAGCGAGGAACAAACTTCTATATAGTTCAGAAAAAAAGGCCTTTTCTTTTAGAGGAGGAACATGAGCACACATTAGAGAGCTCACCTTTTTCTGGTTGAGTGAATCATATTTAGTTTTCTCTGGAAATTGGTAAATCTAGAGTTTGCTGCAATAAAATAAAAAAACTTTAAACTTTTTTAACTTAACATAAGTAGATAGTACATTACAAGGTGCTGAAAATGATGATGATGCATTTGATTTAACTGACATGATTGCTTGATACAGTATGTTCTTTCTGTGGCCTCTTGTCCGATTGTCAGGCTCTGGTGGATTAGTCCTGAGGCAGGGGCTGTACTCCCTATGACCTGGTAACACTGTAGAAGGTCAATGCATTGCTGGTAGCAATAGCAACACTTATCTGTTTGTTTATATTTTTGCACACTCCCCCATTGGCGAGTAGGCATGAAGAGAGCATTCTCTGATGAAAAGTGTGGATGTTTGTGCCATAATGAGATAAAGTCTATGTTTTTACTGTAGCATGTCTTACAATGTGAACTCTGGAGTAAACTGCACTGCCTGGATTTAAACTTCCTTTAACGGAATTACATTTGTCAAGTACCCTGAGTTTAAGTCTATAATTTGTACTCAAAACAGTGAAAAATGTGACTATAAAAGAAAATCTAAAGTGACAGACAGCTGAAATGAACCAGCAAATGTAATGTCTCTTTGAAACGGGCGGTAGAATCTGGCAGATGGTCTCTTTATGTCCAGTATGTGCAGAGTCAAACAATGTGACTGATTCTAACACAGGGGATCAAATGTGCAGCATCACCATTCATCAGTGACAAGGGAGGTTTGGAGGTAAGGTCAGTTCAGCACCAATTTAAACCAATCAAAGTCAGCTTTCATCACAGCTTGAAGAATGGCAGCTTTTTGCCATAAAAAAAAGTTTTGTTCTTTCCTGTGAGACATTGAAAAAGTTGGTACTGTTTTTGCTATTTGAAATTAATTTTCGATTTTTCATTGAATAAAGAATGGGGCGTTACTTAACCTCAGCCCAGTTCAAAGACCTCCTGATAATTGAAGCAGTAGGTACTGAAATGAGTCAAAAAGACATATTTTATAAAAGAAATATGTTTTTAAGTGCAGCAGCTTCTGACCTGTAATGTTGAGAGACAGATTTGACCCATATTGAACCTCATAAATACCATGAGTATTGTATAAGAGATGTGGGTGGCCCACTGTTTAAGACACAAAAGGTCAAGCAATGCTGAAAATGGACTTGCTTATTTGGCCTAAACTATGCAAAGGGGCTGAAATTATCCAAAATCGCATGTAGCGTCTACGCGTGTACGTGTTCACACTTTGGTCACCTATACATTTCACACCCATCTTAACCTTTTGGACAAAGCAGGCCCAGGATTAAATGGCAACGTTTATATCTTGGATTAAACGTTCATATCTTGGAAGTTTTCATTTGGACTTAAGTCTTTTACATAGTAATACTCAAAAGCCCACCAGCACTTGATTAGCTGAGCCACAATAGTTCTCTGTGCAAACTTGCAAACAGTTTTCAAAGTTCAAATCGCACATTTCTCACCCCCTCACAATGACCTTTTGATCATGTCAAATTGTTTCAGAAAGTTACAGAATTTGTCAAATGCAGCCCCCAAGTCCTGACGTTAGAAAGGTGTTTTACACACTGTTCTGGCAATCTGACAAACATCATACTGACACATGTCATGAGGAAGGTAGAAGGTTGAAGTCTCAGAGCAGATTCTCTTTGGGACTTTGTGCCCTTAATTGATAAGGGACAGTGCAGAAATACAGGAAACTAATTTTGAAAGAGATTGGAATATAACATGCAGCAAATTTCTGCAGGGCCGGGGAACATGGCGTGGACGTGTGTTTATGTGTTCAGAATTAGAACTTCTCTCCTGTACTTATTCCCAGTATGTGCATACAAGTTGTTACATGTTTGCCCCTATCAGTTCTTCTGGAAAGTGAAGAAAAGTGTTGAATAGAGAAGAAAGTGTTGAGGGAGAAATCCTAAAAGGAAACAGGTGCAGGTGAGGTGGTTGCAACAAAAAGTGGTTGAAGGTAATTAAAAGGAAAATTTGCTGACAGACTCTGTTTAGTTTTACTGTGCTGTGTCAGGGGTTTTTCTTGCTAGGGTAGGTGTCCAGCCTTCTGGGTTTGGGGGCTTTTCTTTTGGCTGATGGAACAGCAATGGAGGAAAGCAGATCGAGGATTATAGCTGGCCTAATTGCCTCTGCCCTGCTAGCACAGCCCCATCTGCTAAAAGGGGGTCCTTGAGGCTTTCTCCTCTCCAGAAGATTGTGCTCTACAGTGCTGCTATTGTCTGGATATGTTTGGTGTTTCCATTTCTGAGCTCCACCTCTCACACTTCTAAACAGTGTTTTTCTTGATATATAAATTTGTATATGTGTCGTCAATCAAATCTTAGATTTCCTTTCTCAGAATAACCTCCTTCATATCAACCAGTCTGGCTTTAAAAGTGGTCACTCCACAGAAAAAAACACTCCTGATAGTTGTCGAATCCCTGCTGGCTGCAAAAGCTGCGGCTCAGTCCTGTGTCTTAATCCTACTTGATCTATCTGCAGTCTTTGACACCGTGAACGACCAGATTCTCCTTTCCACACTCTCTGACTTGGCCATCTCTGTTAAAGCTCCGGCCTGGCTCAGGTCTTAGTCATCTGGAAGAACCTTCAAAGTATCTTGGCAGGGGCAAGTTTCTGACTCTCACAGCTTTCCCCCAGTGTGCCACAGGGTTCACTTACCTGTCCTAATTCTTTTTCCATCTACAGTACTTCTTTGCCATCCACTCACATGGCTTTTCCTATTATCTGTTCTAGCTTATCTGTCCTTTCTTGTACTTGCTTCTCATGAAATGGGAGCATTTTTGTCATAGCACTTCTCTTTTACTGTCTTGTCCTTAACTTAGATGTTTCGTTTGCTTTGAACCTCAATTGTAAGTCACTATGGATAAAAGCATAAATAAACAAATATAAATGCAAATGTAAATGTACACCAGTTTTTCTTGTAAAGGCAGAATTCTTGCTTTTCATAAAATTATAATTCTTACATATCTTATCCCTCATAATGTTACTGCTGTCTAGAAATTACATTATATATTAATTTTGCTACCATGCAATAAGGCCCGATTTAAAGTAGACTTATACTAAATTTTATTTATTAACTTTTTTATTTATGGTGAGAAAATGTGTCATTCAGAGTGACAACAGGTCTCCTCTGCTACATATTTAGGTTTATGTTTGCATTTAAACATTTTTGAACTAGGCCTTCCAATAAATAAGAGATCTTCAGTAATTTCTGCTCGATCCTTTAGTTTTGCAGCATTATCCTTAACTGTAATTTGATTATGTCTAATAATAAGGGCTGCACAGAGTGTGGTAGAGAGTAGCAGAAAGCAGAAGAGCACAGTGGAGCAGGGAGAGGAAGTGCTGTAGTCGAATTGGTTTAAAGTCTTCTATAGTACTATAGTACTAGTACTAGTACTATCACTAGTTCAAGTTTGATATTGTGGCTTTGAGGACTTGAAGCTGCAAGAATTTCCACTTTTAAAGTTTTAAATAAATCCCCTGGTAAGACCATTACATTTATTTGTTTAGCAATATGTAAAATTCAGACAAAATACTTTGTGTAAATTAGTGAGTTTTGGATGTGACCATGGATGGATTTGTGAGTACTGGCAAGAACTAGGCTCTCTTTATAATGAAAGTAAATAAAAGTACTTTCCAAAATTAAATTAGTATTTAAGATTTTGTTATACCATAAAGCATTTGCCAGACATACAGTAAATGTCTAAAACCTTAAACTGAAGTTGACTTGTATTGATGAGGTAACCTCTCCACATCTGAACCATGAACGTGTGTGTATGTGTGTGTGATAGAGAGACACTTCCAGTGCTTTCATAAGTAAAGCTTGTCTGGTGAGCAAATCTAGGGCTCTCCTTCTCCCTGAGCCTTTTTGGCTTCAGTCGCCCTCCCGTTCTCCCTTTCTTTAAATGTGTGTGTGTGTGTGTGTGCATATGCGCGTGTAAAAAGTATTATCAAAAAATCCTTTGAGAAACATATGGTGCTCCAATTCTGTTACAGAAACCTCCTGCTCTTGTTCCGTATGGTGATCTGCTTCAGGGTTTAACAGCAGCAACTCTATTGTCCTGTGAAATGGCTGAAGGCATCTGAGTTTGAGGTGATTAGTGGTGTCTAGGGAAAGGGGGACTGCATGGTGTTCTGCCCTGTGGACATACAGGTTTCATGGTGGAAAACAGCCTCGAGGGAGGATTTGGAGCCATGTTTTACTCAGTTTGAGATAAAAGCAATTGTGACCAAGACAAACTACTATGAGGAAGAAAATCTAAACACAAAGGCTTTTCTAAATGATTTACCGTCATGAATTAAAAGGCTACTGATCACTGACATGTTAGACTTAGCTGTACTGTTGCTTGAGTGTGGACAGTACATTTCCTGGGGGGCACTGAGGGCTTGTGAGCTCATAGACTGATGCACAATGGACCATTTCAATAAAGGCCAAACCATAAAGAAGCACTCGGGTGTGGATGAAAACAGACAAGGAGGGGAGAGCTGAAAGCTTCCCTCAGCGACCTACTTGTAGCCATGTGGTCCTTCTGCTGCTGCATTTCCACATGAGACAGCACTTCTACAAAACTGTATGAGAATAACTAGACGCAGACTGACCAACATACAGGAGCCGTTATTATCCAAGTACACACTGATATTCTCACCAAGCATGGATTTTAATCAAGTCTTGTAAATCAAATGAGCTCTGGTCCCTGGCAGGCTGATTGCTTTTACTGTAAGTGCTCTGAATGACAAAAGAACATGCCCAGTGGAGGAACCTTTGAATAAAGTAGCCGACTGTTCAAGCTCTATATAAACCCAAGAGCAATACTGATGGGCTGATTTTTAGCCATGGAACTTCTAACCTTTTGTAAATATAGATATGACTTTGTTTTACATACAGTCTATATAATATGAAATCTGCATGTCGGAGAGTTTTTAGCATACATATAGTTTAAAATATGAAATCATTGATATAGTGTTTTGGTTGGTTTTTATTCTCTGTTAAGTTTGATTTTCTCAGAGAGTGTAACACTTTTATTAGGTCTCAGGTCAGAGGATTTTATCACATTGCCTATTATTTTTAAATCCTACCCAAAAACATGTGTACAGCTCCACTAAAGCATCGCCAGAATCATTAAAACTGCTGATGCAAAAAACTGATGCAACTGCTCCTGATGCAACTGGACTGGATTGACCAAGTGAGTGCAGGTGGGGTCTTTCTGGGCAAACACTTAAGTGGGTCGGTGGATTTGTTGGTTCTTACATAGGAATAACATAAATTGCCACATGCTAGCTTATCATTTACCTCCAGGTCCCACCTCCTTACATTGGAGCAACAAATCAGCATCCATTTTGTTGCCAAAATGTCAGGAAGTGGTCGTCCACTGTTAGCCCATCACTAACCATGTTGGGAAAATGTAGAGGTCTTAGCTGCGACAGGAATGCTCCTGATGCACTGCTGTGAGTACAGGCTGCTGCTAGCTCATTTTAACTTTCTGCTTGTTTCATTTTGTTCTGTCTATGGTTCAGTAAATTGGTTACACACAGCATGCTAATTAGTTACAGCTCAGATAGCTGTGGCTCATCTGTTACCACTGACAGCACACATCATCCGGGAGAAGGCTACTGGACTTTATCCGTAGTATGCTGTTATAAAAGTGAGGTGAAAATGATTTGGATCTCAGAAATATCAGAAATTTTTCCCTAAGGTGAAACAGTTAACAAAACACACATTTACTGCAGACACACAAATGACAGCCACGCATTTCTGACTAGTGCTGATCAGCTCAGACCACTGAAATTAGACATTTGCTGAGCATAAATGATGAACACCAAGAGAGACGAAACCCATCTGAGGGTAAAGTTTAATCAGTTTCATTTTAAAAATCTTGATATTCAATCCAGATACCCCAGAGGCTCTAGGGTATCTGGGGTATATATGACATAATGTGATTTTAAACAATAAAAGTGTCACCTAATGGACTATATATAGCAGCAGGACAAATCGAATTAATATATATTAATTCTCTACATCATCAATAATTCTTTATTTAAAATACTTTGCAATGCTTTTTCTTTAAATGCTTAGTGACGGAGCTGGGGTCACTAAAGAACACACCACTGATTCAGACTGTGCTCACTGGGAGCAGGAGAGTTGACTGTGCTGGGCATCAGACCAGAAGGGGTCACTCTGCCACCATCGCTGTACCGCTACTGCCCTCTTTGTGTGGCCTGATATGACAACCATCAAGCAAACTGTAAATATCTTGAATTTGTATTGAATCTCATGAATACAGAATGGATGTGATCTCAGTCTTATTGTTTTTAGTATCAGAAAAACTAAATGCTTTTAGATAGTTTTTCTTTTTTATCTGCTTATTCTACCAATCTGTCAAACTGCAGCATGCAAATGCGTTTTGATCAAAATAACAGCTGAAGATTTAAAAATTCAAACATCTGTCCAGCTGTTTAACCAAGACATAAAGCGCAATACAGATTTATGATAACATGGTGCTGTAGCAAAACTGGAGCGCCATATGTGTTTCCAAGGCTTTGTGATAATAGTTTTCCATATCACCCTCTGAGCCCCCTCCCCATCACACACATATATTCACACACACACATTTTCTCTCAAGCACAAAAGCACTCACTCACTGATATTCCAATCATTTCTCTCCCGATTGCTCTCCACTTGGCTGCACCTGCTCCGTCGTCCTCTTTCCTTTTTCCTACCTGGGGGGAAGGTGAGTGAAGAGGCTCGGGCAGAGAAAAGGGTTCTGATTTGTATTAATTTGTGGCTGATCTCTGGGGAGCGAGCCAGCAAGCGCAACCATGTACCTCCCCACTCTGTACCTCCACCCTAGCCCCCGCAACACTTCACCATTACAACCACTGCAGCTGGACAGAAACAGGAACTGTCCAACTATCCAACTCTCCCCAAAGGCTTATCTAATCAGCCCAAGACCCTACACAGAAATTCATAACCATTTCTAACTATGGATGGCACCAAGCCATGTTTGGATATATCAAAGGTGGTGAATGTACAGAGGTGCATGTATGTTAAGCATATAAGTTAATTGCAACACTGTTGGCACCAGTTTTATTTGCTATGATAAATGTGTCCATCGCTGAGATCTCCAGATATTAAAGTTCAACAGGTTAAATTGTTGTTCAGATAATCACAAACTGTGGACAAGCCAACAGCTAGATTATCTAAACCACTGTAAACAGTAGCCTAAACCTGAAATATCAGTCAGAGTTTCTCTTGCACAGCATTAAGTGTGCACCTATTTCAGTGTCAGACTTTAACAATAAGTAGGTTGGAAAATTGTGATGGGACATATTTGGTAAAACTTTTACTGTTTGTCTTTAAATAGCAGCCAATAAGTTTGGAATGACATGATAGTCTGTTTGGTTCCTGAATAACCTTGTTTATGATAACAATTGTCCAACTAACCTGAAAAGCAAAGTTCAGAGTAGACAATGTTTTAATGAACCTGCAAAAGTATCACAAGACTATGGGTGTAAAGCCCTGCTGGTGCCTGTGTCAGTCTGTATTTACCCACAACAGAGCTGAGAGCTCACAGTCACAATGCTAACATGTTTACAGTACTTTTTTTTTCAATATCTTTTCACTAGTAATATGATTCAAAACTTATCATGAGGGTAGTGAGCCAGATTCTTTGAACAGCACTTGAAACAAAACAGAGGAGGGATGTCATGATACCAGATGTTGACCACTGAAATTCTATGATTCTCAGTACCAATTAAAATACCACAGGGAAAAATAAACCAAAATGAAAGTACTTCAACTTGAACGTCTTATTCTATTCCAGCAACAAGAGTGAGAGCCATTTAGGGATAAAAGCAAAAATTTGTTTTTTTACAGCGGCATGGCATTTGTGGCATAGCTACAGCAGGTTTGGGATATTTTCTGTGCCTCTGAAAAGCTTGGTTGCCTTAGTTTGCGTGTTTATCTACTTTACACCTCTTTTTTCTGCTCTCTTAGATCAGAACCTGTTTCTTCAAGATGCTTTTTTAAGTGGCTTTATTTAACTCACAAACACTCCATACATGACCTTAGCGGCCATTCATTGCACCTGCTAACACCAAGATCAAACTGTAGTCGTAGGGTGTTTTTTTCAGAATTTATTTCAGTTATATCTGCTTGATTAGAAAGTTGTAGAGCACTCTCCTGTGTTGTGCTGAGCAGAGTGTGGCCGAACAGGAAGAGAGAGGGCTGAGCAGTGCACAGTGAATTGATCTTGAATCTTGTGCTGGCACTACTTTAAGTTGCATAATGTAGCTTTAATCTAACCTGCTACATTTAGCAAAACAGCACTAAACATGTGCACAACTGAGGCTGATGGAGATGCCATTAGTTTTGCAAATAATTAATAATAACCTAAAGTAATTCGATATTAGATATTGATTAGATATTAGTGCTGTGTGGTGGAAAATTACAGGATAACAAATGGTAATGCTTCCTGAGAGCACTGAAAATGAATCCGATTACGGAGCAATGATGGCTATACTGTAGCTACTTTAGTGTGGACCAAAGTAGTGGACCAACTCACCAACTTAGCCACCAACTGCTACACTGTATACATAGCTGTAAAGCACATAGCTGATTATTACCCTTGGCAGCTTTTTATTTCTTACTTTTTCAGATTGTCAAAAAGCGTAAAGTTTTTAACTATAAATACACATCTTCAAAGAGACTTTGATCACAGTGTGGTCCTGTCCTCCCAAATGGGAGACAGGGTAAAGGGTAGTGTTACTGGCTCAACACTCCTCCCCCCTGTACACACAAAAGCATACACACACACACACACACATGCACACACACCAGCCTTCAGTGGCCATCCCATACATTATTGCAAAACCATGTGTTGTTCTGCTAAGGAGCAAAGGTAATTGCGCTTGGCAACAGCTTAAAGGGTAATTGCGCATGGTGTGCAAAGTGCCCAGAGGGGCTTAACAGGTTTGGGGAGGAGACGACTGATCTGAGCTTTGAGGCTGCTTTCAGCACCAACAACACCCCAGTGGCATTTGACAGTCTGTGAATATGGAGGTTGACCTGCTGCAGATCTTCTACATGCTCTTTGGTGGTGAGGAGGGAGCCTCATGCGAGATCTCTGCTCATGAATCTAACAGCCGCCTATCTGTGGCAGCAGCACCATCCGTTCAGAACTGATGTCGAGCAGGTGTGAAGCCGTTTGCTCTTAACATAACTCGGTTAGTTAAGGCAGTGGGCTCAATGACATCAGCACTGGACTCAGATGAAAGCTTGATGGGATGCGGGTGCTAAATCTGTCCCTGTGAAGGATTAGCTTTTGACAGGAGGACTCAGTTACACCTTCTCGGCATCAGCATGGAGATGGATCCGGGTGCGGGTGCCCCTATTCATAATCCAGTGGCATGCTGTTGCTGATGTTTTTCTGACCTACAGTATACACATACATAAGCATATATACCTGCATTCCTTTCACTTTGACTGTGAAATGCGTTTGCCCTTGCTCCTGCTGACTGACAGTCTGATTATACCTGTCGTCTTTGTGTGGGTGGAAAGCAGTGATTTTGATGTGAGCGCATGTGGAATAACTGCCTTTCCCTCTGCTTTCTGTTCCTTTCCACCTCATGAGAAAATCTCTTGGCTTTAGAAAATCCAATTTAAAGGTAGATCAGCAGGTGATCCTTTAGGGGGAAGCTATTTATCAATTTTATCGGTGTTTGAAAAGATGTAGATGAACCACAAAGCTTGCAAGGAGACATAAAAAATGACAGAAGTAAAGTGGCAGATGGCTTTAAAAGCTCAAACTGCTGAAAAATAAAGAAATACAATGTACTGTATCTTGCCACTAATGATTGTCAATCATTCAGATGGAAAACAGGCAAAAGTGTACTACGTATTATGATGGGTTATATTTGTTTGGCATTTTATACTGAACCTTTTATCACAAGTACTGTCAACCTCAGAAAGAAGAGACGTATGTCATAAAAGAGAGTTACAGTTAGTACATGTTTAGAAGTTAGAAGTACATGTTTTAAACTATAACCATGCAGTCAAGAGTCAATATAGAAGGTAGAACATTTTTCAAAATCTAAAAGAGATCTGGCTAAACTGCTGCTTCCTGTTTGTGATTGTTTGAAAGGAAAGATTCACAGAGAGTGAATCAGATTTCTGTGGACGGTGCGGGGGAATGTAAAATTCTTTAAAGCTGATTGTTCTATAGCTGCACCTTTATTGAAATGGACACATAACAATATGAAATGCTCCCTCTCTTTCTAACGGCCTTCGAAAAGGACCTGGATGGTAAAGAAAAAAAGTGCTGGTGATGCCTTAAAAGACTACCGCAGTTAAAATGTCCCTAGTTTTAGTTCTTAGTTTTTGCCTTATAACTAAAGCAAATGTCTGAGATCATTTGCAGCAGCAAATGAATCAACAGCCTCAGTTTGGATGTAACCACAGCAGATGGAGCATGGTGTTGAGTTGAACCTTTCAAACAGTCTTTCTCACTGTTGCGCAAAACAATGTCACTTGCAAACGCTGAAGAATGTCATGTGATTGAAAACCCTTTTTTGTGTCCTCTGGGTTGTGTGCAGCATTGTGCCATATTTTTCATGGGCCAGGGTGATATTTGTTTGATATGACCCTGGAATCAAACCCAGACCTCCTACTTGGCACAATGGATTAGCTGACCCAACAAGCCTCTCTGTCTTTCTAGAGGCAGAACAGTCTACACGCTTACTCATCCTGCTAAAGGACACATGGACAAAACACATCAGTCAAGTAACAATGGCCCATATGGGTCAAAGTCCAAGATAAATTTGCTTTCTCAGAATGAAAACAGGTGTGGGGTTTTTATTTTTTCTTTCACAGTCATTGTCCTTAGTCCTTCCAATAAACCACACAACCTTCACAGGCGCATTGAATTTCAGCCAGTCTCACATTTAATAAGGAATGTGTCCTGTAGGAAACAAAAGTAAGAAAAACAAACAAATAAAACAGTGAGACATAAAATAATAAGAAACTACACATTACCATACAGTATTTCCTTCCTTTTATTGACAGAAAGGGCAGGGCAAGTTTGCTGAATAATATTAAGGTAAGCTTACACATAGGTAAGCTAGTGTTAACCTGTACTGTTGGAATGAAAAGCTAATAGGCTGATGGAAATATCATAACTTTGAAGGTACATAATAATACATATGTATTATAATTGTACACATGTAAATATGTGTAGACCAACCACCTTAAATGACAGGAAGCCCAAATTGTGTTCTCAAAGTGCTATATTCCCTCTATCCTTAAAGCAATAATTGGCATGATTACTACAAGAAAGTATGAGTGAGGAACAACACAAATAAAAGAGAGTGTCGGGGTGCGTTCAACCCTATTATTGAGTTTCAGCTCATTGTTTACTTGTCTGGTTTTTTTGGTTAACTCTGACTGGTCTCACAGTATCGATTTCAGCTGCAGCAGGCAGAAACACAGCTCTGAACACCCACTGTATGCTTCCTTGTCAACAGTGACAACAGACAATTAGAGAGCAGCTAGTGGACATACTAAAACCAGATATTTTCCTCAGGAGTTGGTGGAGACCAGAAACAGAACCACAGAACAGAATTAATAATTGCCTTCCATTACAATGTGGCCCGTAACAAGATGGTAGATGAAGGTTGGTTCCCTGTAATTACTGGATCTAACAAGTTTGTCAAACTAACGTATTATGTCAGTGTTGTGTTCACATGTTTCCGCTGCACTCAAAGTCATTTATTAAAGGATGAATCCATTTTTAAGATGAAATGATTAGAGGAAATATAACTACATTGCATTAAAATTGTATTTCCACCACAATTACTGTGCTATAGCTCACATAGTAGGAGGGTGATTGACACTGTTTGTTTTATTGTTTCTTTTTTAACTTACCATTTTGAGTGAATCTTTCCACACAATGATAATTCAAATCTGTCTTTGTGCACATAGACATTGTAGTGTGGGAGTAGTTGAGAACATGTAGTTGGCATTTGGGGGATAACTTTTTTGTTGCTGCCTAACTTCCAAGATTTTCCTTTATCAATGTTCCTGTGCAACAATATCAGCTTTTATTAGTTAGGGAGGTGGACAACAGCATGGACTTTTTAGGATGGTGCAGGTGCAGGTTAACATGGAAAACATTTAGAAGCCTCCAGTCTAACCAGGATAACTTTAACCAAGAATTTAAATAAAGTAATGACATCATCTCCGTAGGTAAAAGCTCATAGTGGCCCGCACACAAACACACACTCACCTACACACACTGCTAGAAGATCTAGAACTGTCTATTTGTTCACAGTTAGTAAACCTGAACCTCCCTGACCTAAATAAGAAGTGACATAAAGGTTCATGCACTGCACATGTCAGCCTCCTCTGCCGTTTGTGACCTCAAACCAAAACAGAACCGACAAAGCAGAAAAAAAATAAACACAGGACAAAAGTTTACACAACAGAAAACCATTTGGAGTTGAAACACTGAGTTATACTGGGTCTCTGTCAATCATTTAAACCTCCCAAATGATGAGGCCTGCATGAAAATTTTGAAATTGGTAACAATAATCAGCAGCCTTTGGCAAAATGGCTGCCTTCTTATAGGAGCTATCAGTGTCAGAGCAAGAACACTACCTTCAGTGTGTTTCACAATTCTCCAAACAACTTCTTCTTCTTCCCACTTGCTCCATTATTCTTTCTTTGCTGTTTTGTCTTTGCTGGTTCAAGAACACACAAGGCCTGGGGTCAGTGTGTTTGTGCAAACATCAGCTGATTCCTGCTCTGCCTCGGGCAGCAGCGAGGAGCCAGGAGAGAGAGGGAGACAAAGAGACAGAAACAGCCTGACAGAGTGGGAGCAAAGTCATTTACCTAAAACTCGAAACTGGCGCAGGGTATAAATGCTTCCCTGTCCTTGAGCTGATGTCCGCTCCCTCCCCTCCTCTGCTCTCTTGTCTCTGTCAGCCTCTTTGTGGGTTTGGGCTGCAGAGGAGAAGTGCCTGTGATGTCTGATCACAACATGACAGTGCAGAACATCAACTGCTCTTTGCAGCTGTCTTCCTGACTGACTCTCTCTGGCTCTGAGCACGTGTGTGTTTGATGAATGTTAGGAGGTGGGACCCATTCACTCACCTCCTGCCTGCTCATTAGATCACAATAGCTCTACATGAGAGTGAGATATACAGAAGCATCTCTCAGTGGATCTTTCAGTTTCACTTTGCACAAAGCTTATAAACTGGGGGAAAAGCTCTGTCCAAAGGTGAAACATCCACCTTCCAGCCTCTGAAGCCCTTTAAAGAAAATATTACAACCTGTTTGTTTCACTTGTACAAAAAGTAAAGGGCAAAAACGATGCAATTTGATAGAACAACACAACTCTATGAACTTGTGGTCAAATTATCCAATATTCAGACACACAATCCCCATAAAACCACACTGTGACATTATTAAACTGTTGTTTTTGTAAAGGTTTAACAATAAATTTCTGTTATGCTTTAGAGGTGGAAGCATGGTTGGTTGGTTTTGTTACCTTTGGACAGAGCCAGGCTCATTGTTTTACCTCTTTATGTCTAGCTAAGATAAAAGTACAATTCTCCAAAAAAGGAAGTTTTTGAAACCTTCTAAAAAGCAGATAAATACCAGCAGATTACTGAGTTGCTTACTGAGCTGGTCCATCTGGTATTTATTGCTTCTTTGGCACCTCTGCCTGCTCACGATGATGGTGTTACCTTAAAAATGTAACCCTGAAAACTGGCAGCAATCTTCTGTCCTTTTCAGGATGAACCTTTCTCTTGTATTTGTTTACTGTACTGAGATGACGTTACCTTCAGTTTCACGTCCTTGTTTCTGATAGAAAAATATCTCTGAGCTCTGATGTCTTTCATCAAACCATCTTAAAGAATTTAACAAACTTACCCTGTAACTTGAGTCTCATCACACTGAACTGTACTGACAAACACAATAAATCAGAGACCACTTCTCTCAGATTTCTCCCTTTGGTTTAATGCGAGAGGTCTGAGACAGACAGAGAGTTGAAATCAGATCGCTTACACAGTGATGCTGGCTAATTCTCTTACCTTCACTGTGCTTGAATGTAACAAAGACCCCATGAGAAACCAGCAGCAAAATAGATAGCAAGTTATACAGTAATGTTAACCAGCCAACCAAAATTAAGTCAGGATTATCCTGGCAAAGCTGTTTAGCTTACACGGTAATATTTTACTCAGGTATTTGGAAAAATGCCCAAATATGAGCAATCATGTCTACACCCACTGCTCAGAAGTGACGTTAAGCCAGCAGAAGAATTTGCTAATAGGTCTGTGTGGGGCTGAGGCTTGGTGAAAAGCAGCTGGCAAAGACCAAGAAGTCAAGACAACTCATGTAACCACGACCACATTTAATAAGCAGCAGGCTCAAAGACAATAAGCAGTTCATTAGAGCCACTGCTGAGACGGTAGTTTGAAAAGAAAAACAGCCACACACCCAGGCAACAGCAAGTCAACAAAGAGAGGCTTCTGTTTGTTGATAGCGTGCCGACCTGTTGAGCCTCAAACAGGTCGGTAATGGAAGCACGTGATATATATATTATCTGTTGTAAGGACGACAGACACAGAATATTAATTAGAATTAAAAAAGTGACAATAATTGCACATTCTACTATGACTTCGGTACAAAAAACCAGAACAGCAGAGTTTACCCACAAAATACCGACCAACAACACAAAGACACTTTGAAGCTTGAATTCTGAATGGTTAGAGTGGAGAATTTGATCCACGTTGCTGATGACCCTTCACCTTCCCAGCTCTGCTTTGGAGGAACTCAAAAAAGGCCTGAGGACCTCTGGGGGTTGTGCTGCAGCTTGTAGGAATTTACAGCATGCATGTGTGCGTGCCAGGCTGTATTGATTTGTATAGTGCTGCTAGCCAGAGATGCATCTCTGCACAGTCAGAAGACAAAGAAATGAGACAGTATGGCCACTCACACTGTAAAGCCTGGCTATTGGGCGCATTTCGCGCCTCCGTCGCCGTGGAAACCAAGCGCCGGCTGAGCCTGGCCTGGAGGATGACGACAAACCCCACATGGAAGGAGTGGGTTAGTTTGCACCCTGGCAGCAAGGTTATTAGACATAAAGAGACCTTTTTCCTTTTTGCCATCACAAGAAAAATAAATTAAAAAACCATTACTGTAATTCTGCAGCTGACAGCTCTCTCTCACATGGAAGCAGTGTGAAAGTCCAACTAAAACAAGCATGAACACTCTGGATCAGAAGATTATTTCCCTCTCTGTGTGTTTGCTTTTAATGAGAGATGCCATTCACACCTTTCAATTGCTATTCATTTCTGCTATCGCTCACATCTCTTCTACACAATGTGCTGCCTTTTTGTGCTGAATTAAGCCCATTGTGTGTGCAAACCTTCAGCCACCCATATCATGATCTCTCATCACTTTGCCTTTACGAACACAGAGAAATTCATTTCAGCTCTTTTATTGCAGCACAAGCACATATTGCCATTACCTGCCCTTTTTTATATAACCCATTGGAATAAAGGAATATTTGGTAGCACCAGAAATATGTTAAGACAATGCTGACACTTGGGTGAATGTGAGCTTTTGCTTTAAAAGAGACAAATAACTTGTTTGTAATTTTTATGATATAACAAATCTGAATGTGTTGTCAGCATTTAAAGCCTAACTCTTATTGCCAATGTGAGTTTGTATTTTTGGTGGTGAGACCACTTGGAAACTTGTTTGTGTGAGTTGCCCGTGCAGAGCAGATACCCAGGTCTGCTGCAGTGCCAGATGGTGGTTTATTAGATCCTGTGTGTGGTGTGAAGCGTAGGAGGAGCAGGGTGGACGTCTGTTCCTATCAAAGCCAGACTTTAAGTTTGGTTTCCTCCCTATACAATGCTTCCATTTCTCACAGTGCCTGGCAAGCAAAGTGATACTAGAGTAAAGTGCGATGGGAGGAGACCTGCTTTATCTGTTTAAACCACTGTATGCAAAGGGGAAAAACACCTTACAATATTCTGCAATCCAATGACAAGTTATTCACACCTTTTACAAACAAAAACTGAGTATCTCACTGTGTATTGATAACATGATCCATTCACAGATTTAAAGCAAGAAAATGTTGCTCATTTGATTTTCAGGTGAAACCTCATTATCTTGCACCTTCACTGCATCCCCTGAATAGTAGATCGCACCAGGAAAAGATGATGTTAGCAAAAACAGCCGTGGAGTTTCACATCAAGAAGCAGTGAGTCATGGTTTCAGCTACAAGTAAAACATGTACTGCGGCTGCATTACATTGTGGCGTCTTTAGCCTGGAGAACAATAATACAAAGGCACATAACTGAAATGTTTTCTTCTATCACACACCAGTTCTTCTTAAGATTGTTACACAAAACAAATTGGACTCAGATATGTCTGTATGGTACACAGTCCTCTCTTTTCATAATCTACTGGATATTACGTATCTCCTATGAGGTTGTTTTCCAGAGTCGATATTGAAACATTTCTCATTTTTAGTCTGTAAAAACCATGTGAAAATGACCTACAAGGCGCATCCCTAGGCTATTTTCTGATGGCCTGTGTTTTTTTGTGACTGTACAAAATACAACAGAGGCGCCTGATAGGAAAGACGGTTGATGGCAAACAGTACAGCTGAGCTGTACACATACAGAGAGACATTTCTGGCTGTCAGCCCAGGTGAATCATCTCAGACCTTCAGCAAAATGGATCAAATTGGGATAAAACATCCAAACTCAACTAGAATGTGAAATTACAGGAAATGAGTCCAACAATCTACTACTGCTACATCTGGGTTAGGATGAATGAAAACTAGAGAGGCAGTATTGGTAATATATTTTGGCTCATTGCCCACCCCTCCTGTTATATTGTAGCCTTTGGTGCAGCTTTGCATTGTGGGTGGTGTGACCGAAACCTAACCGCACTCCTTGCAGATGTTGTGGTTTGAGCTCCTCCAGCTGCTCGCAGACACACGAGCTGCCAAAAGGCAGGCACTTGTACTTAATGTCACTCTTTCCTTTATCCCTGACCCATTTACATTGTCACATGGTGCACAGATAGAGGCTGATGATTAGAGACTGTTTGAGAAAGGGCACAATTACAGTAACCACGAGCTGGAGAAAAGCAGGTGCTGCCAGGGGGGAAAAATAAGAGGCATGTATGACATTATTCTCTCTCAGCCTCTGTCCTTGGCTGGATAATGCATAACTTTCTGCAGCAGAATATTTAGATGCTAGACGCTCTCTCACAGAGGAATGCAATGGAACGGGTGCAGATTGGTACCTGGCTTTGTTGATAAGCCAAGCATTAAGAGAAAGTGAGCAACAAAAGCCCCCCATCTCCATTCTCAGCCCCTCTCTATTCCATTTTTCTCTGATCCTTCCATCATATTATCGCAGAAGCTTCTGCCAGCTTCGAAATCTTTGTGTAAAAGGGAAGTCTATTAACCACAAAACATCAAAGGTTTTGTGATTTTGCAAAGTTTCTTTCTGTACCCTGTAAAAGCCCAAGACTAAGAGGTTACAGCCATGCTACCTGCTCTGTGAGGCTGTACACAGCAGTACTTGGAACTAAATGCTAATTTGTTCTGAATGCAGGTACATTTACTTTGTTTATGATCTTAGTTTACCATGTGAGCATGGTTATTACTAGTATTCTTTTCTTTGGTAGTTCTATTATTGTTTATGATACAGCCCATGATTTACAGTCTAATTTATCGGGTTCTAGAAAAAATACTTAGCTTCTCCCAGTGATGCTTAAATCTACAATAGATGCAAAGGAAAGAGACATCCTGGTAACAAAATGACTTGAAGCTAACATGGAGGCCTTACTGAAAAACTTAGAGGCTCCAATCTCAAAATGCAGACATGGAATACAGCAGTTTCCGGTAGAAGTCTCCAAGGAAATCTTGGATTAATGAGTAACTTGTCAGTCATCTATGGATTACAGCAGCACACTTATAGGGGACTTAACAGCTGTAAATGTGCTTTAGCTTACTGGTTTATGTTCTTTGGACCGAATACAGTTTAGTATTGGATGAAGTACAATATGTCTTTAAATACGGCAGTTGTTAGTTAATGTCAATGTTATGACCCAAACTGCCATTATTAACTGTTATCCACATGGTCTTGTTTCCTTCCATTGTATATACATTGAAAGAGCTGCAATGTATTTTACTGGAAATTAATACTATAGAAAAATTACTTTTAAATAACATTTACAGTTATTGTCTTAAGCCTGAAGGTATTAGAAAACATGTCACCCAATAAAAACAAAGTTGACACTGATGAGAATGTCATTATATTTGCTGATTTATAAAAACAACGTATGAGGTTTGGATGAAAGATTAATGGATTAACATGGTTCTGACAATTAACCCTAATGGCAGATACAAGTGTACGGACAAAATTGTACAAAAACTCCAAATGTGAAGCTGACAGTGGTACTAAAGTCAGAAGTAAAAACGTGGTTAAGGTTCATCCATCCAGATCCATGGAACTAAAGTGAAAAAGGCCAGAAAATGATTGTCAGTCATCATGCTGAATATAAGAAAAACTGACTGAGTTGTCTTTATCTTTGTTCAGACAGAACATGAAACATTTAAATAAAAAAAATCATCCCACATAAATTCTAGATAAAACAGAAACAGTGTCCAAATGACCTCCCAAGATTTGACACATTTACTAAAGTGGGCTGTGGTGAGGAAGAAAATTGCATTCAAAAAGATAAACTAACACAGACAGGCCGGCTGAGGAAAGTGGGCAGCATCTGAAATGGAAATACAATTTATGGAAAATCTTTCGTTTCTCTGGAATCAGGCAGACGGAAAACTGACTAGCTCTGACCTTGATGTATAGATCACAGGAGATGTGCACTTTTGTTATTACACACATTATTTACAAAGAAAGCTTGGTGAGCATTTGTCAAAGTGTTATGTCGCAACGAGGGAACAATAACAAAGACCAATAAATTGTAAGTAAGTACGTAAATAACTATAATAATACCTGATATTGAAGGTTGTTCATCAGCTTTAATGCAAATACATCCAACCTCATTATGTTGTACATTATTGATTGCTTAAAAGCAATCGATACAAAATAGTGACCAGGGTCGAAGGTCAACTTTAACACGTTGTCCAGTGAAAGGTGTGTTAGATCAAATCTAATCTAAATTGCCTTCTGCTTTGTTTATTTCATTCAAAACACGAAGGTATGATGAATTTAGTTATTAGCTCACTACTTAACTAGTAGTTTTAAATACTTGGCAGGATACTTCATATTTAAAAGTCTGTGACCATGTTATTTTTAAAGAAAAATGATCTGAGTCATTTAATCCAAACTCATCCGTCATTACAACGGGGTGTGATAGTGGAGCATTTTTACCCACATCATAAACTGAGCTGTCACTGGGAGATGAAGAAGAGAACATTAATTTGCACTTAATTGAACCGGTTAATGAATTATTCAAGAAAATTCCAATAGTCACTGTTTGCTTTACTGCTCCTAGTGAACATAAAGTCCTGCTATTAAGCAGACTAATTAAAATCACAAATCAAAATCTTCTGGTTTTTATGTTTTATTAAGCTGCACAGATGAACGCTTATTCCTTTTGTTGGCATGCTGAATAAAGATGGATAAATGTCACCATCTGGCATGTGAAGCAGGAGACTCTAATCCATGATCAGCTTCACTGTGAGAGAACACAACAAGACAGAAATACACACAAGTCCCGCAGGTGTGGCTCACAATCAGAAGTTTGATGCATGTAAGTACTCTTCAGAGAACATTTAGTTGATGTAAATACAGATAAGTTCCCAACAAACCAGCATCAGCCTCCATATTTAAAATGAAGGAAGTTGCCAAACCTAGAACCACCTCTTCTTATAATGCTCTCAAGTATGACTCCACTCCCCACTATGACCTCAATAAAAAAAAGTAGAATTATCACCTTTCTGACAGTTTCAACTTGAAAACTGAGAAATTGTAACAATGCAGCAGAGTTGCTATATTGGGTTGCATTAGATTGTACAAGTGCACCCAATAATGCGGCCAGTGAGTGTATATAACAACCCTGCATGTAGAGAGAATAAGATGGAAAAACCTGGGTGTGGACTGAGGTGTAGGACAGACAGAAAGATTAAATGGCACTAACTCAACAGTTGTGTGTGCAATTAAATTCATGTCAAACTAAAGATTCCTTCAAATGCTGAAAGGATCAATACAAGGCAAGAGTCACATTTTCAACTATACCTTTCTGCAGATAATGATGGACGTGTTCTTATTAACTACAAGTGGACACAGCATGCAGTCTGTTCAAACAGGCGGATGTGAGTTTGCCAGGGTGAAGGTAAATGCAGTGCGGCGTCACTCCTTCCTGAGCTCACTGTGCCAACGAGACAGAACGATGGCACCTAGGGACAAAGCACCTTCAAATATAAAAGCTCAAACAAAAAGGAAAAGCACTGCAAACTACAAAATACATACAAATTCAGAAGCATAAACGAAAAGGAAACTGGGTCATCTCAGGGCTGCCAGGTGCTGAGATGACAGCTGGTTCTGGAGTAACTTGGGAACAAATATTTGGATTAATCGCCCAAATGTTCTAAATCTAAATGGTTATTTTCTCATCCAAAAAAAACTAAGTATATAAAGTGACATAATTGCAGTTCTAAGATCACATTTATAGCAGCTTTAACGTGCCTTAAACTTCCTGCCTCAGTAATCACAAACTCATCGCTACCTCTAGCGACATGCAGCACTTCCGGTTTAGGAAATTCCATTTGCTGCATTTCTGTTTGCACCGCGTTTCCTTTTTGTTTGGACTTTTGAATTTGCGCTCGTGCTTTGTCCCCAGTGGCCACCATAATAAAGGCTCCAAACCAAGTTGTCTGTGACCTTCCAGTATCTCCTTCTCTCTCACACAGAGGATTGATTGCTTCTCCACTTAAGCTTTTATTGCTGATGATGGGTCAGTGGGGGTTGTTTGTTCTTCGGTAGTATACGCCCCCTCCCTCACACCTACCATTTGCCCTCCAGACATCAATATTCCCATGACCCTCCGAAACAACCCATCTTCTCAGCCACACAGACAGTGCTGGAGTAATGCAACTTTACATAATCAATATCTTAAATAAAAAAAGTCAGTATAAAGATCTGAGCCTGAACTCCTCCTAACCAGCACCCACTCTCCCACCTTTCTCATGACAACCAGGTCTGTTTTCAGTGGAAGAAACCAACTGAGAATCAATGGCAGTGCTTGCTGTTGCTCTGGGGCTGAAAAGGACAACAGTCAAGGACATCTCAGCAAATGAAGATAATTCAGCAGCCCTGTCTTATCTATTTGTTCCTGTCTCTTTATCTAATTTGGCAGTGAAACAACACACGTAGAGAATACCAGACATGAACCTTCCCCTTATTCCTACTCCTACAACACAGGGGGTTTGCTGAGCTCTTGTCTCTGCTGGATGTGAGATTTCAGCCATTTTCTTCATCTACTGACCTTTCTGGAAAAAAAAGAAAAGATTATTCCCCTTCTTTTTATTTTATTTTTTTATTTCTAACCTTTTTGATTTCTATTGAGGCCAGGCAGACAGCCAGACAAGCTGCTTATAAGATGTCAACTCTCACTAGGTTCAGCTTGGAAGGTGGTCACCTGTGACTTGACTGACAGATAGAGACGGCCCATGGGGAACTGGAAGGCAGATGGGGGAAAGAGATGGTGAATTGGAGAATCTTTTTTTTTTAACCTCTCCTTCCCTCTCCTTTCTTTTGTGCTGGCCTAGAGCTGCAGCTCCCCAGTGAGTGAGAGGGAATTTCAAAGCGCCTGCAGAGGAGAGATGAGCTGCACAGATACGCAGTGCAGGTGAGAGAGCTTATCCTGCCGTTATGCCTCACAGCCACACATCACCATTGAGATTTCCTAACTGTCTGGCAATGCCATAGGCAAGGCTATTGGATTTCTCTTTTTTTCCCTGTGCTTAAAAGCTTATCAGTGGTCAAAACTGTGTCTAACTTTCTGATAAAACTGCAAGATATAGCATTAAGTTATTGAACCAAGGAGTACATGCAACTGCCCTTCTGAATAATGCATAGACTGAGTTTCTCTTATTTTATGAATAATTCTTGAATCTCTGAGTAGATGTTCTTTTTGACAGTAATCTAATCCATTGTTTCAGGGAAGGTACTAGAAGGAGCTGATACTGACATTTGATATTTTGCAAGCCATAACTGCTGTCTGGTCAACACCCACAGTCTATACAGTTCCTCCTCCCATCAGTGCCGTGCCAGCTGTGCTTTGGGCAGGATGGTCTCTATTCTGGGTAACATGATCCTGACTAGGGTGGCACTCACAGCAGGGGAGCATCTGCTGTGGGACTGTGGAAGCAGGACAACTGTGTCCCAGTCACATGCTATTATGTGTGATGAGCAACAAATCTGTGTAACAGCGGATGAATAACCTTTATTCCTTTAACTGCTGCCACAGTTAAACATTAGAAATCAATGTGGTTTACATGATGAAGAGCTGCTGCCATCTGTTTAGAGGAGAAAGGCAACCTATTTCATTGCGTCTAACTTTACTGCTTGTCAGCATTTTGTGCAAAAGGCTAATAAGATTCTGACATGTCATTGTAGTCACGGAGGAGTTTCTCTGCAGCGTGATTGTTGTCATTTTCACTCTCAGCTGCTGACCTGAGCCTCTGTCTGCAGCTAGTTCTGTAGATTCCTCTGACACTGAAGTCATTTGGCACCTCTAGTTAGTCGTTGGTTGAACTCCTGATCTCGCTCTCCACAACACACCCTGAAATCCTCCTCCATGTGAAACAGGCAACACTTTCGTCTTGTGCCAGTGTGAGCTCCCATCTGCTGTCCTGGCACCGTGCACACACATGTAGATTAAATAACTCATCTCAATGCATGCTGCTCCTGGCCAAACCCAGAACTCTCTCTCTCTCTTACACACACACACAGCTCTGTTGTGCAGTGGCCTGATGCTGAGGCCAGAAAGAGATCAGAAGTCTCTCAGGAGAGTTAAGGATGTGTAAAAGAAAAAAAAAAAAAAAAGTCAAACTGAATCCATCACAGGTGAGCTCAATGGGGGTAACAAAAAAGGAGGATCCAAAAAAAGACATGACCAATACTGCTCTACCCACAATTCAACGCAGCTGTAACCCACCAGCCCCAAAGGACGTGATAGATTGGACCACACTCCAGCAGCTGGGCTGGAGGTTTATGCAGGAAGTAGCAAACAAATTTAATTGTTTTTCTCTCTGCACCCAAAAGGGCTTATAATTAATTATTCAGCGAGTTCTTTCCCATCCCTGTGGTGAAAGCAACATCTGTCATTTATTTAAAGCACTGCAACTCACAGGGAATCAAGTCACAAACACATTATGGTTTCATGTTTCCATTCGAAAGTCTTAGCACACCTGCTGTTGACAAAATACAGGATGAAAAAGTCTCATTGAAAAGGTTGTTATCTTTGTTTTCTCCTGCGGGAGATCAACAATTGTATTGTATAAGATTAGCTCTTTGTCTCCGGCCCAAGTCTGGAGAACAGGTATCAGTGGGCTGACGGCAATATACACTCAGCTTTTAGTGCGTCTGTACTACTATTCTTACAGTAGGTGCACAAACCGCTGTCTGAAATCGTTTCACTCTCAATGATTTAAATCAGATACATCTAAGCTCTTTGTACAAATATTTACAACTTTCATAGATATCCACATTTTATATCTAGGTTTTGTCTTCTTAATTTAGTTTGCATTTGGAAATCCAGTTTTTAAAGTTTACTTGCGAGGATATGCAGAATTTATGTATGGAGCATTCATCTTCCAACCTCCTTCCAATTTATGGCCTTTTTAGAGCAAAATGTCTCTGTGTTTCTTGCTGTGGTACGAGAGTCGTTAGACAAATATGGAATTTCATGCCCAAAAGACTCCAAATTAAAATGCTTTTGATTATTTTGTAAACACAAACACACACACACACACACACACACACAAATCACTTTTTACAACTACATTTATTTAGAAAAACAAAAAAGAACAAAAACCAAACAAAAAGCAACCAGTGTCCCAACCAGAGGAGACAGTTTACGGCTAGAGACATTTTTTTTAAAAGCATACAAACTAGCAAACTTTAATTTAGCAGCATCCAAATGTTGGAATCTCCAAAATGATCATTTATATATTTAAATATATAGGTTTTTTTTTGCCCTGGCAAGCTACACACTTGACAACATACACAGAGCTTTATCTCTTCTTAGTGCAGAAAAAAAAAACAAACCAAAAAACAATTACCTTTAATAAAATAAACAACTTTAGGTTAAATAAGCTTAAATAATAGTGTTAAATACAAGACACTTCTGTGGCAGATATGTACAGAAATAAACACATTTGGCATTGTAAGTGTGGTTCACTGGCGCTTGCTCTAATGCTCTAGAAACCACTGCATAAGAACACATTTTGTTGTGATAGCACACACACACACGCACACACACACATTCATACACACGATTTTGTATCAGTGAGCCACAGACAAGGCATGTGTTTATAAAAGAGAACTAAAAGCAAAGACAAACAATCCATTTACAACCAAGAATTTTAGGCACAGTCTCTTCCTGTTTTATAAATACATGTCAAATAACAACTGCTTCTCAACAGGAACTCTTCACGTTTGTGCTAACTTCTTTCAAAAAAATAAAAAAATAAAATAAAACACAGTTTCATAACTACCACTTCATTATTGCTAGGGCATGGTGACAGTGAATGTAAACTACTGACAAACGTGTGTGGGGAGAAGCACCTTTAAACATCAAAATTACTGCTGTGTGACCGGACTTTACAACACTATGAAAAACAAATAGTGGAATTAATTCAGAAGAATGGCCCAAAACACAAAACCTTGAAACTTTTGCAACTTTGGGAATCACAATTTCAGAGAAAACAAAAGGGTCTCAGTTGAGCTACATTCATTTTTCCTCTCACAGAATATTTCAAGACTGCCATATGTGGATTCCTCGCGGTGCAAAGAGACTAAGTACCACTTCATTTCGTCCAGTACATTCCTCCCCTCCTGACCCCACCTCGCCTCCACTCTCTCTATTATTCTGTGTCTGTGTTCACCGGCACAGAAACAGCTGTGTGACAGCGTGTGCAGTACGATACAGTACAGCTGAGTATACAGTACAGCAGACTGACGTGACATACGTAGGTAGATTATATGTTGACTACAGTAAATGAGCTTTACATTCCACTACTGTAAGACGAACCTAGGGGCCCGGGGGTGGGGGTTGGGGGTTCCAGATAGTCTTGTTTGCCAGAATGGAGAGACCATTGACGTCAGAAACAGTCCTTCATTTCAAAAAGAGGAGACTTCCAAAATGAAGGTCCAGATCAGGATTCAGAGTCTCTACACACAGATCTGCACTACACTTTAATAAGATGAGTTTTCTTTGTTTGTTTTTCAGAGTCTTGATTACTCGGGGGGCCAGTAATGGTTTGTTTCAAAGTTTGATTGCCTGTGGCTCATCTGGGAGTCTTAAGTAGGAGTTGAGTGGTTGCCCAGTAGGAGTGAAGGCCATCTTTCTCTTTCTGCTGGTCTTTCTTTCTCTCCTTCTTTCAGGGTTTCTTGTCGATGGTGTGAAAAAACCACTCTGTGAACTTCCTGAGCTGAGCTGCCGCTGTCTGGCTCTCCTCCTGCAGTCGCTTGTTGTCCTGTCTCAGGTGTTGCACTTCCTCCTGCAGCATTGCCTTGTCCTCTTTCTCCTGAACACACAAACACAATCAACACTGGGCCATGTGGCACAATAATTGGATAAAAAAAAAAAGAAAGAAAAAAAAGGAGGTTGATAAAAGCCCCGCTTTTATAAGTACATCCGTGTTTCAGCAGTGCTGTGTAAATGTGCATTAACATGGCAAAGCAGTCATTTCTCTTCCAACAGAAGTGCATTTCCTCTCTTCATTTTAAGCACATTAGTGGAGGTGGGGAAATGTGGGGCTGGGACACAATAAGAAAAGGAAGCAGGATATTGAATTAAGTGGACAAGTTTGTATTACACAGACCTCAGGGCAAGCATTACTCAGTGTCTATTCTCCAGAGCTGTGTCATACAGGCATGCACTGTTTGCTGACATGGAAAAGGAAAGCAAAAAAAAAAAAAAAAAAAAAGTGTTGAGAACACAATTGCAAGTTTATTTTGATATATGTGAACTTACCTTTCTGAGGTCACTCTGCAGCTGCCTGAGGATCACCTCCAACTGGTTGACTTTGCCAGTTAGGGTGGAGGGGGAGCCACTGTTGGGAGACAACATTATATATTGTTACAACTCAAGGAAGACAGTTCATTAATTCCTCAAGTGTGTTAGGACTAGCTATTGTTTTCAGATAATATTCACACAGCACTAAAATCCTTTATTTTACACTAACAAACCAAGGCTAAAGAGACCTGTTTGGAAATACACTTTTCCACAATTTGTTGTTTTATGGCTTTATTCCAAAATGGATCAAATTCATTGTTTTCCTCAAATTTCTACAAACAATATCCCATAATGACAACGTAAAAGAGGTTTGAAATCTTTTGCAAATTTATTAAAAATAAAAACACTAAAAAACAAAATCACATGTACATAAGTATTCACAGCCTTTGCCATGACACTGGTACATGTTGCTTCCACTGATCATCCTTGGAGATGTTTCTACTACTTGATTGGAGTCCACCTGTGGGAAAGTCAGCTGATTGGACATGGTTTGGAAAGGCATACACCTGTCTATATAAGGTCCCACAGTTAACCGTGTGTGTAAGAGCACAAACCAAGCCATGAAGTCCAAGGAATTGCCTGTAGACCTCAGAGACAGAATTGTTTTGAGGCAGAGATCTGGAGAAGGGTACAGAAATATTTCTGCAGCATTGAGGTCCCAATGAACACATTGGCCTCCATCATCCGTAAATGGAAGAAGTGTGAAGACATTAGGACTTTTTGTAGAGTGATCGAGAGAAGGGACTTAGTCCTTCCAGAAAACAACCATCTCTGCAGCACTCTGGCCACTCTACCATACAGGCCTGATTGGTAGACGGAAACCACTACTCAGTAAAAGGCACATCATAGCCCACCTGATGGACTCTGACCATGAGAAACAAAACTCTCTGGTTTGATGAAACAAAGATTGAACTCTTTGGCCTGAGTGCCAATTGTCATGTCTGGAGGAAACCAGGCACTGCTCACCACCTGGACAATACCATCCCTGTAAAGCATATGGTGGTGGCAGCATCATGCTGTGGGGAGGTCTTTCAGCGGCAGGAACTGGGAGACTAGTCAGGGTCGAGGAATAGATGGGACAATGACCCTAAGCACCCAGCCAAGATAACAAAGGAGTAGCTATGGGACAACTCTGTGAATGTCCTTCAGTGGCACAGCTTGAGCCCAGACTTGAACTCGATTAAACAGCTCTGGAGAGTTCTGAAAATGGCTGTGCACCGATGCTCCCTATCCAACCAAATGGATCTTGAGAGGAACTGCAAAGAAGCATGGGAGAAACTGCCCAAAAATAGGTTTGACAAGCTTGTAGCATCATTATTAAAGACTTGAGGCTGTAATTTGTGCTAGAGGTGCTTCAAAGTATTAAGCAAAAGGCGGCGAATGTTGAACTTATTTGTGATTTGTTTTTTGTTTTTTGCAAATTTGAAAGAACAAACTTCTTTCACATGGTTATTATGGTGGTATTTATTCGTGAATTTTAGGAAAAACAATGAATTTGATCCATTTTGGAATAAAGCTGTAACATAACATTTGGAAAAAGTTAAGTGCTGTGAAAACCTTCCGGATGCACTGTAGCACTTTTATCAGAAAACAAAGGTTTGAGATGGGAAATGACTAACAAGTTTGCGAAACCTATCTAAAGCAGTGTTTTGGGGAAAAACTTTTCCAAACATATATTGCTCATGAAAGGAAAGGTGTTCAAGAAGGTGGTGAGACCAGCGATGTTGTACAGTTTAGAGACAGTGGCACTGAAGAAAAGACAGGAGGCAGAGATGGAGGTAGCAGAGCTTAAGATGTTGACGTTCTCTTTGAGAGTGACGAGGATGGACAGGTTCAGGAATGAGTCCATCAGAGGGACAGTTCATGTTAGCTGTGTTGGAGATAAAGTCAGAGAGGCCAGATTGAGGTGGTTTGGACATGTTCAGAGGAGAGACTGTGAATATATAGAAGGATGGTGAGGTTGGAGCTGCCAGGCAGGAGGTCTAGAGGAAGACCAAAGAGGAGATTTATGGATGTAGTGAGGGAGGACATGAGGTTAGATGGTATGAGAGAAGAGGATGCAGAGGACAGGGTTAGATGGAGGCACATGATTTGCTGTGGCGACCCGTGAAAGGGTACAGCTGAAAGGAAAAGAAGAAGAAGAAGAAGCTGACAAACATATTCACACACACACTTATGGCTGACACAATGCACCAGCATCTGAACCGGAGTAATTGAAAGTAAAAAAAGTCTTTAAACTCCTATGAAACTTTATTTCATGTGCATTTCTTTATAATGTGGCGACGTTGCCACAATCAATGTTTGGGGGTGGGGTTGAGCACTGGAGTGTTGATGCTGTGTATTTGAGTCTGCCTACTCTGATTCCAGCGCTGCTCCCTCTGCCTCCACCACCCGTCTGGTCAGTTCTCTTGAAATCTGCAGAGCCTCGGCCCGCTGCATGTCTGTCATGGTGCAGAAAGACGCCACACGCTGATCTGTGGACAGAAGCGGTGAAGTGAAATGTCACAGTCTGCTCTTAACATTAAAAACAATAAATACGTTACATGTTTCAAGGTGTCAACGTGCAACTGAAATAAAGCAGAAGAACACACACACACACGCACGCAATCCTGATGAGGTGATTCGCTCATGCTTTGTGTGAATGAATGGTTCTAGTTTAAACACTGTTGGAAATCCATCTAAGACAGTCCTCAGAAAGTCAGAGATCCTGAACCAGATAATAAACAACAAGGAGGTAAATGGAGCGTTTCTAGACCTTAACAGATAAAATAATTCCCTTGGGTGGTGTTCTGCTGCCCTCACCCTACTGAGTTTCCTCTAACAGCTGTGTGGCTCATTACGGACTGAATCCCAGAGAGCTGTAAGGCAGCAGTCATGCTTGTTTTACCATATCAGGCCCATAAGCTTGCTCAAAGCTCTACCAAATACCCAAACTTGGCATGTAACATTTGGGGACTGCTCAGTTTTGAGGCGTAATGCTCTTTTCTTTGGAAATCACTCTCTCCCAAGCCCTTGGTCTGAGACTAAAGATAGGAGGATCTGCATATTCATAGAATAGATTAAGGAAACTCTTCCATTAATTTAGCCCCCAAATGAAAGCTAATCCACCCCAAGACAAAAGCAGAGCGGGCCCAGAGTTAGTTGTTCAGACGAGGCAGGAAAGGGAGACCGAGCATTGATTTACATATGAATTAACATTTTCCCCACATTTGATGCCTGCATCAGTAAGATTAAAGACTTCTGCGAAAGCTGTGACGGATGCAGAGAGGCAGCTTGTTACTTTTTGTGTGTGCTCATGTCCAGATTTAGTGGACAAACTGCTAAATATCAAACAAGAACAGATTAAACTACATTTTATGTGAAATGTATGTGAATGTGAACATGCTGTGCTTTATGTACTTGTGGGGGACATTAAAACATATCAATTGCTGATAAAGAGACCTTGCAGTGGTTTCACCAAAAACCTTTTTATTGCTAAAATTGATCAAATATCTCTTTAATCCCATCTGCTGCTACCAGATGCAGAGAGCAGTGCTTTATTTTTTGTTTTTTGTGTGACTGCAAACATTTTTTGCATAATGACTATGAGGGGTCTCCCAGGACCCACATGACTAATATAATAAATGTTATAAATGCTTTACATCTCAGCCACCTGTTTTCTCCCCTGGCCCTAAACAGAGTTGGTTAAACATACATGACACAGTGGCAGCCTGGAGCAACTTTCTGCTCAGCAACAAGGCTCCAGTTTACACAGTGCTTTTCTGGGCCAGTCAGGCTGCCGTGACAACTGCCTTCTTGCTGCCAGTCAGACTCTGCATCATCTTCACTGATTCCACTCTTGTTAAATGATATGCTGTGGCCTGTGCAGCAGCAAATGTATCAAAGGAGAAACTCTGCACACGATTCATTAATTATGACAAACGAATCGTCACATTACGGCATCTTCTCTCTGGTCTCAGAGTCAGATGGCGGTCAAGTGGAAAAAAAAAATCTTGTGGTATGTTAGAACTATCATGGGCGATGAGAAACACACTGGCATGGGAGTGGTCAAAGAAACGCACTTAAATTGAAAAAAAGTGAATACAGGTGATGGTGCCGATGAAGTGGCTCAGACTAATTAACTAATAAATAGAGTGACAGAAACAACAGCTCTCTGGGGTTTTCCTGCCAGTTTATACAACATATAACTCATCATAAAAGACAACATTGTAAAAGTCCTTATAAATATATGCGAGCACTTGATACCAAAATCACTTCTCAGGTCATGTGCCACCAGAAACTGCAAATAGTCTAAAGCAACCACATCAGTGTATAAGAAGCAGCTCACCTTAAAAAGATGATTTCTATTCCTAAGGAGAGAATGTACAATTTTCCAGCAGATGAGATGCCCGTTTTATTTTGTAGACGACAAAAAATTCTACCATCTTCCAGTGGACCATATTCAGACTTAATGGACTAAAGGCCAGAGAGGAGCCGAAATTACCCCAAACTATCAACCCATCATGGTAAGAAGTCTCCCTGAGTGGCAACTTGTAGACGTTATGGTGTGAAAATTGGCTCCATGTCTGTGCTGAGAATGATGGCTCATTTTTCCAAGGTTACAGTTTGGGAGGCGCGAAAAGCAAAAAGGATTCCCAAAAGTCACCTCCTACAGCACTTAGGAGACACTAAAAGAAACACAAACACACAGCACACACAAACCTACACAAGCAAGCCGGTGAGCGCGGATTAAAGACACACATTCGCACACGCTAAATAGCTTGGAGGGGGAGCGCGGGGGTTACACAAGGTGCCAGCAGCTTCAGCCAGGCTGGTTACCTTCAAAGGCTCGTGCTGCATCAACCAGGTGAGACCAGTCCAGGCCCGAGGCAGTGTCCGGGAGGGGCATGAGGCCCGGGTCGCTGAACTTGGACCTGTCCGCCAAGGAGCCGTCAGAGAACCAAAACTCATCTGCAGAGACAGGCAGGCACTCCGATCAGTGTCTGGGCCTGGCCTGACTTTTATCTCTGAGTTGCCCATGAGTTTGAATCAGACAAAAGGGGTTGGGAGAGGAATGAGGGTCATAGAGGGGGAAACCCAAGGACTATCTGAACTAGTCTTCACTGCTAAAAAGGAACAATATTTACAAAAGTCAAGGCATCCAAACCCCTAGCTTGCCTACACTCACTAAAGTGGCTCCTGTCCAAACATAACTTCAACTGAGTCCAACTCTAGATGAACCTAAATAACAAATATACAGAATCCTTTATAAACTTTGACAAGACGTGTTCTATCTATATGTGAGCTAGTGTAACTTCTCTGGATAGCACTCACAAGGTGCTTACTGAAGTGGTGATAAATGACTTGTCTAAGTAAATGTCTTCATGTTTCAATCAATCAATCTCCTTTCCCTCCCCTCTGTCTCCCCCTCCCTGCCTCCCTTTCAGCCCTGAAAGACAAGAAATGCAATAAACAAGCTCCCATTCTGCAGAGAGGCATTTAGAAAAGGATGAGTAGAGAAGCAGAAAAGAGACACAGAGAGCTCGAGGTGATGCTGACACTCTCCTTTCAATTTATCCAGCGTCTTGGAGCTTGAGTGATTCACTGTTTACCAAATTGAGCTGTTTCAGTAAAGAAAGAGAGAGTCTGTGTTCTCAGCTAGCCTTCACAACAATCAGGAATCCATCAGGTTGACAGCCAGAAGAGGCTACAGAGAGAAATATCTTTTCAAAAGCCATTTCCATTGACGGCAGCTGGAGATGGGTAAGGAATGGTATGGAAATGACAGAGGAGGGAGACATAGAAACAAGGCAAGCAGGGACTGATAAGTGAATGAAACATTATAGATGACATAAATTGTGAGAGTCCTGGTGGAAAAAATAGGCATGTTCATGTCAGAGATCTTAAAGACTTGCAGAGGCACAGGCAGGACACATCACACCGCTCATCACTAATACACATTCAGTGGAGGAACAGCAGGGAGGGGAATACGATCCAGCAGTGACAGGTGTCAGCTTAAAGCAGACGGAGAAGCAGGACCCTTGTCACATGCCGATTTGCCCAGTTCCTATTAGCTGGCTATATAGAGAAGAATCTCTGGAGTGTGTACCAGTTGCACTAATAATATTGGTAGGACTCAGGAGGTTCTAAAATTTTACCAGATGATCTTATACAGGAGAATAATCCAAAAGTAAAATACAGAGAAAGTCTATAAGCCTTTCCACCTCTAAGTGGCATTTTAATAACACAGTGCAGAGCTTTGTTTACTTTCTTTAAAATGTCTCTGCAGCATCCTTGGTTAAGTATTGCACATAATTTAGGTTTTTCTTTTGCATCAGCTGGTCTAATGTGGGTTTTACCGTCTGTACTTACTCCTTAGGTTGGATGCTCCTTGGTTGTGGATCATGCGAGGAGGCAGCGTGCTGTGATAAGGTGGTGTAGTGCTGAACAAGATGTCATTAGGCATGGCTTGGTCCAGCATGGAGCTGTGCGAGCTGGCATATGAGGAGCCTTTACGATTACTACAAACGCTCTCATCAGACAGCGTCCGGTAGAGGGAGCGTCTCGGTGACAAATTGCCCATAGGTGACACCTGAGAGAGGGAAAACACTTTGTCATGAGAAGGTCACAACAATGCCAATGATAAACCCCCAGCAGTACCCCCTTTTCTGCACCTTCTCTGTGCTCTGTCTTTCTGCTGCACAGAAGCTATACGCAAGCAGGCAGCTGGGTGGGAAAGGAGGGAACATCAGGGAGCAGTGTCAGGAATCAATTACAGTCTTTGCTCTCAGGAAAATACAGATAGATTGAGCTCAGCAGGAGAGTGTCTGGCAGAGTGGGAAAAACAGGGGATATAGCTTGTGGAGGTGGTGACAGAGGTCAGTGCACTGTGGCAGCCAACAGTCACTGAGCTTAATGTGAGAAATTAACTTGCTGTAGATGCCACAAAAATAAATGCAAAAGAAAGTTATAAGATGACAGACTAGCCAGAGATGCTTTTGCATGTGTGGAAGGACACCCTTGATGTAAGACCGTCAGACAGATGCAAGCATAAACACAGAAGAAACCAGAGTTAGTGCTTAAAGAAAAATCCAGTATTTTTCAACTCGGCATTTTTCTCATAAATGTGACCACTGGGACTCTATGGATCATGCTTAATGCAGCAATTACCACCTCTCTTGTGGAGGTGTAAGCCCCCTGCAGCTTTTTCAAATAAACATGATATTTTAAACTGACCTGCATGTAGATCCCTAGACTTTTTGGTTTAATGGCCATTTCAGGAGACTTCTCTATTTAAGTCTTTTTCCCTGTCCTCTACAATCATGCTTATTTAGACGGCTGTTGGAGGCTTGACATTGTTTTGGGTGAATCCTTATTTCCTCACAACAGTGGAGCTTAACACAAGTTAGCAGTGAAGGGATACTAGAGTTCCATGACCGTGGCCAGAATTTTGACAGAGGATCTCCTGTTAAAACACACAAAACCACAAAGACCGATCCCATCCATCACTGTCCCATTTAGCTTACATAAATATTGCAGGAGTGACATCAAATGTAGCCACAAATGATATGCGGGGCAGTTGGCCAGATGGGTAATTGTCTGTCTTTGGCTTCCCAGCTGTAACCAACACTAGACTGGTATCCCCACAAGCCAACACCCAGCCATCTCAATTTCAAAGACAGATCTCCCACAAATCCCACTGTGAGAATTTAACAAACATCTAACTCATCTTCAAAGTTCAGATATATTGGAATTTAAAGAAGCATACATATACAGCCTCTGAAGAACATCTCAGTGGCTTTATTTACTGTAATAAGGTTGTCTTTTGATGCAAGTTTTTACACCCAGTATTACAAGATTAGGCCCCCTGAGGTTCTCAGTCATCAAAACAACTGTAAACAGAATCTGCTGCTTTCTCATATGAAGCAGAAATAGCAGAGATTTTGATTTCAAATAAATGGAGTCACAGCAAATAAAACCATTTGCAATAGGGCTTAACGTTTCCCCCTCCTAAGCCATCTATTTAATACATCTGTAGCATCAAACATGGCTCTCTCAATCTCACATCTTGGCACTGGTTAACTACCTGCGGTGAACATTATGCAGATAATATTGTATTAATCAAACAGAGGAACTATTTCAGTTTGTTTAAATCCACCTCAGGTAGTAACAGTCCTCATCCTGATTGGGGCTGTAATCTTTTAAAATTCCTATGTAGAACAGCACCACACACAAGCAGTCAACATAGCAGTGACACATCCACCTAGATATTTTCTGATTTCCCTGACTTTTTCCTTGCTGCCCACACCAAACAAAGACAACAGCCGGCGCTGGGACCCTTTGACGTGCCACTTGGGAGGATGTGTTGGACAACCACCTATTCAGATGTTTTTTTTTCTTTCCCACAGGAGGTTCAAAAGAGGAATGTTGTGGGAGAATAAGCTGTGAACGGCCTTTCCTTTACGTCAACCACACAATAGTCTGCCTGTCAGTGGAAGGACGTCCCAGCGGACACCGTGGCTGGCAAGGCAAATTTCTCTGCACCTGCTCACCCACACAAAGAATCGGGTGACCACAGGAAGTGACACATGTATTAACCTTTGCCATTTTCCAGTTAAATTAAGTAAATCAGGAAATTAAGTTAAGTCAATCAGTATAAATTAGAATAAAGCAATGATGTTTCCAACATTGTCATTACTGTAATTTGATTCCTTTACATGCTGGCTGATTATTGAAGACATAAAGTCCTAGTGATGCAGGTCCAGAAAAGAAAAGTATGTGTTCATTGGGATCAGATGTGTACATGATTGGAGTGTCTGGCTCTGTGCCTTTCTTCTGCATCTCTCTTCCAGATTGCTTTTCCACACACTGTATTATCTAACTGAATCAGACTAAGAGTGCAACTACAACAAAGATCATAGAATTTGAATGCAATAAGAAACACTGTGCACCTTTGTACCTCTTACTGTGCTTTCCTTCTCTGCAGAAAACAAAATAGAATCAAATTAAGGAAAATCACAAAACAGGCCTTAAAAACCTGCTTAAATTGTCAACAAGATGTCTTTCCTCTTGTGAGCACCATATTGTGTACTATTAGACCAGTGCAAGACAACAAACTAATCATTAGGTCCTTTGTGTGAGAGAGAAGGCCTGCCGGTGCCAGAGGACATGCTGGTCTACTCCAGGGATAAACTACATTTGTATTAGGATTGGGCATCATTCAAAAATAAATCATCTGCATTTCTCTAGGGTCCCTTGCTGGTAAGATAATGGATGGGGAATTGGGGGCAGTGCAGGGAACTCAAGATGCAATTAATAGAGTCTGCAGGACCCATAAAACATCAACAGGAACATAAAACATCAATGCACTCTCTGCACCGCCCTGCCTTAAATCCATGACATCCTGACTGAGCAAACTCAGTGCCCATCATAAATCAAATTAACCAAACACTCTGTGCCAGTCAACAGGGACTGAAAGGATTTGTGTCAGCAGAGAGGAGCTCTATCAGCTGTGATGCTCAGCAGAAGGGCCAGCTGTTAGGCAGCAGATAATTTGACTTGCTTTCCAGCAAAAGGTTAGGTGTTCTGGATCTGGCCTTGTGTACAAAGTGGTAGATACTGGGTTTGCAGCAGAACCATGTCATGGCATCAGTTTCAACAGGTTTTATTTGACTGTGTGTTAAACAGAACATCACAATAACCTTTAGAGGTTAGCTATTCATAATAACCTTACCTTCCGACACCTTTCTTCTCCTGGAGGGCTGTCGGGCAGCATCATTTTGAGGTATTCTTCTTTTGAAAGTCTCTGCAGTGATTTTCCATCCCGCTCTGCAGCCTGGAGCCGGCAGGCAGCCTCCTGTGCATACAGCTGCCTGTAGATGATACAGAAGGCACAGAGGAGCAGAGCTCATCAGAAGCGTCACATGAGCCACATCCTGTGAGGGAGGCCTTAAGCCATCACAGCTCGGGTTCATAGGTGGCCTTAAGTGTTTAGAAAACAATGTCAAAGTCACACAAAAGGGTTCAGATGAATCTGTCTTAGCATGCCAACATCAGGTGGCCTGCTGCTTCATGCTAGCAAGACAAGAACATGGCGTATCAGGGGTTGGACAGGTAGCTAGGGAGGAAATTTAAGTCCAATGCCATTTCCCTCTGCCGAACGCATGATTAAAGACACTGTGAACAATGCAGCCAAACACTGTGAAAGTTAGTAAAGAAAAGGAAAAAACAAGGTTTTTGGACAGATTTTACATCAGGGGCAAATACAAACTACAAACTCTAAAGGAGTGTTCACACAACATTAGAGGAAAACACGAGAGCTGTTAGACAGGGTTGGAGAAGGACCCACAAGTGGTAATGTGTTTTGTTTAGGAGGGGGGTGGTTTTGAGCAGGGTATTTACAGAGAATATTTTAAATGATTTTGAGGGTGCCTGGCATTTAGAGAGGAGGGTACAGTGCAGGAAAGAGATGACCCTTCTGTCTGGTGAAGCTGTGTGGCTGTGAGACCTCTGCTTTGAGTGAGCAGCCTCTGAGCTTGAGACACACTGAATGCTGTTGGCAGGGCACTAGATGGCCACAGGGGATAGGCTAGACAGGAAGACGATGGGACAGCCTAAAAATGGTTACCTAGAGACATTACTTTTGCTGAGAGTTTTAAGCTTTCGGCACCACAGCAACCAAACCCTACGTTGCAAATGTCCATTTGCAATTGCCAGATGCATTCTGACTGAACCATGAGATTCGGGTTCAAAAACTACCAATCTATTCTGAAAACTCCATCCAGGAAAAAGAACTGTTTACTCATGGCTTAGTGCTAAAACTGCATGAAGAGAAGCTCTTCTTTCCCTTTAGTGTGTTGACTTAGCTCTTACACTCATTTGTTCTTCCATGATCAGTTTCATGATTAGAATAAGATCAAAACATAGTTGAAATTCTTACCTTCGCAATTACAGGTTATTCTTCTATGAGGAAGCATCTGTTAAATGCACATGATGTGTAACAGATGTTCACACAGCAAATTTTTAAATATGGGTGTGTAAGAAAGAAAAGATCAAAAGATCAACAGCTTTCAGCTTGTCCCTTCGGGGGTCGATACAGCGCAACGTGTTCCGCACATTAATTCGGCTCAAGTTTTTACGCTGGGTGCACTTCCTGCCGCAACCCTCCCATTTTATCCGGGCCTGGGACTGGCGCCAAGGTAGCCTTTAGTGGCTATGCCCTGCGGCCTTCTGCATCCCAAGCCAATGCTCTACCACTGATCCAGCAGTTAATACCAGAAAATCAGAAAAAAAATTAAATACTTGGTTAAATGTTTTAAGCTTGGCCTAGGTGGAAAGACTTGGGATGTCAGAAAAGGAACAAGGCTTATTATTGCATCTTGATGTGGCAGTAGCTAATTCTACTTCTTCTACTGTTTACAAGCCATAACTGGCATGCTGTCTGCCAATAATGTTAACAGGCCTGACTTCATTTGAAAGGAAAGAGCAGTGGTGGTAAGGTGCACATAGAGAATTTACAAAAGCCCTAATTTGAGTCCACAATTATCTCAGCCAGAAAGGCCATAATACATCTATGCTTCATTAATATTGTGATCTTTTCCCATCCTAAGTCCTATCTAAACATGCACAAGAGGGTCTAAGAGGAAAAAGTGTTCAATGACAATATGAAGCAGTAGGATTCTGTAGGGGATAGAGCAGAAATGTCACAGCCACTAATGCACAGCTGGATTCCCTTCACTCGCAGCACGTGCCACATGGCAGGACTAGCACTTTAGACCTGCCATGTGGCTGGAGAGGGACAGTGGTCTGGGACAAAGGGTGGGTGGTGGTGTGGGGGGAAGCAGGCAGGGTCAGATCAGGGTCACAGAGTGGATGTTGACTGACTGTGTACCTTGAATGCTCAGACAGCATTTTAAGAAGGAAGGCTAACAAGCTCTCTGCTCCTCTGGAACAAGAAGCAAAAGCAAGAGAGAAACCGCCCGGGGGTTAGGAGCGTTGTTACACATCCTGCATTATATACAGTGTTAGAGCAAATGAGAAAACTTTTTAGAAAGGGGGAAGAGAAACTTCATTATGTTAGAACAATATCTGTGAGTAATATTAGCCCATTTATCATGAGGCACTGTTATGTAAGATGAAATAAAACTGTAGGAATATATAAACAAACAATGGGGAGGATAACTGAATTACAGAGCTTTTTCATAAGTTGGCTGAAGATGACTTCAGTGCATGCGATCAATCACACAGCCCTTTAGTGGCAAATTTTACAGTCTAAATGAAATTACTTTGGAGCTAGAGCATGGGGTTTCATCCAGGGCAAATCTCACATTCTGTCCTCCAAAATATGCCTCAAGCCTGCACACAAACACCTCCAAACAAGCACACATACACACATCTACACTCACACCATCAAAGCTTTGTTTCAATTTCACCATCAATGGCTCTCTGTTTTCTACAGCAAACCATTTAATCATCAGACAGACAGTCAGTCGTCACTGCTCACATAAAGTGTGAGGAGCGTATACCTTCTCAACCTGGCTACATAACTGCATACATTCATCTTCCTTGGCAATATTTGTACATGCTATTATGTGGCTGGTTTCCTTGGGTTGCCCGTGTGACAGCATGGTGTCACTATGTGTGGATCACCGCCTGGCTCCCAGCAGAGATGCTGATCTGGTAGAGGCTCAGCCTGGCAGTCCACGGGGACCTAGCTTCACAGGAACGATCAATAACAACAAGTGACATGTGCCAAGTGTATTATGTCCGTGGCTTCATTGAGCTTATTTATTTTGTGGCTGTCGGCTTCAATCAAGCCCACTTTATGCACACTGGGTGGGCTGGGGTTGTGGTGGTGGTGCATTTGTACTGGAATGAGTCTGGCTGAAGAGCTACAGTTAAGTCTGAGAGGTAACAATTATGCAGTGAAAAAGCCAGTGTCTACAAGGGTAGAAGTGCGATTAAAAAGTGTGTCCTCTAGCTTTGCATGATAGCTAGCACTGAACTTAATGTGGAACAAAACTGCACTAACTTTTTTTATGCCTTTGCGATATACCAGCACATTGGTGGTGTTCTCATGAAGACTCTTGCTTTTTCTCTTACTCTCACCCACACTCACCCACACTCTGAAATGTTGGGAGGTCCCTCAGTGCTGTGGGCATCATCATCATCACCATCACCATCAGCCGTCTTCATGCCCACTTGTAGTTTGCAACTGGACTGTGGGCGTGTCTGTCCACAGGCCTCTGAGCTGGGCCCTGGCTCTGGCCCTGGCCCTGAGCTGCTGGGCTGGGGTATGGTGTACACCTTGGAGGAGTCAGTGGACATACAGTGTTTTGCACCACGAGCGAGGGGACTGCCAGAATGGTGTGAGCCACTGATCAGACAGCAAAAAAATAAATAAATAAAGCTCAAAACACAAAAGTGATCAAAACATGATTTCAGAAACAAACAAACCAAAAAATAAACAACTTAAAATTATGATGAAAGCATAAACAAATAACAATAAACCAATGACAAACGCTACTAGCAGATGTTCAGAAATAATGATTAAACTCAAAATTATCATGTTATGCGCAAACCACTGTGTGACATCCTAACCTCTACAAACAATGTATTCAACCTAGTTTACCTTTAGCCTGCACTGGGAGATGAATCACACCTAGTCTGCCATGCAACTATTCCTTTGGACGTTGTCCTTTCAAAATTTAGGCAAATATCACATGACAAACCAGATTACAAGGTTGGCACATTCAAGTAACAGACACATTTTTTCCATTCACTCTGCCTTACAGGCAGTTCCCATTAGCCAATGTTTTGAGATACCTACTGTGAAAAGTGGTAAATGGGAATATGTTCTTGTGATCTCATTTAATTGACCTTCTAAATGATGATCCAAAAAGGTATAAAGTCAAAGCCATGTTCTGTTTGTAGAGAGAAAATACTAAAATCAAAAATCTAAATATTTACACATTTGTTAGCTTTGTGTGGAATTTCACAATATCTATTGAATGTATCTTAAAAAAAGGTTTACAATATTTCTATATCTTCAAAACACACCAAAGGGATAGTGTGCAAGATGCATTTTTCATACACATAAAAAGTGAGTCACAGTCAATCAAAAAGCACTATGCCTTTCATAGCTCTTGTTTACTCATAGTGTCATTGCAATTTTGTTGCTTGCTGGAAAACCTCCCGCTTTCCTAAAATGCTCCGAGACATTAGTTAGCTACGTAAGCCATAGCATTTCCATATTCATGACCATCTGGGCCACACCCTGCAAAATGTGCTCCTGCTGCTTCAATGCTTGTTCAGATGACACTCTGGTGTCAAAGACCATTACATAAAAGGTGGAAAGCATTGGAGTTGTCAAGGTGATAGCATGGACCTATTCCTCATTTCTGAATGATGTCCTGGAGTGGACAGTTCTGACGCCTCCCAGACAGGTCAATGATCTGAACAGATTGTGGAAACATAATCCTGTATGGCACAAACAAATAGATACCCCTACTATTTCATAGACACACAGACTGTGAGTGGCTGTGGGGCCAACCCTCTGTGACACCCCTCCTCTTTCCCAGATGGGCCTCAGTCTGTTGAGGAGAACTTGGATGATAGTGTGGTGGAACCCCCCCTGTTGCTCCAAACTGACAGCAGCCCCACCCACTGGCTTCAGCACAGCTGGATGTGTCAGGCCGTGGGTCAGGAGTGAGGGTGCACAGCTGGGTGGAAAGGTCAGCTAACAGCCAGAAACCATCCTTTTGTGTTTGTCTGTGAGTGTCTTTATTAATAGCTTTACAGTGTGGTAGTAGTATGTATTTTAATGTTTCACACATTCTGAGCCAAATAGCATGGAAAGGGTATGGTTTTCCTCAGCTAAAATAAAAGGAACTACCCACATTTGTCTCTCAGTATCAAGAAGGTGATGGGTTTAAAGAATGCCTTCTAACATTTCAATGCACAAATATCCAATAGGTGTTACATTTAGTCTAGGTCAGGTTTGAAGGCAGTATATTATTTAGTCCCCACCTTGGCCCTAAATTACACCAAATGCATTTATTTGCTCACACACTGCACCTTGACTAACAAAGTGCAAAAAACATCAGTTGTTTGATGCTGACATATTTGGACATGAGACATTTTGTTATTCAGAAAACACAATTTGTCTCTGCACTGTACCTTGAATGGGAAGAGATCTCACTCAGGTCTCCAATGCTCCCCTCTGTTGCATGACTAGAAATAATGGCAGACGCATAACCCTGCGGCAAGTACAGTTTCCCATGATCCTCTTCTGACGCCCCATCCTCTTGGTGTTCGGACACCCAGGGGTGTCCCTGCTCCCCCACCCTACCCTGCAGCAAAACCCGGGCTCCAGGGGCCAAACAGGGATTAGTGTCAATGCCGCTGTCCGTGGACGCTCCTTTGATGTAAGTGAGGCCCAGCATTTCCGGGTCCATCAAGTCTCCAGAGCCAAAGTGCTTATCATCGCTGTTGCTGGAGGCATTGCTTGAGAGAGTGTTGCTACTTGAGTGGCTTGAGTTTTTATCACCCATCTGGTTCAGAGAGAGAGACAGAGAAAAAAGAGCAGGACGGGTGAAGGAGAAAGAAACACAGTAAATCATTTAGGTCAAACAACAGCTGCAAATAATTCTTACAGTTGTTTTAACATGCTTGGCGCACCAGACAAGGCTAGAGTTTACCCATCAGGCTAAATCACATGTGTATGAGTCCCTGATTGAGGTGACAGCTTGTGATTCTTGAGGGCCATGATACTGTCACACTAGTTCACAGTAACAGAAAGAAATAAAAACGTAAGCTGAAAGTCAAAAACTTATTTTACAACCCCTTCAATCTTTGTGCTTGTGTGACAAATCCACATAATCTACCACCTAAACTGTTTAAACATATGATGGGCATATGATGTTATAAATACTCCATTAGTGATTGAAAAGAAAGCCAGGGGTCATCAATCCCAACAAGACATAACAAAAAAAAAGGCAAAAACTAAAAGACAGATATCTATCTATCTATCTATCTATCTATCGATCTATGTATTTATATTCACAAAAGCCTCTAATGAAAGGTGTGTATAGTAATGCTTAATTAACATAATTAGAACTTGTCAAAAACACTGCTGAATATTGAAACTCAAATTCTATGAAAAAGTCTGCATTAGGGACATTTGGTGCCAAGAGAGTGGTTTAAATTTTTATCCTCTGGCCTGGGCTAATGCACCACTGGCTGAAAGCACTGAACAGAGTTGTTTGCTGTATTTGCCAGCCTCTAACATCAAAGGAAAAGCCAAAGACAGAGAGTGTTGTTGGTCTAAAAAAAGACAAAGACAGAGAGGCAAATACAGAAAAAGAGAGAGAGAATTGAGAGGCTGGAGCACTTAATATATTCTACCTTCTAGGAAAATGTGTCCCAGAAAAGTGTAAGACAACCAGAAATATGATGAGATGAGACACCTATTGGCATCCCGATGAAGGCAAAGTGATAAGTGAAGAGACAGGCTAGACAGAGACAATGAGGTTGAACAGCCCAGCTGAGCTGCTGATTGCTACAAAGCCTATAAACAAGGACAACTTGACCTCACCCCGATTCAGGTACCTATATGGGGCAAACCAAGCATGACAGTGCAGAGGAAATACTCTCCTACCTCTCCCAGCACAGCACACAGACTTTAGAAAACAAGTACACAGTACACAGTGAATTTCTAAATACTTGGCTCCAATTAGTAATTAAAATAGGTCAGCCATTTACCCTGGATAGCTTGTTGGGTGAGTCCTTGCTTCCTTCTCTCTGCTTTAAAGGGTTCAGTATCTTGGTGGAGGGGATGTGCCATTTGGCTTCTGTGGACCAAGATCAAGACTTAGTGTAGAGTAGTAACACATAAACATTGTAAGCAGAAATCATAAATTCAACTAATAATGGCTCATGTGCCTTGTAAAGATCTTTAATTATATGCATCTGTATCACAACAGCCTAAACCTTAAAAGAAACCCACCTGCAGACCTGGTCCTCTCCAGAGTGGGCTCTCTTTCCCTGTGGATCTCTCCATCTACCCCCTGGATGTCCCCTGCACGCTCAAGAAGGACAGGGGAGGGACACCTACAGAAAAAAAGGCTATAAATTGTTTTCTGTCTATAGAGTGAGCTCGTTATTGTAGTCCATGAATGGTTTCAACTGATTTACAGCATGTGCAGCAATTAGCTCAAGATCATTTAAGGTCGAATCACTTGAGCTCATAATAATAGGATAAAGAGTTTGCCAGACAATGCTGACAAGAGACCTCCTTTCATTCGACTTGGCATGCCAGGCGCTCTTAACAAAGGGGAAAGAGCAGCAAATTTTTCAATGCAGGTCTTGATTAAACATTAAAGAACTAAAAAAAGGTTACAGCAAATGGAAAGAGACCACATCATTGTATTATCCTTAACAAAGAGTCTAATTGGACATCAGTGGGCTAGTCAACATGTGTGTTATTCATGGCAGCTCTGACAGGCCACAGTGATCCCTGAGAGTTTACTGCTCACTTCTGAGACCTCTGGCTGAAAGGCAGCAGTGTGGAGCTAAGCCTCTTGTCATGGTGTGTAACCACTTACAGACAGACAGACATTGGTCTCTGATGGATTCTGCTCATGTACAAGACCCAGTCTGACAGATGTTAAGCCTGTGCAGTCTGAAAGTCTTGTTGCCCTGAAAACTATTATATGATTGAAAGGAGGAAAAAGGTCAGAATATGGAAAAAACTTCTACAGTGAAAAGCACAGTACTGTAAAAGGTGACAAAATATGAATGGGAAAGGTTTGATAAAGGAAAATGTGGTGGGTATAATCATGCTGACACACTCTACAAGGTCTTTGTCTGTTGAAACCTCTCTTTCCCCCTCTTGTCACAATTTTAGTTTTAAGTGAGTACTTTTTTTTTATGCAAAAAATTATTTCCTACATCTTTCTTTTCAAAAATTGCAGCTTAGTTTGATAAGGAGGCACTTGAGCCACAGTAGGTCTTTGCGAAGGACAAGAAATAATCTTTATAATCACTTCCTATTATATTTAAGTGCTCATCCTTTTTAAAATCTTCTGAACAGACAAAGGAGACGTGCTCAAAATTACAACAGTGAAAAAAATACTGTACATGGCTTTGATTTATAATTGTTATAAAACTTTATGGTTTCATTTACAAAGTGCCCATTTATGTTTGAGGTAGCCTTTAAGTCCTTTTGTATGAAGTGACAGAATTAAAGATTTGAAATGACCGAATCGAAATAATATTGCATGGTAAATGAAAAATAAAAATACACGAAACTCATCATCTTTCAACATCTTCTCTCTTTTAAGCACTGGATATTATATTAGACCATAGGAAGCATATTTTCTGTGTTGGATCAATTTCAGCAAAAGAAAGTGTGACAACTGGCCAGAACTGAGCTGATGATTTCATGGGGAAAAATTACTGTCATTTTGCTAAATTACAAGTTCTCAGAAATAGCGCTGGGACTGATTGGGGCTGCATTCATTATTGTGAACCACATAATCCTGCAGAGACTATTTAGAGGCTTTTTTTTAAAACAGCAATACTGCTGTGGTCCTGTACCCATCATATCCAGGCTGCTGGGACCAGGTGCTGCTGCCACAGGGTCCTGGATCACTTGAGGAGGACTGGTTACTGGGGGAGCTCCGATAGTGCTGGTCTCCCTTGTTACATGAGGTGACCTGGGGGTTCTCCATATCCTGTGTTGATCTGCAGAAAATGGGGAGAAAAGACACTGTGTTAAACGCACTGTAAAAATAACAATGTAAAGAATGTTAAAGTGTAAAACAAAAAAAAGGTGGAATTTTAAAATGGCTTGTTTTGGTTAACCAATAATCCAAAATAATGGGAAATATAGTGCCCTAAATTTTAAAACAAATGTATTTACCTCACTGTCTAAGAGTAATAACTATATTACTGGCTGTCACCATGTGAATACCAACTTACATCTGAACACTGTGGATAATGTAAGAAAATGTCTGTACAGAGCTGTCAGTGAGGGAGAAGATGTGTTTTACTCCACCGACAAACCCAAACAGATATTTTAGTGAGTAAGTAATTCAGATGGTAAAGCCCAGGAGGATGTTAATACAGTAGCTTTTGAATCCAAGAGGGCATTTGAAGTTTTCTACTTTAAAACTTAACTCTGCTCCTGAACTACCCACCTATACACAATCTGTTAATGAAGTCCAGTCTCATTAGAATAGATGCCCTTCATTCTTGCTCAATTTATCCAAAGTGCATTTCACTTTATTGAAATGAGACCTGACGTGACTTAAGATCTCGAGTCAAGAGGTTTATTTCCTTACATTCACCTGTCCAGGGAAAACTGTAATAAATAAACACAGGAACTGAGTTGAAAGTCTGCTGCCTAGAGGCCTTTCTTTTAACGAACACACAAAAGTAGGTTAGATGACCAGATGGAAATAAGGTTGCAATTATATGGACAAGATGGATTTCACATAAAGTATCAAGCCAGGTCTAGCTGCATATTCTATACTGTTCATAACTGCTTTCTTGCTCATATATTCCTCTAATAAGGAGAGAGTCTCACTTCCACAGTTATTTGCTCATGTGCAAACACCCATACACCCAAATCAAACACCCATCAACCAAAGGTTGAGAATGTGAGGGTAAATCAAATCTACTATAATAACCCAGTAGATGTTTATCATTTAAAAATCACAATGTAAACATGCATTCAGGAAGTAACAAATGCTCCAAACTTTTCTGCTTTGTCATCAGGTTTCCTTTGTCTAGACTTGGATGGGAAACTCACTAAACTGTCAGTAACTCAACCTCAGTACACATCATCGAACACTTTGGCTGGATCACTGCATTTCAACCTCAGCTCAAGTGTTAGTCTGTTGGGTTCATGCGCCTTAATGTGAAACAGCAGCAGCTGCTGTTTTTCTCTTCTCCTGCTCTCTGTACATAATGTAAAGTTCTGTGGGGGGAAACTGTAATAAACTGAAATATATCTGACTGCAAATAATATTTGAGAATGCAGAGATTAGTGGTAGTCTCTGTTGGATGAATAGTAGGTGTCATATTTTACAACGTGAAATCTGGATACTGTTATATTAGGACAGGATGATTACTTATCAGTCTTTACATGTCTCTAATGTGTTAATCGGTGAAAAACTTTTTTTGGCAGACACCCCCATAGACCAAATATTTGTTTGAATTTAAACAGAATTTTATTAAAAACCCCACTACTCGTTTTAACCATTTATCTATTACTTTGAACAAATAATTTCAACTGTCTAGCCAGAGCATTCAGCCATTTCTATTTTATATTTCTAACTCAAATCTGCGGCTTTCGGCCGTAGCAGAACGTGTTCCGCACGTTGATCTGGCATGAGTTTTTACACCGGATGCCCTTCCTGCCGCAACCCTCCCAGTTTTTCGGGACTGGCACAAAGGTGGCCCTTGATAGCTGGGCACCTGGTGGCGTGGGATTCGAAACCACAGCCTTCTGCATCACAACCCAGTGCTCTACCTCTGAGCCACCAGGCCAGTGGCTGTGAATCAGTGGTAGAACTATTAATCCATAATTCTGTTAGCAGTGGCTTCTCTATTTCATCTACACTGTACTAATGGCTACCATTCTATCATCAATTACCTGTAGCTAATGTTAACTGTTAGGACTTTCCTGCTTGTTAAAGAGTTTTCTTGCACTTTTAATCATGACACAAAAGAATTCAATTTTCCTCAGTATATTGATGTTTCTTTTATAAAATAAGTCAGACATTTTTCTTTTTTAATTAATTAAGCTTTTCCACCAACTTTTCACTTATCCTCTTGGAACTGCAGAAGTAACCCTGGTTGGGAGTGATTCCCAACCAGGGTTATAAAAGTGATTTTTATACTACTAACAGTTGTTGAGTTTATCTTCTGTATGATCACACAACACCCAAAAAGCTATAAGCAAAACACTATCTGTAAAATGCCTTCATAGTATAGGATTGTGTAATAGGTCTGTGATGTCTCTCTCCCTCCCTCTTCAGTCTATGACTCCTTCATCCTGCTTCTCAACTCCCACCCTCTCTGGGGTGCTATATAACATGGTCCAGGAAAGGGCATTCTCTTTGTTTCGGCAGTAACTAGAGGAGATTAGCTGAGCTCTGTCCGTGTCCCGATCACCTCCTCCCCAGCAGGGTGCAGGAAGAGTGATGACCAGAGAGTAGGAGGGATACGGAAAGAGAAAGAAAAAGGGAGAGAAGAAGAATGGAGTGCTCCCACTGCCATGGACTCTGATTAGGCAGAGAAAGCAGCTATTATCCCACTAGAGTCAGAACAGGCAACACCAGGGGGGGTCGGTGTGACACTTTGGAAAGGTTATCACGACTGTTGGGGTTTCATTAGAATGAACAAATCGCTGCTTTACATGGCTCAATGGAGATGTCCAAAAGAGACACAGCCTAAAACAGGAACAAAGTCAGAGTGTGGCCTTACCGTCTAAAGGGAGATGAAAGCGAAGCCGTGAATTCAATGGACTAAAATGCTCAATTTAAATGTATGCAAATAACTGAACAAAATAACAGTGGTACTGGGGCTCTTTTCTAAATGAGAAACGCTACGAGTTCAAAGACTTTATCCAAAAAGGATCGGATCTTTTTAGCATCATGATGTTTGATCACAAGCATCGCCCTGCCTAGATATCTAAAAAACGAGTAGAAAATTTGACTTCCATGTGTTTATAGGATATTTGTGCTTATTTGTTATGGTGAATTATTGCATTCACTTTTCTGCACCGCTGTAAATAATGCAGTGATTAGTTCAATATGATATATTTTGTAGATGGTGAATTTTTGGCTTTTTCCTACATACTAAATGTCGTAAAATCTTCCTGCTGAAGCAGTAGCCCTACAACTAAATTAAAATTATAAAGAATTTTTTGTTAAAGGAGTGAGTGAGAGAGAACTAATAATTTTCCGTTGTTAGCTTAGGCAGAGGCACACATTTCAAAAAAGAAGCAAGGAAGAGAAGACTAAGAGTGCAGATAAAAGAAAGAAGTGTTTACCTGGATCCATCCGGCAACTTCCTATCAAAGGAGGTGCTTCGTGGGATAGATGCCTGGTGTTGCTGGAGTATCTGCTGGCACTGCAGGCGATCAGGACCCTGTGTGGGCGAACCTCGGGATAGAGGTGGTCCAGCAGCTGTGGGCACCCGATGCCATGTGGTGTTTCTCCTGAAGGGTGTCTTGTACTCGCAGGGTGTACCCTCACTGTCGACCTTGTACTCCACCATGGGAATGCGGTAAAGCTCGGAGCAGCCCCTGAGAAGGAAGGAGGATGGGGAAAGGAAAGGAAGGTTAAAGGTTAGTAATGAGCCTGGGATGAAAAGGCTACAGTATGAGCCTAGTACTGTGGCTGGCATATCTTATGATAAAAACATCTCAGTTTATGCCTTAATCTGAGAAAATCTGTGTCTTACAAGTGGAGAACACAGTAGATTAATCTTGGACCAACATCACATTATTCCACAATTAATGCATAGGCAATGAGTACATATCTAATTTAAATTTAATAACTGCAGTTTATAATAATTATGTCATGAATAATAAGATAAGAATTTAAGACATGACATTACATTCATTATTAGTTGTCAGCTAATAAATCGTTATTACACATATTATGATATATGATTATGATATAAGTATTATATTGCATTTAAGTCTATTAAATTGGTAATATAATAAGAGTTTGCTGTTGCATTACAAGGCTAGTACATTTTAATACTTTATAATGCACATCGTTGACCCTGATGTCCTCAGTACTAACTGGGGGGAGGGGAAAGTTCATCCTTTGTATTGCCATGACTACACTAATGCTTTCAGAAATATTTAGCCGGAGGCAGACATCCAGATATAGCTGAGCAATCCACACACACACACACACATGCACAGACACACGCACACCTACTGTGCATGCGCACATTAGAGATAGAAAATTGTGGAAAACACTTTAATAATATTTTAATAGAGCAGAAAATTTCAACCACCCATGGCACTTGATATGGGTCTCTCCTGAGTACTGTAGCTTCATACAGGAACCTTTACCTCCCTTCATCTCCTGCTGAAAAAACACTGAAGATTTTTAGGATGGACAATTCCTTTGATGCCATTTCATGCAACATTAATCTATGGGGCTGGCAGAGGATTGGTGTTTACGTTTCAAAGGACGGGGGGTTAGAGGGTGGTGGGTGTCGGTTAAACAGCTTGGTGCTCTACTAGCACTCCAAAAGCATCTCAAGCATGACCCTAATGATTAGACTGCCCTCCCCCTCCAAAGTCCATTTTCCAGCATCCACTCAGGGGTGGAAAGCTGTGTATACTTTGCTGTGGTCATACATGTATACACAGAAGGGCTTGAGTAGAGTGAGCTGGCTCACTGCAAAAGCTGCCGTGGAGGGGGCAAGTAATCTCTGTCTGAGAGTCCCTTTCATCAAACTGGGCTATGGGTGGCAAGTCGGTTTACAACTGGTCTCCCACTGGAGCTGTGGGTGTTATCTAACTAGAAAATGGTCCTTAGCTTCCTCCACTTCCAACATTTTTTTCCTCACATTTTGGCAATGTCAATGCGGGCCTCATCCGCGACCATTAATAGCTTGGTCTACATTCACTTTAATCCACAATTTAAATAATTTATTACATTTATGTAGCAGGTATCACTGGTTTGATACTCTACATGGAGCAGTGAGACTAGGGGTTGGCATTGCTGCTTCAGAAGATCAGGGATAACGTGGGTGAAAAAATCTTGCTGGATGAAAGTACTTTGTGTGTATTAAAAAGGTCATATATTTAACAGTTAACATTGTTATTCTATTATTTAATTATTGTTTTGTTTAACCCTTTGTCTTTCTGTTTTGTTGACATCAGAAGAAAAAAAAAAAAATGACTCTTAAATCCTCCGGACTGTTGGTCAATTGTTTTTTTAAAAGGCTGTGCTAACCCACTCATTGCCTTGATTAACTGTGTGTGTGGTCATGCTAGGTTGTCACACATCATTACTCTCTGAATAGGCTAAACCTTGCTAACAGCTTGTCAACAGGAAAGGTCTCAGCCGCTGTCTCTTGCTGTGCTTTTTGCACCAGAATCACCAAGAACTGACAAGGTAAATTTCTCTTATGATCCTAATATTCTCCCTCAGCGCACCACAGGCTTTAGCTGTGAGTGGAAATACACAACGTGGTGACCTAAAGTACATTATGTGGAATGTGATTCTTGTTTGTAATGTATAGGGGGCCTTGTACTCACTGGGTGTAAATCACAGAGAAACAGCAGGAAACGGGTGTTTGGTCAACAGTTAAACCTCAGCCGGAGGCAGGCGGTGGAGGAGAGGTTATTAGACACATTCAGCAAGCCATAAGGAGAAGGGGACTGGTGAGAAATAATATTGTCTGCTTCCTCTTGATTCCAACAATAACTGCTGCTGCACTATTCCAGCTTAATGTGCAGGGCTATATATTACACCACAATGACCTGCATAAACTGGTAGGAGGAGGACTTCTACAAACTAATATCCAGTTACCTAAAAATACAACTGTGTCTGACATCCTGGAGCTTATATGGTGACACAATTGACACAATGTGACAAAATTTTACTAAACTAATATCAATGCTCCTTTCTAAAAAAATAACACGTTGGGCTCAGTTATTTGCCTGTTGGAAGTGAACAGTCAGCTATTTCAGCCAATTGTTTTTCAAGAAATATAACAGATCAATGAATGTGTCTCCATGGACTTAAGTAACCAGGTTACGGTTGGCTTTTGGTTGGCTTTCTCAGGAAACCGTAACCAACCGTAACAGTTTCCTACCTGTCAAGTAAACGGGAGAGCTGGCTTGCAAAATCGGGGTAGGCGAGGTTTCTCCAGGCAAATTTCTGTTGGAGAGCACTAATTTCATTGACATCTATTTGGTTAACAAGGTTTTCAACCGTCTTCTCCAAGTGCGCATGTGCGTAACCAAAGGCTGCAGACAGTCAGATGCAGCTGAGTGAAAGGCTGAATGAAAGGAGAGATCATTACTGGGCCAAAGCCGCCTTGTTTTTAAAGCAAAGTCTGCGTAATGTTCGAAAGAAAGTTTTACTTTAACTAACATAAAGTAGCCCGGCTTCCCAAGTGCGTGTAAATGACATTCTCCAATTACCATAAAAAGCTGATTTCTCCGAGTACCCTGGTTACTTACAAGTGCATGTGAACGCAGTCAGTGTGTCATTAGGACCTTAGACCTCTGTGTGAGAGCTTGCCCACTGATTACATGGCACAATGACTGAGGGACCCGCTAATCCATTCCCAGAGTCATAGTCCATGTCACAGCAAAAAGCCAGTTCCTGTGACCTCCCCCAGCCTTTTGCAGACCATTGACATAGGGTTCATTTAAAAAAAAGGTGTCTCAAAAGTGCTTAGGTTTGCATAAAGAAAGAAAACCTCTTCGGAAGTCTATTTGCAAACTGATCTAAGGGAAAAGTGAGGGGATTAAGCCAAGCAATTTGTGATGCATGTTCTCTAAGTTTTGGTTTATCAGTGCTGTCTTTCACAGGGTGTTGGCATGAGAAGTAAGAAATCCGGCTTAACTTCAGTCAAGATGATAATCCATGATGACTAGACTGATGACATTTCAAGGGAAGGGTCAAGAGTGGCGATTTGACACCGAGGCTCCGGTGCAGGTTAAACCCACTTAAATTCCAGTTGCCTACAAACTTAACCTTAAATCTTTGCATAGAAAACCTGGAATGGACAACATGGTGTAATACAAACACTCTGAACACAGTTGCCCTTTTGTTTCTATTACTGTTTGTGTGTCTTGCTGTAATCATCTATTTCAGTCCATATTATACTCATCCTCTTGTTTACTCCAACATCTCTGATGACCATATACAAACATACAATCACTACCATGCTCTCTACATTGTAGTCCTGTTTCAAAGATCTGATCTTTTTCATCTTTTTCTCGTTAGCTCGATCCAAGGCTAACATGTTGAACTTGTTTAAAGCTTTCCAGAGTGGTGATGGAAAAGCCTCTGGTATTGCATTGGGCTACAGCCACATCCTGCCTCCAGTGTAAATAAATACAGTACTAGGTAAGGCTAATATTAGAGCCATATCTCCTCTGGCTTCAGACTGAGCAGGGTAAAAACTGTTTACGGCATGAACAGATTAAGAAGATTTACCACAAAACAGTGTTTTAAAAATCTTCTTTTCTTTTTTGTTTTTTTTTTTGGAAGAATTTCATTTAGCATAATCTTAGCAGCTAGATGACCTTATTAATCCTCACTAAATCCAGAGGAATCATTAAACTAAGACTAAATTATATTCTGCCAATTTTAACCAGTAAAGAGGAAACACTCTTCATATCTCTACATGTGTTTATGAAAAACTTTCCCCCCTGTCATAGTAGCGGTTTGGAGCCAGGGTACATTGTCTGGAGGTCATGAGACTCTTGTCCATTGTTGTTAGACTAACCCCCATCTCTGTGGGCACAGGGGACTGACTGGGGCCTTTGGGCCCCCGCTGAATTCCATTCCTTTGAGATAATAGTGGAGAAACTGGAGCACTTATTGTTGACTGCTACACTTTAGCAAATCAAAGACGCAGCAGCGAAAAGAGTTGAGGGCCCTTGAGATTCTTCACCTGACCTCTCACCTCTTGGTTTGTTGGAGCCTTGGAAGAAAATTCACACGACCCATGATGAAGCCTTTTGGTTCTCATGGGACAAAATTGTGTGTCTCGGTAAGATGGAGACATCTCACACTAAAGCACTTACCACAACAGTCATATTACTGTATTACCTACTAATGTGCCAGATGAAACTGTTAACAAACGTGTACATCATATATGGGTGAAATCCAATGGAGTTTACATCATACAACCCATAATGAACCTACAATATGATATAATGCATAATTATGCTATGTAGCATGTCTATTTTTTAAACCTTCATTTATTGGCCGTCTAAAGTCTAAATCCAGATGTCTTCCACTAGCACAGAAACCACAGCAAAGTCTTCCTTTAGTAAATCCTCAATCCTGTAACCACATCTCTAGGGAGCTGGACATGTGTTTGTCTACACAGAACTGGTTTTTTGAAGATGTTTGTTTTGTCAGCTTCCCTGAACTGCGATTATGATTGTATCATCGTGTATCATCACACATCATGGTAAGAGGATTAGAGGTCGGTTCTGCCAGAGAAGCTGCTGTGTTGATTCACAACTGAGGCATGCTAGCCTACCATCTGAGGAGCATGTTACTCCTTTCGTGCTAGATCACAATTTTTTATTTTATTTTATTTTTTTGTCTTTTCAGCTTATCCCATGAGTTCACGGTCGCCACAGCGAATCATTGTCCGAATGTTGATTTGGCAAAGTTTTTACACTTGAGGCCCTTCCTGAGGCAACCCGCCCCAATATTGCTTTAAACTTCATTCCAGCTTCTTTATATTAAAACATTTCTCTGGTTCTAACTGAAAAACCATCATTCGGAGTTCAAATGACGTTATCTGGAGGAGCTCAGTTAGCTCACGGAATTTTTATGGCATTCATTTACATGTAGTACCCAAATTAGATGGAAAAGAAGCAAGTTCAATATAAATGAAGTCGTTCTTTAAGGCTGTGATTTTTCAGAAATAAAAAAAATCAGTCAAAAAAAAAAAATAAAAAAAAAATAACGCACTTTCACAAACTACGCTATGTGCAGAAATGCACATGGTTGACAAATATGGACATAGAATATTTTCTGTCATCCATCGAGGCAATAACAATGAGTAGCGAACAACATTAGCATTACCTGCAACATTGGACACAGAAAATAAGATTAAGTGGAGGTATTCGTTGCATACTGTCAAGTTGTGCTATGGCAATTTATCAGTGAGAAGGTGCGAACAGCATTTGATGGCACACAAATCTGTCGGCCTGAAGTACAGGCAAAATAAAGATGTCAAAAATCCAAGTGTGAAGGAGTGATGGATATGATTTCACAGGACTGTCTGTCTCCCACAGACAAAACAAGCACATGTGCTTTCAGAACACGCACTTTACTAAGACCTTGATCTCTTTCCGTCACAGTGGATTGTTTGAAATATGCTTCTCTCTTCTTATTACAGGAGTGATGGAGTCTCCCCATGGGCGTGTGTCCCCAGAAAAGCCAAACACTACCATCCTAATTGCTGAATAGAACATTGGGTGAGGTTAGAAAGCGGCATTCTGCAAATGTTAGCTGACAGACAATGGCAGGGAGAGTTGAGCCATTAATCAAAATGCTCCTCTCATTATCATTAGTGAGAAACGCTGACTGTCCATGTCTGCATGACTCTACAGCTCTGCTGGAGCTTTCTTTTGCAACAAAGCCACATCAGTACAAACAGAGTCTCCTCTCTAGAGAAATCAGTAGAGAACAACATCAACCGTGGCATAATAAAAACATTGTGTAAGCATTTCTTTATGCTAATCATCTCAAATATAAGAGCAAATGTCAAGCTAATTTACCCCAGCTGCATGGAAAAATGACAAAAAGGAACTAATCGCTCACTGTGACTTTATACACTTTCAAGAAGCACCTGTTTCTCTTCTTTAACAGCCTAAGTTAAAGAATAATAGAGTCTACATATGTTAAGTAGGCATCTTTTGTCTGTAGTGTTTTGAGCAAAAACAAGACAGCAAATATGAGGAATTACCTTCTAGGAGTGCCATCTTCATGAGGCTGGATTATGACCACTTTCACCGTGACAGAGGTACGCAGGAGGTCAATCATTTGCTCGTGGGTCAGAGTAGCCACAGCCACCTTGCAGATCTCCACCAATCGGCTGCCCTGCCTCAGCCCCGCCTTCCAAGCAAAGCCAAAGGGCTCCACATCAGCTACGATGCCCTCAAAGTTGACATGGAAACCCAGCTGGCCTAGGCCATTTCGACGCAACGTCATCTCAGATGTCTCACAGCCTCTGGTCGCAATCTGAAACAAAAATAAAATTACTGCATTTTCATCTGAAATTAATAAAAATCACCTTTAGTTAAAAAAAAGACAACAGGAATATGGAGGTACTTAAAAGGACAACAAGGTCAAACACATGTGGCCACAATAAAGGAAAAAAAAGCAAGAAATGAGAAGAGAAAGATTGCAATTTTATTAATTTAGTACTAAGCGTTAATAGATCAAAATTAGACCTTTCAATATACTTTCTTGGCTTAGAAACAGTAGCCTGTAAATTCTCCTTCTTTTCTATGCACATCTGTTCTGCTACTAACCAACACACATTTGAATACACAAGGAAAATACAATTCATGCTAAAACTCCTGTTCTTAGGCAGAAATGCCCACATGTTGATTTGGCTAATTCTAAGAAACTTCTAAAATTGAACTTAATAAGAGGGTACATCCCTGATTCAACACAAGAGCTGCACAGAGACAGCTGAAAACACCCATGCATTAGTCACACAAACAGACACCTGTCTCTAAGGACACTAAATACAGTAGCTCTGTGGGTTCTGCATAGGAAATTAAGACCTAATTGGCCCCTGATACACAGACTTGTCTTTAAAGCTGATTCTATTAGTCAGAGTTAATGACTAAGAAGGACTTTGGAGCACAACACTTACACACAAGCATAATCTGCATCAACTGACAGCTTATGAACACACAAAAAATTATTCGTTTTAGCATTTATCTTGCAATATGGCAGACTGTGGCCAGAAACGTGAGACTTCACGCAATTAATATGCAAGGGACTAAATCTGTGAAGTGTGTATGCTTGAATAAAATGCAAAATGTATTTTGATTTGTTCAATTATGTACTTGGATGCAAGTTAAGTTGCTCACTTTGCCCAGTGGTGGCCTGGCCTAATCCTCTGCTTTACTTTAAATCAGGTTTAGCTAAAGTTCACACAACCCTCTTGCTTCAGTAAGGTTGTGTGCATATATATGTAGGCTACACTACAGTGTGTAAGTGGAGAGTTCCCTCAAAGTTTTTATCAAAACAAGCGTTGGAAAAAAAATCTCACACCACACCCAAAGTGCTTTAATTACCCAACAGATTAGTTTTGGTTGAGTTGTGGGTGACTGACTGCATTTGCCTCAGAGTGACAGCTGGTTTCAAGGACACATTGACTCAGACTATAGCCTGTCAACACTCCATCAGATCCTCAGACTGGCAGAAGTCTTTCCCTGCTGTGTGAGAGGGGACCCGAGTCAACCACGATGGATTGTCATGTACTGATTGAGTCCTCGCAGAGAGATTTAACCATAAAACTTTATTAAGCTGCAGTCTCATTTTGCAATAAATACAGACCCAAAGATTCAGAGATTAAACTAGACATGCATTTAGGGGACATGACAGAAATTAAACAATCATTCTGCAAAAAATATCAAGGGCAACTGAAATATAAATATAAAACCCAAAAGTTCCGAGGGGCTAAGTCTAGAAATAAATTGGCTGGATATGAGTAAGACATTGGTCTGGGTATTAGGGAACATAACTCAAAGTTCCCTTTATCAGAAAAGCATTTGGATTAAATAATAGCAATTTAAATGTTTTCGTCTGGCTATTTATTACATCAAAAACAATATTAATGTGTCCAGGTTATTCTCTGAATGGCCCAAATATATAATGGCTATTTTTAACAGAACATTCATTATAAAATAGGAGGGATGTGTCATTTTTTATAGGATAGTGACATGATGTCCAGCAGCATGTGTATATGTGTGAGTGCAATGCTGATCAAAGTGTGTCCCTGAAGTGATAGGATCTAACAAGGGATGACATAAAATTACAACACTCCCCTTAAGCAACAAACCGTGTAGGCCTTAAATCTGTTGTCAAGCAGTATTTGGTTCTGATTCCAAATGTGAGGTCTGAGTAGGTTTGACACTGATGGAGCTGTCTGTAGTAGAGTGTTTCAGAAACATGACAAAACTTATCATTTAACTGAACTTTAAAGAACATTAGAGCACACTTGTAAATCTAAAGCTGGCGCATTGTATAATTTAGGCTATTTGTGATTCCCACAGGGGTCATGACAATATCCAGGACAGTGGCTTCTAATATGATACTATACACAATGTGGCTTAATAGGGGATGAGTAGAGCAAGATGCTTAGGTCAGTAATTAATCATATGGTCATATGGTAATCATATGGTCTCAAACTAGTATAACTGGTTTAAAACTCAAACTCAACTATCACATGACAAAAAAGCAAGAAATCCTTTTATTTGTGATGTTACAATCCGAGAATGTTTAGCGATTGCTTGGCAAAATTACTGTAATGATAAAGAAGCAAAATATCAGCCAATTTGTTTTCTGACATAAAAAAAAAAAAAAATCAATCTGGAATAAATGATTATTTTGTATTACGCAGAATTTCACTGTGTGTTTTACTAACATGTTACTTTAACATACATTTTCATCATCTATCTATTTTTGTGCGGAAACACATAGTACATAGTGAAAAGGGGTGAACACAAAATGGAGAAAAATGTCTGCACTGTGTTTAAACAAAAAAGCTGCATATACTGTATTGCACCCGAGCTAAGACAGCTTGTCTCATAAAGACAAAACATTTGGCCATGTAGCTCAGCAACCCTCTGGAGATCAGGACGTTATCACAAAGCTTTAAGTTTTGTTCTCACACTGGGCTCCTCTGAGCGTTAAAGTGGGCAATCTGTCTGGTTCACATGACATCACAGATCCAGCAGCCTGCAAATCCCACCAATGAAACATGATTCCAGTTACTCGCTGGGACATTTTGAAAACACAGACACCTTTTGGGACAAAGTGCCTCAATCAGCTCATACGCAAATGTAAATACTGCTACTTCTCCGTGGTCTGTGTGCGTAACAGAAATAGCCATCCACTCATTAAATCTTATTCTGAAGCTTGTCCTGTGAAATATCCCTCACAAATCCCATGGGCAAGTGGACAGAAAATGTGAGAGGGAGATTAGCATAGAGAATGAGGAAGTTATGTCCTTTGGCTAATCACAAATGCAAATATATCCCGCTCTGTCCTTTCTTAGGATGGGTAGAGTAGACACTGAATGACACACGTGGGCCTTTAAGATTAATTAAGGCAAATACTTTAGGATCTTGAGATTTTGGACAGACTTTGTGCTCACATGTACATTTACTATTTAATCATTCTCCTCTCCTTAGAAGCTCTTCTGATAAGTAATAGCTTGCTGCAAACGGTGGCAATGTATAAGGTGTAATTATTTCAACCTATCATGACGCTCAGAAGAATCAGATTCTTATTCAGGTTGTTAGCAGGAAGTGAAGTGTTACTCCGTTGCCATGGGCTAAACCAATGGTTTGCTTGCTAGGGTTTCTTGGAAATTTTGGGAGTGTTGATGACGCTGCCAAAAAGGGACTAAGAGGGATAAGTGGAGAAGAGAGTGCAGGGAGGCAGGCAGGCAGAAATAAGGTCATCCCCAGCTCAGGTTTTGATATTCAACCTCGATGATATTTACAGGAAATAAAGGGCTGCCTGATTAGAAGTTCAGTAAGGAAATCATGAAGACTAAAAAAGGGAAAACAAGATTCTGCAGAAAAAGAATAAAAGAAATGGAAATGGCGCACTAGACATACAGAATGTGGTGTTTTAATATGTTTTTGTTCTTAACTTAAAGACCCACCTGACTCCCAAGTCATACAATGTGACCAGAGTCAGACTTGTACAGATGGCTAAGGTAGAACTACAGAAAGGGGATGAGGGCTCTCAATAGGACTGAAGTTGTCTGAGGTCAAGTGTCCTCTATTCTTAGCCTGTTAGACCCAAAAGTGTGTCTGTGCTTTCTCTCTTCCCCTTCAAAACTGGGTTGGTGTCCTGTTTAAGCTGCCTTCTTATGTACCTGTGACCCAGACATCTACCAATATGAGAATTAACCAAAATCACATCATCCCTAATCTGTGAATTAATTAAATGAGCATGTCTTTCACAGGAAGTCGCTTCAGCTTTAAAAAAAAAGAAAGAAAAATAAATATAAAAATAACTGTTAACAGCATGTTAACAATAAATTGTTAACATGCTGTGATGTTTCATAATAGTTTACCCTGATAAAGAACAGGATGACATCTGTAGTGCTGTGACCCAAATGGTCAACTGTACACCTCTCCTGATTCTGTGTGATGAGCCAAAAACAGCTAACAGCATGGGGTCCATAATCCTCTCTGGACTCCGCTTGATTTCACTTCACAGTTTCACATTCAAGTGACAGTCCAGTCTCTTCATAACCCAAAGAGGATCAGGTGGACATTTTGGGTTATTTCTGTAACGCACACTTCTACAATGTTGTGGGGAAAGGCAGTGAAAGAAAATAGTAGAAGCTCAGTACAGAGTTGAAACGCATGAGACTTGACAGGATGTATTTAGGTTAAGCAAACAACAGTTTTGCTGACATAATGATGGAAATAAAATAACAAGGTTCGCGGACAGAAGTAAAGCTACAGTGGCAAGAGTAATATTTGCAGAATGTATTGTTCCACCATAGAGAGACCACAACTATCCCAAAGTAATATGCCACACTGCTCCATTTAAAATAAAGAAGCCATTTTCTTTTATATGCCGTGCGGCTTATGTGTGAAACAGAGTCGTAATAGATTTACTGGGAAATTCTGAGGACAGGCTATTGCTTTCTCTTTCAGTTACTTAGGTCCCTTTTTAGATAAGTTATACCGACAACTGATAGATATTAATAAACATTTTGTTTAGAAATTACTTAATAATGAAAATAAACACCACAAATGATTTTGTATATAAAGTAAAAGTTAATTACTGGTCAACAAGGCAGTAGCAAGCAGATGATTCCTTTAGACACTGCATGCACATTTGTAAGACAGAGGCAGCTATGGTAGTGAGCAGGGATTGCAAAAACCTAAATCCTAAGGACCAATCAAGCTGCTACTCAACCAACCTGTCTGGTTGCCGGCCAAATTCTTGATAAAAGAAACAAGCCAATGACTTGCACAACAAACCTAGAGCTAAAAGAATAACAAAGAGAGGTCCTTTCCAAGCTACGCAAGAAGAGAAGATGAATGCAGCATACATCGGGAGATAGAGCCTGGATTTATTTATTTATTTATTTTTGTATTCATATAGCAAACGTTAGTGGACAAATGTGAATGTAATGTCTATCTTTCCTGGCACACAAAAGCTGCCTCGTGGCTGGAAAAGCAAAGGTGTAATCAATATTAGCTAATGTTGATGCGAAAGCAAGATTATTTTTTTTTTAGTGCATTGCAGTGCCAACCTATGCTCTACCTTTCCCAAACCACTGAAACTGTTTTGACACACCACTGATGTGACAACATAATTGTTTTAATTATAATAAGCTCATTATATCGAAAAATGATGTCAAACTAAGAAGAAACCCTCAGTTAATCAAAGTGAAAACACAGTGAATTACTCCCTTTTTAAAATGGATGCATTGTTTAAGAGGAGACCATTTTCTCCAGAAATCTCTATTTATGGCACAATCTGGGACAGATACTGATAAGCAGGGCATAAAGTGTACTACACAGACTCAAATACTCCCTCCCAAGACCTTATAATTAAGACCTAAGACCACTAAAATGACAGAATATTACAATGGAGTCTTCATGGTCTTACCTCTAGTCTTTGCACCATCTCCCTGATGTCTTCCCCGCAGCCGTCGTGGGCAGATAACATGATACACTCCCCACGCTCATAGAAGATCTTTATGCTCATAATCCCTGAGGTCCATCCAATGACGTCACGACACGAGCAGTTGAAGACCACATTTTTTGATTCCTCCTCGATGAGCACGATGAACTCATTAGATATGCCGAGCAAACAGTCAACATCCATTGATTGGCCAAAGTCTCGGGCACAGACGCTCCAGGTGATGGCTCCCACACTGAACAGATGCGCATCCTTCCTGGGTTTCACCTTCTCCTTCTTCTTGGCTCCAAGGGTGATGAAGCTGAATTTGACAGCAGAGTCAATAGTAGCGGTGCTAACAAAGTTCTCTGCCAGGTCCTTCAGATACTCCTGCCGCGTACGTGTCGCCATGGCTCGAAACTTCTCTGATTTGTGTGCAGCATTTTCTCCATTAATGACCTTAGCAAGCAGAAAGTCCCTGAAAACTGCTGACTTTGGGAAAGTTACAGACTTAGGAATAGGGGGCCCAAATGGAGGCACATCTTTAGATCTGGACACAGCAACGCTGAAAAACAAGTTGGAATCAATAAATCAAATGCAGTGGTGGCAGTAAAGAGAATGATGTGAGTATTGAACTGTACGTATAATGAGCAGCCATTTGACGAGTGTGGAAATTATATGGCTTTCAGGAAAATGATTTCTGGTGGAAAGACTGAGAGGAGCTCAGACTAATCTTGTTCACTTTAAGAAATACTATGTTATTAACAGGGGTTGTCTTGACTTCAGAAACACTCAAGGAGAAAGTCATAATTCATAATTTGAAGGTGTCTCTGTGAGATAATAACTATATCATCACTGAACAGATCAAAAGAGCCTTGTGATTTTTGCACATTACTATAGAGTCATGACAGAAACCACATTGAGCAATCAGCAGGCTATTACTGTATTATTATTCTTTCAAATGAGGTGCTCTTAAAAGTTCACGTAGAACAATTTTGCATGAACACATTTATGCAAAGCAACACATTTCCCTAAATTGTTTAAGGGATCTTAGTGTGCTTTTTGTTCCCCTGGTAAAACACTCACACAATATTTGGCATTTGAATGCAATTCCACCAAATTCAGATGTTGCATTTTTACCTTCTCCTCCTCCTCCTATTTTATCAGCCTGACTAAAATTGCTTTGACAGAGCCTTGCAGGCGTGGTACATGCTTGTTCTATTTACCTGTAGCAGACATTATCAGTGCAGGGGTTGTGAACTTTGACGATGACAAACACATGTTGGAAATGAGAGCGGATGTTTTTTGGAGTGAAAGGAAGGGCCCCGGGCTCCTGGAATACTATGGTGACAATATCATTTCCAATGTGCCTCTTCCTTAACAACTGAAAAGAGAGAGATACGAACTCCATCAAATAAAAGGATTCAAGCATTTCATAAAGAGTGAATATGTAGTTAGATAGCTCAAGAGTACAATGTAAAAACATTAATTCTTAACTCTTCTGTAGCACTTGAGTAAAAATTGTTTTTTTTAGAAAATTCCGCAGCATGGCACCTTGTTTAGCATTTGACTGTCACATCTGTGGGTAATGTCAGTGGCATCTGGAAACCACACATTGTACAGGCTGTCCAGTATAATAAAACAGATTCCCAGCTTTTTGGGTAGAAGAAATATACTCCCCCAAACCTAATTTAGCCTGCTTGTATTGTTGGATTGTGCAAATAGTTAACCTTATCATCTGTCTGGTATAAGGTTGTCAGCGAGGGTCAGCTACAAAGCAAAACAAGCAGGATTAGAAGGTACAAGAGGTGAATTGGAAAGGATGAAAGGATGAGTGGGGCGAGCTATGCTTGGGCCTGCTGAAAGATTACCAGGAGGGATTAAATTAAACTATCCCACTCAATAAAATACAATTGAGGGGAGAAAAAAAAACTTAAAGAAAACCTGAAAATCCTGCCAATCAGATGCGCATGACGGATTCGGTCTTTGTGGTGTTTCACTGTGGATTTTGCCCAAGTCCACATTTCCATCCCCTGCTAATATCGCTGCAAGTTGTAGCCACTGGTTTTATTATAGGCTCAAACACTACTTCCATACAAGCAGTGCAGAGACTGAGATCAACCTCTGTAATCACGGCTTTATCGGGCCATCGCCCACCAGTCCACTACATCCACTTAATTCCACTTGTTAGTGCAGACAGACACAGAAGCCCATTTAATACCACATCAGGTCCAGCCCCTGGGGATGCATTGATTAAAATCCTACTACGGGGTACCGTTACTATGGTAATGCTCATGCTTTCAACTGACAGGTCATTACCGTAGCCTTTGGGGAAGATTGGCAGAAGTCTAGATTTAAGATATCCTAAATAGAAGCTGCTTAGGGACTTTTTACCACTATTAGACACCAGTTCAGCACACAGAAAAGCAAACCACATGCTCTATCTGTAGGGGTACAAGTGTGGAGTGTAGAGTTTGCTGACCTGCTGTCGGTTGTTGGGTGTGTAGGGGAGCATGGTGGATACGTGAAACATCAGCTCATAGTCCTTATAGGTGGTGTAGAGAGAGTGTGTACCTGTGGAGTCAGCTGTAACACAGAACAGTGCAGTTTAGGTTTCAGGTCTAATTATAACAGGCCATTGCATTAGATAAGGTGATTATTTAATCAAACTGAAAGCAAGATTAAAGACATGGCAGCTTAATAAACATTACAGCCCCAAAAACCAACATGAAATGAAAGAGATCACCTGCACTCTGCAGGAGTAAAAGTTTCGGAATGTTTAGTTTGGTGTGTGACGTGTGTTTCGTCTTACTTTTGTTATCCAGCTGAGCTCTGTACTTGGTAAAGCCTTTGAGACGCACCCTCTGGCCGAGCAGATCTAAGAACTCCTCCAGTGCTGGTCCAGCACTCTCATTGTTGTACATCTCTTCTTCTGTGCTCTGGCCTGCCTTGCAGTAAAGCACCCCCACCTTGTGCTGGAAGCTCAGCTGGAATGAGGAACATTCACAAACACTTGATCATTTTCTGCTGTTAATATGCATCACACAATAGGCTCATACATACTGCACATTATGCACTCAAAGTATACGAGTGCCCACTTTCCATCATGTCACAGCTAATGTGAAGGCCTTCATAACCTTTCTAGGAAAAGAGCTGAAATCCCCTTTTGTAAAGCCCAGCTAAGAACTCTCAGGAGCTCTGATCAGAACATAAATCAAGCCAGGCTAATAGCTGCTATTTACCAGCACTACTTAAGAGCATTGGAGCAATGAGGGACTGAATTACAGACATGCAGCAGGATAGGTTTATGGCAACACTCTATCAGCTGCAAGCAATAACATTTTAATCCTTTCGTAAAGAAAAAAAGACTTACTTAAGCAATATTTTGCTTGGTAAAGGCCTTAGTGTAGCAGTGAAATTCAAGTAAGATGCACTGAATAACAATATTGAGCTCCTGAACACAACGCAAATAATACTCTTGATACAGTCACAGTTCAACAAAGAGTGCCTCAATAAAGATAAATGTCTTAGACGTTTATTTTATTCATAGACATAAACGTGCCAGACAAATCTCACAGGTTTTCACTGCGAGCAGAAATACTATCCAGGAATTGACAGGTCTGATAAGAACATGTCTTACAGCGAGACAGGAAGAAATAAAACAGCCAGAACAATTCTTTGAGTGTGTGCGAGACCCAAAATTAATCATTTATGGCTCACAGCTTTCTGATGCAGGCCAAGAAACAAAATCAAAGGGGAAAATTAATGAAAAAAAAGCCCCATGGGTTTGGCACCTGTTGTCCAGTATTCACAGCTGACGACAGCACCGTGATCGTGACCCAGGGCCAAAGGATGAAGAGCTTTTCCTGAATGTGAACACCACAGACTGATATATACTCTGAAACAGTTTGGAATTGTCTTTTTCCTCCATTACAGGTTATCAGTTCATGGTGTGTTCCTGACACTGTTGTCATGGTGACTTCCTCTATCAGGCAGTCTGCTCTGCACTAAAGCTCCAATGGTGACGGAAAGCTATTATACCATCAAGCCCAGTGGAAATGGCATGATGTGCAATGATGTGGTCTTCTATTTTTAATCCTGTATTATATGGGCTCGCTTAACCTCCTGTTCCTTTTAACAGACTGGCCGTTGGCAAGGCCAACCACGTTGCCCTTTGGTGTAAATATGTCGGTGCCAGGAAAGTGCAAACACATCAGGATTTACTGTATATGTGCACAGATGGGTAATGCTCCAAGGGTGAAATTAAGTTGTGTAACCGTCCTTGATACGGTGCCATAAGCTTTTAATAAGGTAAAGCAGCTACTTCAATAACAACTATATCTGAATTAACAGATACAGGATTAACTAAAATATTCCACTGGCAAAAAATATGAGCACAAGTTGCTAGAAAGCAGTATTTTCCCCAAGTGTGTCTCCTATCTGTCCACAGCTGGGATATGCTGAAAACTCTTTGCCCATCGCCTTCCTAACAACAACAACAACAAAAACTTAATGAGTGGATGAGGAAATTAGGACAACAATTCCCTTGAGAACACACCTGAGGGATAAATCAGTGGTGTAACACAACACACAACAATTCGGTGTCTGCACTGCAATGTCCGGATGCAGCAATAATCCAAATCCTGGTTGCCCAATCTTGGCTACCATCAGGCACATTACACAAACATGTATTGCTGTTTTTGAACGATATTGGACGGACAATATCTTAACAGATAAATGAGAAGAGGAATATGAAGGACAAACTTACTACATAATTTCATGTTAGGTGAATCTGATTTCCCTGTATTATGAGAGGGAGTGATTAAAATAAAGAAAAGGGGATTTTGCACTGCAGTAAAAGCCTGTGGGGGGTAGATTTCATTTGAATGTGTGGAACAAATTACCCCAACCTGTGCAAGTAGATATTATATATTATATAGTGTATAATATAGTACAAAATATATGTATTGTACTTGGTCTAGTTGTCACTGTGGGCATCAGATTTGATTTATTGTTCTGGACAAGCTTTTCAACTGTTTTGCAGTACAGCTACAAAACTTGACAAGCTGTGTTGGTAATAGAGAAATGTCTTGCTCTCATTTTTTGTTTCAAAGCACTACAAATAGCAGCCTTCCTCTGGCCTCTTGATGTCTTTCCTTTATTCAAACTTTATTATGTGTAGTTACATTTTCCACAAACACCTGCAGGCTAGTCTTCATCTTGTTCTGATCTCATATTTTACTATCAAGAATTATAAATTGAAGCAGAAAATTACATTTTTAAAATGGAAACTGACACAGCTGATAATTTAAAAACAACAGCCCTGTAGTTTTCCAGATTTAACTCTTCCGATGGAAACAACAGATACACATAACATCAACAGCTTTCTCAGATAATTTACTGTTTGTGATTTCTATCACCTAAAAATCAATTCTCAAAATCTAATTAACTGCCTAATGCCTTTTACAGTCCATCTGCATCATTTACTGTGATCTACAATAAGATCTAAAAAACATTCACATATTCTCTGTTGTAATATCTCTTGATGTAAGAAGACAACACATTTTACAGAAGTGCTTTCAAAGATTTTCTTTCTGCAGGACTAATTACAATTATATTGTGAAGGCTGTCTTTCTTTAAGATGCTCTCACTCACCAGATATGCTTTCTGTTCACAGAAACCTTTTCATGAATAACATACTCAAACACAAAAACAGAGGGCTACATAAAGCACGCAGAAGAAGCAAATAATGCTCCCATACAAACAAAAACAAACTTGCTCTTCCATATGTTATTAGCTTCCTCAGATAAACTCATTACAGGGGCGATGAAAGTCCAGCTTTGTTAAAAAGTAGATTACAGGGTGCCTGACATATTAGGCATTTGCACAGCAAGCACAGCATTAATGATTAAACCAGGAGGGTACAAAAATACTGATGTCCAAATATAACACTGGCCTCCACTGCGCGTTTGGTTTGAGGTCTGTGAGGAAGCCAGATGGAAGAGCTTTAAGGCCCACTTATGATGCACTCATCTACTGAACATAGTTCCTTAAATTAATTCAAAGATTTATTCCCCCTATGTATCAGTTTTGGGCTTTGTCTGCAGACCGTCTCTTGTAGCAAATGCATGGGGAGTTGTAGAGCAGGCCAACATAATCATGCAATAAGATCCTTGAGATCTGCGAGGAGAACATTTTTGAGCACTTACAAAGTTACTTTGCAATAATTGGATAGACAAAGTCTGTCATCATCTAAAGTGCATCTAACTTGCTTTGGAGAGGACACTACACTGCTCTTGTTTATGCTCGTAACAAAATCTTAATACCCGAGAGGGACATGGCTGACACTCTCTATTATAAGAGCCTTTCCCCTGTCAATTGGAAGGATGGGCTCATGCTAACGAATGTAATTATACTAATAAGCAGCCAATTCTCTGATAGTAAGACAAGCAGTACAGTACTTGCTCATCTTCCCCATGCTCCTTCTCACCATGCACTTTTATTAGATGAGAAATTAAAGGCCTTAAGAGGACACAATGAATTCATCTCTGACACCTGTGACTATAGAACCAATGTCACTAATAGCTATTTTATTCAAACAGAGATAATGCGAGATGACATCGCTCACCATCCAGGCAGAATACTAAATCACCTGCTCCCAGATGAAGTAAGTTGTCAAAAGTGAATTACTGTAGCTGTGTCTGAGTGTCGGCAGAGAAAGTGTGTCAATGGTGGCTGCAGAGTCTGGGATTCATATTGATTCTACTTAAGTGTCATACTGGTTGTCTCCAGGGAGCCTGTGTTCATCTGTAATAAGCAGTTCACGTATGCAACAAAGGTTCCTGCTATCAGAAGTTAATCCTTCCACGGTTTCCTTCTATTGCTGACGCAAATGTCAGAAACAGAGTACAATATAACCTAAATATAAAATCGATATTGGTATATTAGTACAGTCCACCATTTTTCTAATCTAAAAAATATTCAGAATATTGATATTTTACAGGAAAGCTTGAAATTACATATTTGACAAATACGTATGTGTGATTAGGGGATGCTTCACTCTTCTAACATGACTCCATGAAATCATTGTGTTCTGAATCTAAGAGTGTGGCTTTGTAAACACTACAGTGACTAGACATATCTCAAACTATCGCACTATTCCTTAAAACTAATATTTCCTATTAACATGTGGCTTTGATTAAGAGACTTTGGTGCTAACTGCTTTAGTACTGCTTAATTACTAGCATCAGCAAAAGTCTGCGGAGGGAGTGAAAAGAGCCTAATGAACAACAGCCGGATGTGCTCACCCCCTGCTCGTCCAGCTTGAGGAGCTGCTCTGGGATCTTGGGGGAGTTGATGGCCAGCCTCAGACACTGGATATTAAGCTCAGGGATGACATATTCAAGCACTTCCTTCAGTGGCAGGCCACGTGCTGTCCCATGTCTTGCTGTGGATGGAATAGCATCTTCCAGGATGGCTCCACGGAGTGTGGTCAGCTGAAAGGTGAGAGAATGGTCATCCAGTTAAATAAATCAAGTGTTATGAGTTTTATGAGGTCCTAATGTAAAATAGGCTCTCACATACATTTTCTAAAATGTGAACAAGTCGTTTGATTAATTTGATTAGTCAAAATTTGAGGTTGATAATGTGTCAGCCAGTCATACATCCTTTTATGTTGTTCCTTATAATTTAGGGCAGTGGATCCATTAGGGGTCCAATGGAAGGCATTGGGAGCTCAAACTTTAAATAATTAACTCAGGCTAACTGAGCTCAAGATCTTAAGTGGTGTTTTACTGTTATAAACATTAATGTGCCTATAACCATTTACTTAAAGAGCTTCTAAACACCCACTCTGTAACCCAGTGTTGATGTTTGCAACATCAAGACACATTTACACCCTTAACTCCTGTTTTCCTCTCGTCATGAATGTCCGCAGTCAATGGCTGTCCAACAGAGAAGCTTTCTGAAAAGCAGGTTAGTTAACAGGCTCAGAGTGGAAAGGAAGCTGCGAGGGGGACTGCTGAGATGAAGGAGTAGGACTACACACAAATAGAGCTCCAGTGGTTGGGGAATTAAAATATTGTCTGTGTACTACTTGCAAAGACTACCATGACCCAGATACAGTGCTTTATCATGGGAGTGGAGCTTTAAACCAAGAATGGCGTTGGATATCAGTGACATTCTGCTGCCTGACGCATCTGTTGCACCTGAATTATTCAGTGGATGAGACCACCCAGCATCAATCATGTTTGCGGATTAATCATACTATGTGTGCATATGTGTGCGCACATGAGTGTGTAAGAGTGTGAGTGACCGAGGTGTATCGCACCAATTCTGAGAGACTGCATTAGTGTTTGCATGACTGGCCAACTGAGTCACAACTTGGACAGAATCACTGGACACATTAAGGTGCTAGGAGAAGATTTGGGAATAGAGAGCTGTGAGTTGCCTCGTCCTGATTTTAGGTGTACTGAAGCATTGCCACACTCTTGTACTGCTTGACTGAGCCCTGAGTCAAGTGACCTTAACATGTCTTCCTGAATGCAATGATGCAGAGAACTGTGAGAAATATCTTTTAATCGTGTTTGCGCTAGTAAACAGGGCTCTAACAGAGTAATAGAAATCACGCAGCTTTCTCCCACCATGCATTCATATTAGTACAAGGAAGAGGTGTAGAGTACACCTGTGTATTATAGTTACCTGACTGGTTCTGAAGGTGACCCGATAGTTGTACTGCATTCCATCTTTCTCTTTTCCATCGTCCAACCTTTCTCTGCGAATGCTGACTGCCACAGGTCCCAGATTTTCATCCACCCCGAAATAGTTTTGATGCTCTATAGGAACAATAAAGCAACACAATAAACACTTCTCCTGCAACTCAAAAAAACTAAAGCTGTGCTACAAAGATGCAGACCCATCTTAAAATAGCATAACATTTTTATCAATTCCTTGCTTCTTCTATAAAGCAATAGTAATTTATACTGTAAAGTCTATATTCTTATTTAATCACACAAAGATCTTTAGGGATTAGTCATGACCAAGTTGTGGCACTGATTACAGAGTGCAGCAGGGGTCCAGTGGAGATTTGAAATTGATTCACTATGGATTAAAACCTGGGTTGTAGTGGTTGGGATTTGACTACTTGCAATTTAAAATGTAAGAAAATAAAAATGCAGCCCTGGAGACTTTGCCCATCTCTTACCAATCACTGACCCAGATATCCTGCAGAAAGCCATGCTTCTCACAGTACAGATGTGTAAAATTCCAGATCTAAGCAATGTTTTTTTCTAAAATTTAGTATTAAAGATTTGGTACGTTGTTGATACAATTAAAAAAGTTTTTATGTTTAAAAAAATCATAATAATAAATAATAAAGTTACTGTATGAAGCTGGGACGCCATTCTGTATTTGCAAATGGAAACCACTGACACTGCAGCACACTGTAAATTTACCCACCATGCTCATATCAAATGATACAAACACTCAGGCTTTGGCTTTTGTGTTAATATGGCTTTTATTGGACAAATGACTGTGAAAGCAAATATAGGGTAAGCAGACAAGGCAAAAGTTCCTGGTAACACTTAAAGCCATTAAGTTATGTGGTATGTGCATTAGACCAGGATGTGTCCTTTGGTTTTTATCAGGTTCTGAGCATTTTTAGCTTCCAAAGAGACATAAGAGGAAACAGTTTGACATTTTCCCGCCTGACAAGCCAATGTATGAACTGGTTTATCTGGGTTGTTGGTCAAAACGAATAAGAATGTCTCCATTGGTTTATTCATTAAAAAAAACCAATAAAAATCAGGCTTTTGTTTTTGAAATTATACATGCACTATCCACTTTTTAATACTATGAATATTTATGATACCAGAAAGATAATATTGGCAGTGAGCCACTAACATTTTGTCTAGTGCTCACAGGTCAGAATTACTACTTATCCAACACCATGGTCTATGGCACAACATGAGGCTGTGCAATTTGATGATAGATAAAGAGTGAGAAACTTTCAAAAAATTACTCTGAGCAGGATGGCACTTGGGGTGGCCTGTCAGATTTTGGGAGTGGCCAAAACAGTACATGGGAATGAACACAATTAGTTTTTGTTTTGAAGGATAACAGTTTCTTATGCCAAACAAATGCTGCAACATTGAACAGGAATGGAAAAATTGCAGTCCGAAGGATACGTTCATCCATGAAGAGTTAACGCAAACTCAAACCATTTTTTGTTTTTTTATTAGCTGACATAAGCAGCTGTAGCTGTGCTGCAACTTTTAACAGCTATTGGCAACTTTTAAAGGTGGAACGTGTTCATACCCTGTACTCAATGCATGAGTTCAGGTTGTGAATCAATCAATCAATCAATCCACCTTAAATTCTAATACTTTGACCAACATTGATCTTTGGCCACCAGAACTTCAAACACTTAAAAGGTCTGGTGAAAAAAGGGGCAGAGACTGCAGCCTGTGCGTTACTGTGTCCACAACAGACTAACCCTACTCCAACATACTAACCAAACAGTATGGTGATAATGAGTAAGAGTTACAAAACTATGCTGTACATTTTGTGAAATGGTTAACTGAAAATAGCACAAAAGTACTAATAAAAAGAGAAACAAATTAAACATGTTTCAGTATATTTTTTCAAGCATAATAATAATAATAATAATAAGAAGAAGATGAAGAAGAAAAATTTATCCTTCCTGTGAATTTTCCTGATTATATAAAAAAAAAACAAAAAAACTCTATTGTGCTATGAGATAAACTATACTGGAATATGAATTTCTGGTCATATCACACACACCATATCAAATACCAGCAGATTTTCAGGAAATTTCCTGGGGATATTCACGAAGCTGAAACGGAGTCTCCATTTTAGATAACCCGGTCACCCCTCCAATGTACCCAAAAGTGACAAACTCTAATTGCCAGATTCTTATTAAATTTCTTTGCCACCTTTATTTCGCCTGAAGGAGGAATACTTTTCATCTGTAGACACTTCAATGAGGTTTTTATGTTGTTACCCTTAAGTCAAGATGTTAATTTGTAGAAGTAAATTTAAAATAATCTAATGGGCAGATTGTCATTGAATTTTACTGATTATAATAATCCTCCTAAGAGCTTGAACGTTTAGCTGTTCTTGATTCATTAACACAAATTAGGCCAAGTTAAAAATTTGTTGTTTCTTCTTTGCATTACTTTTGATTTGTGAGGCATGATGACCACTGGTTATGGTAACTAGCAGGGTCCCGTTTTGTTTTTGTATTTGTGTTAGCACAAAAGTTATATAATTTAAGATTAATTATAAATGCAAGTATATTCTTATTCAGTACAAAATACATTCTACTGAATAAGAATATCTTTAAAACAAATATATGTCATATTGACATATTCCTGACATGGGAAAAAGGACTTTATGCAGAGGTTTAGACATTGCATCCATGCTATGTGGAGCATGCATGGTCAATATGTTGGTTCCAGTTATGTGGAACCAATGTTTATATACATCAGTGCAATAAATTAATTGTACAGAAGCAATGTAGGGTTAACCAGCTAAACCGTCACAACATATGACTTTAGAGGAACAGAGGACTAGGGTAAATGCTCTGTGAGGCAAACGGTTGAATGGTGGTAGGAGGACCATCAGTTTGTGTTGGGGCATTAGGCATCTTAGATTACAGAAAGCATAGTGGGGGAAATGGTGTCTTTTTGTTAACATGTTTCTGTGTCACTGGTGCTCATCACCTTATGGTAATTGCTTGACAAAGTCGCAAAGTGTCATTCTGCCTTGCCGTTATGCGTTGAATATCTATAAAAGGTCATAAACCGCATGGCATTACGTTTCATTTTGGGTTCTTCGCATCTTCATATAAGGATGGCATAAGCTCTGCACTGTGTCTACCTACATGCAAAGTAATGACACAAGGCTTAGACTGTGGTTGGCGATTAAACATTTTATCTATTACGGCAACCTGGGGAGAAACATTCTCAGTGCTAAGTGAAGGACGGCTTTGGGCAGTAAATAAGATCAACGTTGAGCCCAGGTTGATAAAAACTTGCCCTGAAGTGGTGACATGAAGTCTTATTTTAGTGAGTGCGTGCACAAGTATGTGCGTGTTTTTGTTTTTGCAGTTAAGCAGAGGTGACGACAGGCTTGTCTCTCCAATAAAACGCCTCATGAAAAAAGGGCAAGGGACACATCCACACACTGTAAACTAGACATCTTCTGTAAAGGCTCATCAAAACTAAACTGACAGCATCCGAGGGCATTTCAATTATACATTGACTTGCATTGCCAGGGAGAGAGGTGAAAATGCATAATGCAACTACACTGGTTTTGCAATGAGTAGTGAGTAAAGCATTTCACAGTAAATAATTGTTGAAGTAATCTCAACGGTACATTCAAATGTGCTATAAGTGGAGCAGATCTGTCATGCTGGCATTACCCTTGAATGGAGATGCCTCGAATGAGCTTTCACAGTCACACTAAAGAATATTGTAAAAATAATAGGAGTATGTTTTTGAAGAAGTTCAGCCACTTATGAGTGTGAAAGGTGAAGCAACTGTTTTCTGGGAGAGCTTAACAGTGGGTAACTCAATCTGCTGAGAGGAACGAGCAGCCCAGACAGTGAGAAAAACAGATATGTATAATATGTTGATGGATTGGGTTTAGCATGACATTTCTAGTGTCAGTTGTATAGGTGTTTTAATGAGAGGAGCTGGGACCTTCGCATGGTTTTGCTGACCCCAAAAATTTCATAAGATGGGTCCTCACACCCCTGCGGCCCCCACGGGGAACAGCTGCAACACGCACTCTCGTTCACCTCTCTCTTCTCACATGACTAATCACAGCTTCTCTGCAGCGTTCAGGCCAATATCACAGGGAGGACATGACCGCTCCTCTGCAGAGGAAGTGAAACATACACCCTTGCATCCAACACAAGCCTGCTATTGTTCTGGACCTTATTTCATCTGCTCTTACCAAAATAACTGGGCTGCTGAGATATCTGACCCTATGAACAGAGGCTGTTCCACTTGGAACTCTCCCACACGGCATTGTGCATCTTGTTTCAAGAAAATGGATTTAGCCTGGAAAGTTTAATAATCCTTAAAAACGAGTTACTGAACACTTTTCCTTACCTTTCCCATAGAAGTATTTGTGGTAGTAGTATGCCCCCAGGTCAATGTGCTCAATGATGTAGCGTTTGACCTTCTCCCTGTGGATTGGCTGGTTTTCACGAGGCACCTCCAGTACAGAGACTCCTGCATTGGTGCAGTGGGAACTTAAAGATGATTCAAAAGAGCAGCTCTCTGACATGCCACTGTAGTTGGCGCTGTTGGCTCTGGAGAGGGAGATTTTCCTCTCGCCTTCACCACCAATCTCATTACGAAAATGTGGGCAGCTCAAGACCAAGTTGTTACTCTTCCCATCCCCTTCATCAGCATCCAGGTTCTCTTTGGGATTTAAGTCCTCCCTGCTGCCTAGTGGAGACTCAAACAAGGGGGCATTTCCACTGCTACATCCTGCTGCTCCAACATCTACCCCTGGACCAGGTACAGCTCCACCTGCAGTCCCTCCACCAGATCCAATCCCAGCTCCAGCTGAGGCAGCGGAAGCCCCAGTGGTTGTGTTCTTTCTCTGGCTCAGGTTAGCTCTGCTTGCCACTGCCTCACTGATGTTGAAAAGCACACTTTGAACATCGTAGTGAGCAAAACATTTTTGAAAGCTTAGAGGTCGCCGGTCATCCTCAATCGAGAGCCGCAAGGCATCGCTCTCGCTTTTTATGGTCCGTAATTTCCTGAAAAGAGATGTTTCAGATGACTCTGATTTGAGGCGCCTCATAAAGGACTTGTCTCGCTCCCGGCTGTAGAGAAGGGAGTTGTCTATGTAATCATAACCTGGAATGTGAACAATCTCACCCCTGGCGATCTGGGCTGCTGTTTGTAGACTTGGGGAAAGAGAGGTATCACAGCGCAACAACTCTGGAAAACCCAGGGGTGGTACGCTACGGGGTTCTAAGGCATCTACTCGATAACCCCTAAGCATGGTAAAGAAACCATCTCCACTCAGGCCTTGACGGTCAATGGAGGATGTGCTTCCATATTCACGGTGCAGTGAGGCCCCAGTGTTTGGATTGACAGCGTTCTGGTCCATTATGTCCTCCGAGTCAATGTCACTTATGGTGACATCGCTGTTGCTGCGTTGACGGATAGGATGGAGACCCTTCAGGGGGGAGTGACTGAGGAGGTCACTCAGTATGTATTTGTCTGTGTAGTTCACCTCCACACAGACTGCTTCACCTTGCTCCAGTAATTCCACAGTATCCTGCTGGCCGTTCTGAAATACTGGTATCACACTCTGATAGTTAGGTGAAGGTCGTCCATCCCATCCATCTTTCCTTGGTGGCCATTCCGTCACCCTGGCCCTGACACCCATTTTAGGCATGGCAGGAGTACCATTTGTCTTGCCAGAACCATCAGGTTTTCCCTGGATGTTGGAGGCTGGTGGTCCCATGCCTCCATTCAGAGCTTTGAGTTTCCTGCTGAATAGCTCCTCTGACTGCATGGCTCTGGAGTATTCTTCTGGGCCTCCCACAATTCCCACAAGGTCTGGTTTGTTATCTGTCACAGGGCTCAAAATACTCATATCCTGCTGGAAGACTCCTTAAAGAGCAGACTTTCAGGACCCTTCTTCATTGCATCATATGGTCTGCTCACTGGAGAGTGGAGGAGGAGCCTCTTTCCTGAGTCAATGAAGCAGCCGTCGTCATAACTCATAGAATGGTGCTGGCATAACACATAACATTTGGATGTCAAGGACAAGTGTCTGAGGAGCACTGACGCACAGGAGAGTGGATACTTCTCTCACAGTGCGTCTCCAACGCAGAAAGACAGCTGGAAGGGTTAGTTCTGTGGTACAGAAACAAAAACAGAGAAAGATTTTAGCACACAGTGAGCAGATAACAACACAAAATTGCAGACATTTAAATAAAAAAAAAAAAAAAGGGAAAGAAGTTTGTTTTGTTCAAAATGCGAAAATCCCAAAACACAGCACTGTCAGTTCAGCAATAAAAATGATTATGCTGCTGACCTGCATTGCCTTACTAAAACTTCTCATAATAAACTCCTACCAAGGGTATGTAGAGCTGTATTAGTTTTGGAACTATGTTAAACAATATAATCTAATATGGTTAATTATTATATTTGAGAGGGGTTGGTGCCATTATGGGTTTATAACAAGATAGATGTAGAACTTCAATGGTGCACCCAGCCAATGCCTAACAGATGGTAGTGAGGCAAATTAAAGCAACAAGAGGCAGATGTTCAGCTAAATGTTCACATGAACCAATAACTGATCCAACCGCTCGCAGCACCATCAAGCCTGCAGATTATACAGGAGGGATAGTTTTACATATTCAGAGCCAATTCCACTTCCCTTTTATCTAATGTAGTTGGTTATGATGCAAATTAACAAGGTCCTGATGAGGTAAACTGACTATGACAAACAAAAAAACAGAAGAGCAATAAAAGCCAAAATTAAGTGAAAAATGCTGTAGCTGTAGTCAACTTCATTTCAACTACTTCAGAAGAGATACTTTGTAGTTTTTCCTCTTCTTTTCTTCTGTTTTGTTAAACTGGAGAAATTAACTGTCACAACGCTGTTTTCACTATTTCTAGTCATTAATATAAACATCTGAGGACAGATAGAAGAGTGAAAACTCTGGTTGGCTTGTCCTTGAGATGCAGCTTTGCCTTCTCCTGGGTGTTTCAGATGTCACAAACATGCAGACACACTCTAAACTCACATGGTTTCCATTTTTTCTAAGTAATGTCCCTGTATGTCAGCCATGGGTAGACATACAGTAAAAAGGTGCCAGGTAGGTCATATAGGCTTGGTCAACTATGGAAACAATTTAACTTGGATAATGTAATAAAGACACTAACAAAGGCTGTATTGTATACTAAGGCTGAAAGCAAAAGTTCAAGGAAGCACAAACAAGTTTTTCTCTCATCAATCCCAAAACCTTAGGTATGTTGTAGGTCCAATGAGGCTACATAATGAAACTGAGGTGTTACAAAAGGCAATATCTCTTCCACCCCTACTGACTTCTGCATGGCAGAGCACACCAAACCATGCTGCACTATAGGCTTTGGATCTCCTTATTTTGACCTAAATGCCTTTTCCTTGTTCTTTGTTCACTTATGAGTTATCAAGTACGCCATCCACATCACAGAGAACAGTGTGCTGAATATTGTTCTGTCAAGTGAAGACAATACACCCTCTTGAAGCTATTCTGTTTTTAGGATTTTACTGTGATCATGAATTTGGCTTGATTTTCCATTCTTTGCTTCAGCTCAGCCCAACAGGCCTTCAAATTGATAGCTTTGCTTCCTCAACAACTGTTTGAGTTTGAAATTTTCTGTCATTTACTGTTAAGGAGGAGGACAAACTGTTTTGGGATGAAAATATGGGCCACATCAAGGGTAACTTCAAGCCAGACTGGACCCAATACATTTAGGACAAGTCAGAAGAGTTGCAACAATAAAGTATGCATGGCCCAAATGTGTACAGATAGACTTATAATGACACCATCTCAGTTAGGTCTAAGGCCAAAGCATGCATAGTACAGAACACAGAACACAGTACAATCAGGAAATGGTCCAAATTGTATTTAATGCAAAGCTTAGAGTATAGAGAGTATAAGAAAGTATAGCAAGATATTGTGTTGGGTCACATGAATGCATAATGTAGCAGTGAGAATTGTTGCAGTTGGCAAATGATGAATAATGGAATATCTGACTGAGTGTAGTGCAGTGAACAAGGTCAAACCACTCATTTTTATTACAAACAATATTTGTGTGTGAAAAGGCCAAAGTGGATGATTAGAACATGGAGATCATTTTGATTTTATCACTTATAAACACAGCAGTTAATCCTCAAGCATATTCTCCCATTCACAGACTTGCCATAACCATAGCAGATATAGTAAGCTCTCTAGAATCACACAAACATACACCAGTGGGCAAATGTAAGATGCAGCCAATGTTACATTTCTTCTGGAAAACAACCATAATATGTGTAGATTTGGTGTAGTGTGAATTTGGCAATATCATTTTAAGTATATTATTATGTCTGCATCTGCGTGTCTTATTTCACGACTTGACAAAATCAAAATGGGGGAATAGTGACATTTACAAACACTACAGCTTAAAATACTGAAAATCCATTACAGTCAGACATTAAGAGAAATACCCCATGGCCAAAACAAAGAATGCTGAAAAAAATAGCCCCACCTTGTATATTCTATTCTTGCTGTTGGACATTTATATGTAGCTCCTTGAGTTGTTGTAATGCAGGGCAAATATCTGTGTGAATTCAGCCACTGAGCAAGTGATAGTATTATGTGCTACCTGTGCAAACAACATTGGGGACACTCAAGGAAGGCAAAAATTGATGAAGTGTGTGCAATCTCGAATCATGACATAAAAACACAGTGAAGGACTTCTCCTTTAAAAAGTCATTAGAAATCCATTAATATATGCCATGCAAGGTGATCACATGACTTACTATGACCCTGTGGTCTGTGGATGACTGCCTTACCAATTGAGCTACATTGAGCTGCCCAGTGGTAAAATTACAAAAAGGAAAGCAAGAGAGTGGTCCGTTTATATTCATTCTGTCCAGCTTCTCTCTGTTTGTGTTGCTTCATGGGGTTAGCAAAGGGTGAGCTGGCCTTTATTTCATGGAAAAGAGCGGAGAAGGTAAACTAGTAAACTTGGTGGTCTGTTTTTCCTTTTCCCTCCAGCTACTTTCCCTGCGACAGTGATTAATGAACACAGTTGTACCATGTCTCGTTCCACATCCAACCCCCAGCTGCCTCATCCAATGTGAAGTTCCCCAAGCTACTTGCTCAGCAGAATCTTATGTGACCTGAAGCAGGCTGTTTGCTGGCCTTTTCTTTGCGACTGTGTGTACGAGGGAGGCAGCAGATGGAGGGTAGGGAGTCTGCTTTGCTTGCAGACCTTTATTACTGGGGTAATGCACCGCTATTATGAGTGTTTAAGACACAAGGCCTGGTGAACAAGGATAAAAGGTTGGACAAGGAAAGATGGGGAGAAAAAGAGGACTAATTACTGTAATGAACCCATTTTCTGTTTCTGATGGCGGATAGTCTGTCTTTCATCATGGTTCAACCAGAGAAGAGTCGGCCAGCAGTACCAAGTCTTAAAATAGTCCTGACATTGTGGCCTGATTAAAGGCCTGGCAGATATTAATACTCTGTCAAAAAAGTTAACACATTCTGTCCACCATTCTGAATTAATACTCTACTATCACTGACAGGCTATTTCACCCGAGCAGGACACACGCCATGATTCCAGCCAAATATGATAGACTCACTAGACCAAGTTCTTGTTAGTCACTCACACAACTCCTACATAACTGTCACAGTAATCATGGAGAAAAGCCGCTTTGAACAAACCTTTTTTCCTCTTACAGCTTTGAAAATGATCCAAATGCTTACCGTTTTGGACACAATGAACTATTCCATTCTTTTGATCTACTGGTGAAAAAATGCATTTGTGTAAACAAGTAGAAAAGATTCAGAAATAAAGTCATATTTCTCGCATGTTCCACAAAACAACACTCCACATATTAACACTCAACCTCTGTGTGATTACAAACACTTTCTATACACAACATTATTTAAAATTAATCCACTCAGAGCTGAAAGCACTTGAGCAATTTCTGCACATAATGCAAGATCAAAAAGCAGCGGCATTCCATTAAGCCCATAAAATATTCTTCTGAGGAATGCCAAATCTTTTGCATGTTTGATTTGCAATGTCTGTTTCAGGTAGCAATGAGTCTCAAAAAAGTCTTACTTATACTTATACTAAAGGTTAGCTTTAAAAATATCCTGTGCTGCATTAATTGGAGGAGCTGTGTTGCCATGGTTTAAAACTGTTAAAGTGGCTGAAATTCACCACAAAGTCACAATTATTTAAATAAAAATACCAAGACTTGCATGTGTATGGCCATCACTGGGACAATAAAGTTGTTTCTGCCACTACACCCATTGTGCATGACCGAATATTATAATAACACAATATTATTTATTTATAATAAAATCCAGAGCACTGGCAAAGCTGGAGGAAAAATGTGTGGTGGGTGAAGGAGGGCAAATGGCATTCAAATGAGGCTATTACATTTAAAATAATAATCTTAAATTTTGTCCTCCCTCAAAAATTTGTGATCCTCCACAGTCCACAGCATATTGCACCTTAGGTCAAAGTTAAACATGTTTATTTAGCCCCAACCAAGCTGTTGGGTCACTCTGAGCCATGAGGTCAACACAAGCCTGTGATCATAACCAATTATCATTAATAAAGTGTTATGTAATTTAGCCATATTAATGCTCCTCTGTTGTCTGCAAGCAGGGCATAGTAGCTTGCCTCATCCCTAAGACACCTCGACCTCCAGAGCTGAGGCCAAGCTGTGATGCAGTCATCATCTCCTCCTTGCAGGCAAATTTGGGTGCAGTATAGGTTAGAGGCCAAGATGATTGCACCAATTTTCCAGCTCATGGATTTCATCATATAGTGAGTCAGGCAGCATTACTATTTAAAGTAAATTTACAAGTACTTCTCAGTACATTCACAAGCCCATTTTATTCAGTTCCCTGTTACCTGTCTGAGAGGCTGCAGCCAGTCAGACATTTGGATGTGTCACACTGAGTTCATCATTAACACAGAGGAAGGCAAAAATCCAAGCGAAAACCAAACAAACCTGAAGGCACATTGCTTATGCTTCACTGCCTGCCATTTGATTCCTCAATAAACTCACAATAAAAACAATGAATCACATTCTATCCCACTCCATACTCAAACACAATCAAATTTGCGTTCCACAGTGTATTAGTGTTTCGCCCTGTGAGGAGTTGATTTAAAACAACGTGGGAGCTCCTTTTTCAATTCTCTATTGTGAGCAGCTGTTACAACCATGTGGTAGGAATGGGAGGGGTGTATGTGATGATTTTGAGCAAGATAGGTATTAAATTCATTGCACAAAACACATCTCCAATCTGATGTAAACACTTGTGTTTCTGGTTCACCGGAGCAATTCTTTACCTTAACTGGGTTATTGCCAAGGAGAATGAGAGGTTAAGACAAAATGTGAATGTGGTGGAGTGGCAAGGGGGAAAAAAAACAAAAAAAAAAACGGGAGTTTAGCCAAACCTTGCTCAAAGAAATGCAGGCAATTAAAACACAGGACCAATTAATTGGACAATGTTATCCTTGAGAGTTCATTACTGGGGCCTGGGAAACCAGGCATCTCCTCTAAGTGCCTTCATAACCAAAAAAAGACACTTGTAAAGGGTGTTGGGACTGTGTGTGTGTGTGTGTGTGTGTGTGTGTGTGTGTGTGTGTGTGTGTGTGTGTGTGTGTGTGTGTGTGTGTGTGTGTGTGTGTGTGTGTGTGTGTGTGTGTGTGTGTGTGTATGTCCTCTCCTCATAGCCACTGAAGCTATAAAAGTATGTACCAAAGAAAACCAAATGCACCATTCAATCTTCTTCCCCTTTCATCTACTGCTCCCACAATTCAACCTCACAACAGGGAGGAATCTCCCACTAGATGACATCCAAATTAGCACTGATGCTAAACCCCTGCCTTTAATGGCCAAACCTAACCCTTTTCCTGTATACAATGATAATTCGCAATACTTGAGCTGGTAAGAACCCAATCATCTAACTCCACCCTCTATTATTGTGGTCAGCCCACCAACCAGACACCCTGATGTGCCAATATGGCCTCCAGGGAGTAATGCTGAGATTTTAATGGCCAGTGTGACTACAGGGTCACACCCTCAGCAGGAGGCAAGGAAACCAATAAAATGAGTTCCAGCTAGCTGTCTTTATTGAGTCTGGCAATCAAAATTCCGCCTAGCTATGCTCCCACATATGCTTATTATTTATTTAGGTTAAGTGGGAATGCATAAGCAATAATAAGCTGTATTGAAATTTCAATTTGCCCAGTTATCAATGGCCATTTGACAGCATCATTCATTAGAGAGGATACGCAGATGTGACAGGTCTCTAACTAAACACTCAAATTCACCCGCCATTTACCCAAAACTAGCCCCTTTATAAGGCCCATTCCTTCTCATTAGTACTTAATTTGAAATCAAATTTGACAACTGAAATTAAAGCTATCATTGCAGCATTGGGTGTGACTAGAGACCTGTCATCAAATTTATAAGGACATGATGCAAGACATCCTAGGGATGCTGGAGGTTCAATACAATTCATTTTTTTCAGGATCTGGCAACACTGGATATAGATAAAGAGAGGATTGCAAAGCCTGCAAGATTGATGATTAGCTAAAACATGTGTCCACTTTAATTAAAAAGCTTCTTTTATTTTTCATGTTCTAAAATTAATTTTTATGGTTAAGCAATAGTTCAGTCAAGTGAAGACATCTGGTATCATTTATTTAATTGCATTTCTTTCAACTACAAAAATTGGCACATTTGGTGTTTAATATTGTAGTCAGGCCCAGATGCTTAAATACACCCCCACTTCTTTTCTGCTTTTTATTAGTTTTTCATATTAAAAACAATTAAATCTTGTGCATATATGAAACATATTCATAGCATATTAATTGATTTATTTCCAAGTTTGTGAGTACTCATCTGTATTTCCCTGTCCATCTTTGACAGTGTGCAGGTGTCCCAAGCAGCAATCTCCCGTTGTCATGTCACATCATCTTACACAATTTCTGACAATTTACCTCACAATCCCCACAATCACACAAAAGTATAAAATGCACTTGGGGAGCTCATGCCAACATAATGATGGACATGAGAGCAGCAGAAAAGAGAAGACATCCTAGAAAGGGATGAAGTGTGTACTCACACAAGTGTGTTTTTGCTCAAAACAGAGGAACTGTATGGGGGCAACGTTTGTGCAGGACCAAGAGACAGATAGATAGCTGTTTTGTTTACATCTCAGTGCACACAGAAGACCTGAGTTGACCCTACAGCAGAAGAGCAATCAGTAGAAGAGAAAAAAAAAAAAAAAAAAGAGGTCAGACAACACCGAGTAAACATATACCCTCACTGTCTCATCATTCCCCCAGCACGGGGACTCATAATGCTCTTTAGGAAATGCCTACATACAGTACTGTGGAGGCAGCTTAAATACACAGACTATTTCCCTACACTACCTATGTCTGCTTTGCATCGTGCTAGCAGTAGCTCCATCTGGAATGTGCTGGCTACAGCTGAGTCTGAAATACAGGGGTCACCCGTGATCTTACTCTGTTTCACTTGGTTCACGGTACAGTAAGTAACTGCAAATGGTTAATTCTTTTCATTTCCTGTGCACATTCAAATCTTTTAATATCTACCATATGCTGTCTTACAAAAAAAAGGGGGGCTTCTGGGAGAGAGTGGTTTCTAACGTGATTGTGTTATAGAAGCCGTTTAACTAGAAGAAGGGGGTTGGTCAAGGTAAATCCAATTACAATGTGTACATTGATCCACACAGCATGCCTGTACATATCTTTTTGTTTCTAGTACCATCAAAGTAATTGATGAATTTTGCTTCTAAAGTATATTTTCATAGTATTATGAAATATTTTCACCACAAAGATCATGAGTTTTTGCACCGGATGCCCATCCTGCCAAAACCCTCCCATTTTTTTTTATCTGGGCTTGGGACCAGCACCAAGCTGGCCCTTGGCGGCTGGGAGGGTCCACACCTGGTGTGGAATCAAACCCAAGACCTCCTGTATCCCAACCCAATGCTCAACCACTGAGCCTTTAGGCCCCCTATATTTTGGTATTCCATTTAAATGTGCAAAACACACCAGTGATCAGTACCAGTGTAATGCAAATTTATTGTTAATACACCTTGAGCATCAACTCTACAGTTTCTAAATTCCAGTGCCAAAAAATGCATTAAGATAACAGGCACTGATAAAATAAAATTACTGCCGCAGCTCTGGAATTACGACCTTTGCATGCCAACATTAACATAATTACTAACAGCAGTGCATCAAGTGAGAGCTTAACCACAATCACATTGACTAGGTGTAGAGCTGAGCTATGCAGTAAAGTTAACAAGAAAGGTGACCCTGTTCAAGGGTTGGACCAAGCCTCATTTGAACAGCAAAACAGTGGTAATGCTGGCGAGAGAGAGAGACAAGACTCCTTCTGGTTCCAGTGAAAAAGGGAGTCTCCTACCCCGTTGCCCTGCCAGCTGGCTATCGCCCCAGCGCCTGCCAGGCAGCACACTGTCATTGTCCTTTAGTTGTTTCAGGGTGATCTGAGAATTAAAATAGACAGGACAACAGATTTTCCTTGTTTAGTCACATGAGAACAAACAAGCGCTGTGGTAAAGACTGGGTAGGAGAGACACTGCGCACCGAGTTCAAGGATTTGGGGAATGTTTTAAACCTGGCTAAAGATACAGTAGAGGGAACCTTTTCTGATACAGAATAAATGAATACACACTATGATTAGTAAAAAGCTGTGTTAGAAAGTGACTAGCAGAGCTATCACAAAGCACTTAAGTTAACTTCATGCAACAACCCTCATTAGTGCTACACCCAACATGTACATGCATAGTTTTAGATGTCATTCCCAGAACCTATTCAGGTCTCGCAGACTGACACTTTTGTATGTTCCCAACAGAAGGAGAGCATGTTTGTTCTTGGCTGCTCTAGTGGAGCCCCACGAACAGGAAGCACTGTGCTGTGGCCCTTTTCCAAAAGGGACCATCTGTCCCTCCGAACTAGGCTTAGCCACACCGGCCTTCGCTGCTACGGGGAGACAGAAAGACAGAAGATGTGCAAGGTTGATGTGGCACAGGGGGCCTCTTGAATAAACTACCACCTATTTCCATAAGCATACATCCCTCTTCTGCTTACCCAGTTACCTCCATACCAACAAAGTAGTTAGGGGAGTGTGTTTGCACGCCCTTCATAAGCTTTGCTGACAAAACACAGTTCACAGATTTTAATTCCTTATTGATATGAGATTGATTGATTGATTCCTGACATTTTTATTTGTTTAGTTGTGTGTGTGGAGCCGTGTGGATTGTGTTGGAAGAGAAAACCAGGCAGACAGACATGATGGATCTCAGTTACAAAAAAGAACAGGCTGGAATAAAAACTTATTAAACACATCTAAAATGTGCCTTGTGTAAGTTTTAGTCTCTCGAAATCAGGTTTTCTTAATCCGCTACCATGATTTCCGTAACCAGGTTTCTTCTTCTTAACATCAGCTTTTTAGAAAGCCGGCTGTTGGCAGATTGCTCAAGTGCATGTAAACGTACTGACTGACAGCCTGTCAGCAGGGTGTGCTCTCAGGGAAAGGAGGGAAAGAAAACAAGGAGCTGAGGAGAGAAATGGTGAGAAGAGCACTTTCATCTAGCAAAAGGCAAGCTGGTAAAAGTTCAGCTTGAAAGCTCTGGGAACATCTATGCTTCTGGTCTTTTGTTGAGGTCAGTCAGAGTCTAAATTGTCACATTATCACTAAGAAACAGACAGCAGGGCAGGAAGCAGGCAAGCTGTGTGACACTGTCACTGAAAGCACATCATTCAGGGAGCAGCACTATAACATGCTGACCAGCAGTGACCTCAGAATGTGTCAATACAATTGACCACTTCTCGCTCCTCTTACTCACTTCAGCAGTACTCATTTTCTTCTCAAAGTTTGTTTTTTCACACTTGGCCTGGTGTTGTTGACAGAAATCTGGCATGAGAGAGTCAATTTGGACAGCAGCAGCTGGAAGCTGCATGTCTGACACAGATATAGGTTTTGTCAACCAAAGGATGTGAGGCAAAGATAAATGTAGGGAGGACTGGAGTAAGCACAGACACAGAGATGAATCACTCGTTTATTTGCCTCGCAAGAACTTTCTCTGCTGCATTTGCCAGAAAACACACACACACACACACACACACACACACACACACACAAACACAAACATTTCCTCTGAGGATAGACCACTTACTCAATGCTCATTTTGCAGGAAAATGCAAGTAAAAACAAGGTCAATATGCATGATTTGGCCTGAACCTTTTTGAGGCTATTACATGAAACACTAAGATTAGTAATCAACAGTTGCTATGCTTACCTGATTATGATAGGCCTTTTTCATCAGATCCATAAATCCTGAGAGCAGAACACAAAGGCCTGTGTTAACGAGCCCACTGTGGAGATGCTATCCAAGTGCATTAAATCCATCAGCCACTTGTTGAGTACAAGCCACCCAAAAACACAGGGGAGAGAGAGAAATCTGCCACATTTCACAATAGAAAGCCTCCAAAATAAACAACAGTGCCACTACCCTTCCTTCTGTGCCTTTATCCAAAAACGACTTCGCATAGAAAATGCAAAAATGCAGAAGAAAAAAAAGAAGGAGAGAGTAAAATAACGATAGGTCTGGCAGCCATCAGGGAGTCAATTTAGCGAAATGCATACAGCTGCTCCATGGAGCACACAACCCCCTTCTTCCCCTTGTGACAAAGCCACCAACAGCTGAATGAGACTGCAGCATTAGCATATGTAAGGGAAAGTAGGTGGCTGCGCTGGTTGATGGTTGGTGTTGGTGGGTGAAGGAGGGGGCTAGACCATGACATTCAGGGATTCTATTGCTGACAGGAAAGACAAGTGAGAAGGGTGGGGGGCAGCTATTGTTCTCAGGAAAATATGCCCAGGTCAAGCTTGTGACCTTCCAAGTTCTTTGCGATTCCTGGGCTTTGGAGCAGCAGGAGATGGAGGAATTAACTTAACTGTTCCTGTCCTGTGAGCTACAGGCTAGTAAAAAAGTCTGTCGGACAAACAGCACTAACAGCCAATATTTCTACCTTAAAACACACTGATAAAGGGAAAAAGACACAAGCTACAACTATTATATGCTAAGCATGAATAGGAGGCCAAAGCAACACAAGAGAGGAAGGCAAAGAAGGGAGGGGCTGTGATGGCCATAAGAGTAAGAAAGAAAAATGTAGGGAAAACGGACTTCATCTCTGCAGGGCACTACTCTCTGATGCTTCACTGCAAACAGCCGTGTTTTAAGAGCCTACATACACACAAGCCAAAGATGTAGCACCAACAAAGACTGACTGATGCGCTGCCTCACATCTTCAGATAAAAGCTGCACTTGGACATAGTGGAAAAACTACAGCTGACAGCAAGCTGACCGCTGACATTCATGTATTCATTCTGCACTCACTTGGCTTGTGGATTGTTGAATTGAAGAATAGCCAAAACTTGTATTTTGCTGGGTTTCTTTTTTTTTTTCTCCTTTTGGAAGTCCAAGCTGAACAGAAGATATCAGCAGTCATTAAGCATTTGATCAGTAATTGTTGGTTGATGCTAGTTTTCTGAAGTCAACTTTGTGTGTGTCACAGTATTCTTAAAACAGACTTGTGACTGTAGAAGTGTGTAATTATAATCTGTGAACTAACATGAATTGTGAATGTGGAGACCAATAAAAACCTTCCACTTTAACCTTCAGAAACTGACAACATTATAGTTAAGCAGTGCAACTACCAGGTATAAATGTGGGTAAATATGTAATTTTAGAGGAAGTCAGCATAACTTGGACATATAAAGGCTAAATAAAGAACAACTCTCGGAGGTAATTGACTTTTGATGATATATTTCCCTCTTGTACAGTTCAGCGTAATTGAGTTTCAGAGAGCTTAATTGGAACAAACACTAAAGCAGTGTCATTTTAACCACTTCCTGATGACTGCTTTGCTCTTTCTTTTTCTGGTTGGAGGTAGGAGCATGTTAACAGCAGGAAGTGACAGACTTTAATCAAGCTGAATGAATGGCAGCAAGTACAGGACTTTGTGCCACACTGTGCTTTGATCCAGCCTCCGCAGGCAGGTTCTCAGCTTTGATTTGAGGTAAGGGGAAGGAAAGAGTTTAATTTGAAGAGAGGGAAGCCCCAGGAGGTAACACTTAAGAGTTCTTGTCACTGCATAGCAGCAAACAGACAAACTATTCCCGAGCCTACACACATATGTGCAGCAGAGTCTGTGGAGAACCTCGCTATCCTACAAACACTGCTCATTTGCACATGGACGACCGATTTACACAAACTGATACACACAGAATTACCTACATTTACAAACTAAATATACTAACATCTTTAACTGCTCATATTTCAAATAGTGCAGAGTTCTGACTGAGTTTAGGAAATATATAACTTTGGCAATCTATATGTATCAATATGACTGAGTAGGTAAAAATATGACAAACCTAATGTACTTCTAGAAGATGGTTTCCCTTGAGTGACTTCCTGTATAATGTGTTAAATCACATAGGGCTTCACAGAAATTTGGTTAGACAAAGAGTTTCTGTTGAGAATTCTGTTGACATTTTTCATTATTCCAAATCTGAATGCTTCATTTGCTGCTAGAGTAATTCTTGGCTGGTTTGAAGCTACAGCATATACCCTTTTTCCTAATAGTATCTTAGTTTTAAATATGGTCCATTGTTTTTAATACGGAGAGGTGCTGTCAAAGGGATCTATAACCCTGAGTCTATGACCAGTGCATGCTTTTGAGTGAGTCTCACCCTTCTATCCAATCAGTGAACGCTAAAGTCTGGGGTGGGAAGTCAGTCCATCACTAGCCATTTTCTTGCTTTACTCTGGCCAGTCATAATAGCACAGCACATAATGCACTGACAACACAATGTGTAGATTTATATTACTATTATTACCTGTGGACAGAACCAAGCAAACTTTTGCACCCTGCTGTCAGTCTTAATGCTAAGCAAAAACATCTCCAAGATATACCTTCATGTTAGAGTACTGTAAGTGGTATCTACCGTTTGGCAAAGAAAAGCATTTTTCCCAGAATTAAAATTTTTTTATCATTGCTTTAGCACTGGAAAGAACATTCTACTGATGACCCTTAAGAAGTGATATTGGTGCCATTTCTTATGATATTGGGAAGATGACAAAAAGAAGAAACTTAACAAATTCAATATCATCCCTAACTTGTACATACATAGGTTTGATCCAAATATATGATTCCACATTGCCTACGAGATCTCTAGCTTTTTGAGTAGAACCCACTTTTATGTTTTCGCTCCAGTGGAACATATTTTTTATGTAAATTAAAAATGACGTTGACTTGTCTTTTTATGGTCAACCATAAAAGACAACCAAACTCAGCATGGTAGTTTGGAAGCCATTTAGGCTTACTATGCAATTGCATTTCTTTTTCCTGAATGTTTTCACCGGGGGACATTTAATAACCCACCTGCATTCGCTTAGATTGAGCTCCTTTTCATGAGGGTGTGACAGCCAAGCATGTGAAACATTTGCTGTCCAGTATTTTTAGTCCTGCTGATAATGGCATGCTGTGTTAAGACAAGTTTCCTCTTAGTTATGCAGAGTTGGAGAAGAGCTGTTTAGGGAAAGGGCCTAGTGCTCCTAGAGAGTGGAAAAAGGAATAACAGCTAGAAGACACAGTATCTCTGAATGTCATTTATTCTCTACACCTTCTGTCCCCTTTTTAGATTTTTTTCTACATCTGTTGTTGAATCAATCAGAGCAGGAGGCTCTGCTGTCTTCATTATCCCCCCCATGCCAATCCATCTCTAGAACAGAGGAAGACAGTGAAAGTGAAAGAAGGACTGGGTACATGAGGTGATGGGGTGGAGAGTAAACATTGGCTTTGCATCCCTCTATGTTGTTGCTAGGCAACTTTTTCTGCATATGACAGCCTTGAGTGACAAGCAGACCTCCCTTCTGAACAAAGATGCAAAGTTGAGGAAAGGAAAGGGGAGAAGAGCAGAGAGCAGCACAGAGAGGACTAAATGAAACACTAAATGAAAACGAGAATGAAACACTGTTCATAAGTTTCAAAACAAAGCAACGCTATGAAAATTAATTAGGTTGCACTAATCCTTTACTCCAATTTTAGGAAACCAGCTTTGCCATTTACATTAAAGTTAAGAAATCAGCTTTTCCGAGAAAGCCAACTGTAACTTAAGTCCATGTAACCGTACTCATAGACAGACTCCACAAGACAAATGTGGAGAGGTCATGACATAATTAACAGAAGAGGAAATAGTTTTTGTTATTTTTTTTTTATTGGCTAGATTTATAAATGTACAGATTTTATTAGGGAAATTGTCTTATTCGAACCTCTTAAAGGATTTAAATAAAAAAAGGAAACTACTACTTAACATAGCCACTACATATAGAGAGTTGAAACTGGTGAGTTTTTGTCATTTTGCACATTCTCTTTCTTTAACAACACTAATAGTTCCAGCTCTGCACACTTTGTGAGCAGCAAAAATGTTACTTTTTATCCATAGTGCGCATAATAAAGGATTCTGACAAATACATGATCTAAAATAAGCATGGGAATAATAATCACTGGCCAGAGAGCTGGTTCTTATTGGAAGTTTGGCAGGAGATAATGCACTGGCTGCCAGATTAGGGGTGATGCTCTGTGGATGCATGTGCAAGAAGCGAGCAGGAAGCAAAAGAAAACTGACACTGGAACCATATTGTTAACAGGAGTACAGGCAAAGTTGCTACCATGGAGGATGCCAGACTACTGCACCATCACTGGCTCGAGAAGCATAAAGTAACACTCCAAACAAACAGTATAACAAGGGCTACATCCATACACGTAGCAACCTGTGGACATGGTGTAGCTATGTGCAATGCAAGTACACTGTGCATCAAAAAGGGACAAAAAAAAATTATTTAAAGAAATTCAATACATAAAACATAATTTAAAGAAAAAAAAACAGTAACAAAAAACTCTTGTTGCAGTATAACAACTCTATTCAGTAATTAATAAAGTTCTCCAAAGGGAGCAGTCTTATTAAGTGAAGACTCCACTTATTCTCCACAGGCCATGTTTCCAGAGCTCTGTGATAAATGGGTCCGACTGAATTATTGAGAACTAGACAGCCCCGGTTTGTCATGCAGCTGGCATCTCTTTTATGAAGTCACATTCAAAGCTTTTCCCCTACAAGTGGCATTAAAAACATCTGTTCGCAGGGCAGCCACCCACGTGAGATTGCCCAGTCCTGACAGGATGGCCTGCAGATGTAGTTAACAACCGACATGCAAATATATATGTAAAACCCCAGACAGCCACATTGTGACAGTTAAGTCAACAAAAGGCCAGGAGTCACAAAGGGGAAGTAAGAGTAAAAGAGAAAGACAAACACACAGTGGAAAAACATTTTTCCAAACATTTTTCTACAACTAAAGGTAAAGATGATTCAAAAGTAATAGGGAAGCAAGCTTGACTAACAAGATATTGTAAGTTAAAGTGAAACAGGAGTACTTTAACTAGTCATTTTGAAGAATGCTCAGCAGTACTTTAAACCTGTGGCAGAAGACCAATTTGACCTTGATCTTGTTCAAAGCAAACCTGTTAGTGCAGGGTCAGGGTAATACCTCAAGAAGAAGACTGCTGTGTCCAGGGTGTATGAGATGCCTTAAGTGTGCACTCTGCTAGTCCTTAGAGCAGTGTATAGTAACGCTGTGCATCATTAAAGGGGAGTGTGCTTAAGTGCCCATGGCTCTGTAAAGAGACTACTAGTGGGGGGAGAGTGGATCGAAGAAGTCAATGAGAAATAGCCCAAGATATTTCCATTCCCTCAGCCCGTTTATGGAAACATTATGTGAGCAAGGTTCAGTTCTCACGGAGCTGAAAAATTCGGGAAGTGAGAAAGAGTGGCAGACAGGAGAACATGAAGGCGGGAATGAAAAAAAAAGAGGAGGGGCTGTAGAAATGCTGCTTTTAGCTGTTTTCTCTGGAAAAGACCTTGTTCTGTGTGTGTCCTTCTTTGTGTGATTTTCCCTCTGGCAAAGGCCAAAACAGCCTCCATTTATCTATCCTGAGCATTTAGCCTTATTAAGAAAAGGCCCTGAAAAGCAGGCACCCATCACATATGCCAGGGTGACATGGCTTTTTCCTTGTTAACACTTAAGCATTGCACCCAGAGTGCACCCAACACAATTTCCACTAGAGTGAGGGATTACTCCTGCTGACAAACAGGGAAAAAAGAGGTAGTACATCTGTTCTTTATATTTGCATTTCTTTGGTTGAGATCACAATGCGCCACTTGACTCGACAGAAAGCGAACATTCTCACTCAGGCGTGAGAAACCCACCCCATCAATGAAGCCCTTTTCCACCCTTTGGTTGCTTTAACCAGGGTAACAGCACATCACAAGGAGCAGCTTGAACAAAACATTATCCGTCAACTCTGAGGCAGATGGGGCCCGTTTATTCATGATTTTCCTTCATCACTTTCTATTTACTCACTGTTCTTAGAAGGAGAAACGGGACCAAGTGCAATTTTGGGACATTGCAATGTGTACAATTCAGCAAATCTGCAGCTCTAATTGCAGAGTTTCAACATCCCAAGCATTGAGGCACAACAGCTGCAGCTGGCATGGCATGTGGTGGGTGTGTTTAAGGGAGGTGTGACAGCCAAAAGGGTGTCAAAGACTAACCTCCCACCGAGAGCCACCCACACACGTGCACCTATGTATAAACACACAGAAATGTACACAGTGTTACATGCACAGACGCCCACATGTGCACAATCACACAATATGCTTTTTTGTCAATGTACCGATTAGGAATGGTAATGATACACAGCATCGGGCCAAATACTTTCTAATACTGCTTTAAAATTTCCCTCAGCTGCCATTCAAAACCTCCAACACATACATAAACACAACACATTCCTCCAGTTAACAGGTCAGAATTTACCCGTTTAATAGCTCTATACGCATAAAGCACATGGACCATAAAAATGTGTGTTAAGAACAGACATGAATACTCTTCTACTTCCAGATCTTTTCTCTATCCTTGTTTAGTCTTTGTTCCATCTCACCATCCCCCTTCCTGAATGCTAAATGGGGAAGTGTCCAGGGAGACGATTGTGGATAAATTCATTCCTTCTAGTGCACTCATCCGATGTGATGTGAGGACTTTCCGTTATTGAATGAACTTTAACCTTTTGGATGATCAAGAACAACAATCTGATGAGGTGCTGGGGGAAGGGAGCATTCCAAGGGTGGTGTATGGATTAAAAAAAAAAAAAAAAAAAAAGAGAAAATATGTCCCAACAGACATATGAAGCACAGTTGGATTGCATATGGCGGCATTTCCTCCAGAGACCTCACTTGTTATTGCACCATTCAGAATGACACAAAAAGAGCTGGGTTTAGATTTATTTCTTTTATTTAGTTCCACCTCACTCAAGCAGCGATCAGGTACAAAATGAAAAATGTTTGCAGGAAGGTGTCTGTCCATAATCACATAGTGAACCAGACAGCATCCCAAATAAGCTCAGATTTCCTTATTCCTCACTTCCTTATCTCCAAATGCAGAAGGCTTCAAACAAAGTCAGCAAAATGGCAGCATTTCTGGAGAGCAGGCACTGGCAGCTGTACAAAGTGCACTCAGGTTCACCAAGCCCGTGGAATCAAGAGGAAGGTCTTGTTTTCATTTAGGAAGATTGTAAACGCAAAGTGTAATATACAGCACGGCTTGGTAAGATGACAACTCCCACAGTCCGATGCTATTAATATGATCTTAGTCAATCTTCCTGGTTAACGAGAGAGAAAAAGAGAGATGTTAAAATACAACCTCAGGAATATAAAATATTTAAATTGTCAGCATTAGTGTCACCCAAGAGGAAGCTCAAACATCCTTGCTATTCAATGCTAAGGCAACAAACAGTCTTCCAGCATGGGGCTCCCTGGAGCAAGCACAGGCACAAGGCATGGTGTGCCTTTTTACATCGCCTGTGGCAGAACCTGAAATGTAGCGTTTGCCCTTCCCTCCTTAACACCACCTTGTTGCCCTTTATCAAGGCCCTCAATCCCAACTGCTCCAGTTTGTGTGTTTGTGTGTGTGTGCGCGCGTGTAAAGAATGTTTGCAAACCCATCCTATTATTAACTGCAAACCTTGCCGTGAGCAAGTTGTTGGTTCTGCAGCGCAACAACAAAATAACTGGGGTGACAAAGCAAATGTACTGCAACAGATCATGATGCCAACAAACAGAGCAACATAACCTAAACAGGGAAGAGTCTGGGGAAATAGAAGAGGTCTCCTCAGGCACGCCAGACTAACCGCCTTTCAGTGAAAATTAAACAAAATGACAGGAAACAATTAACCAACGCTTGTTTCTCTCTTTACGCTCCCCAAGAAAATGTCAAATGTCACCACCTGAGAGAAAGTATTTTGGTGTGTAAACTAATGAGTCTGTGTGTTTAAATGCACTTAACTAATGTGATTATTATTGACTTTTGTGGTAACCTAATGTTTTTGGAGTTGCATAATTAAGAAATATCTGTTTCCTTAATCAGGGTAGAGAATTGGGAGAAATCTAGTTAACTTGCCGCAGAAGCCTAAATTCTTGGCACGGACAAGCGTACAACCACTTGAGATTAATATGTGTATGCACATGGCAGAGACTTCAGCCATACAAACTTTGAAAACAGTGTGAATAATGTGGGAAAAAAGCTTATTTCAGCCACTCGGTACTGCATTTAACGCAAATAAATTACAAAGTAAATCCATCAACAAGTCGGAAACTTACTCTGACCTTTGACCTTTGGTGTTTGTGTGCTCCACCTAAACACAGATTATCTTAAGACAAATGAGAATAGTGTAGTTATACAGCTGCTCCTATGGTCTGATACACAGCACCTGGCTGTGTATCCTGCAGTTGTGTTTTCATTGTGTTTTGGCCCCTGCCCACACAGCTTAGTACTGAACTGTGTGGCCCTACAGTCCTGTTTACATTTCAGAGAGGTTCCACAGGCTTTCAGTAAGCATAGCCTGGGGAAAGCCAGTACTGAATGAACACAGTGTAACTGCTACGCACTGCAACAATTACTTGTACCTCGTTAGGATTCTAACATAGCATCTGGGAACTTGTTTGCCTGAATGTGTTATGTAATCTCACTTCCTTTGCTCTTTCTTCTTCTTCTAAGGCAGTAAACACATTGCCTGCAAAGGCTAGCAGTGCATTCAGTGTCAAATGTACCTGGCTTCTGACTCTGGTTCCCTCATCTTCAACTCCGCTGTGGGTAACCTCCAAACATCCACAGCAGCTTTCAATACACGTCACCAGAGAGATGAAGCAATCGGCTTCCTCCACAATCAGAGTTCTTCTTATAGAACCATGAGAAATAAGACTGGAAAAAAAAAACTAAAAAAATAAATAAATAAAATTCACCCCTCTGTCACTCCATATTATCTGCATAAAAGGAAGGCTAGTCAAAATAATGTTGCAAAGAAAGATGGGGGGAAAAAAACAAGTGTGATGGAATATACTACGCTAGCTTTGAATTAGCTCTGCTTGGTTGGGCCAGTGCTCTTTGAACACATCAGACTGCTGCTGCAGCTCCAAGTACAAGGAAAGACCAGGCCATTTGCCAGCCCTGCACAGTTCAGCTCGCTCTGCTTTACCCTTCTCTTTCACTTTGTATAAAAAGGCTTCCCACAAATACAAGTACCTCTGGTGTCTAGGACATGTCTAAAATAATCATAGACTACAATGTCATTGCTAATAGAAAGTTACAAGGATAGGCCAAAGGCAACATCCTGTACATTCAATTTTGCCAATTTTGGTGCTTCACTAAAGTGGATACAAAGGTTACATAGTAATGTTCTAGTTTAATTATGTGCATAATTCTGACGTAGATAAATTATTTATATTTTAAAAATATAAAAGGCAGTATAATGTTTATTTTAACTAAACGAAGCTGTAGAAAATGAAAAGATAACTAAAGTTTCTTCTAGCCAACACTTTAAAAAGTCTGATATCTCTGCACTGTTGTCAAACACAGAATTAGAATTATACATGCTACAACACCCTGAACAAAATACTGAAAAAAAAAAATGCAAATGGAAAAAGTTTTGTTGTAGTTTTTCCAGAATAAACTGCATATATTTAGTAAAATCAACTAATTATCACCTGATTTATGGACCACTGGAAACACAAACAAGAGGAACATCCTCTTGCCAATATGTTTCGTCAGCGCTTTTAAAGAAAACACAATGACAAACTGCAGACCATGACTAGACTTTTTCATTTGTCTCATGTCAGTGAGCTGGCAACATGAAAGGAACTTAAAACACAAACAGACACTTTCTCACAATTGATAAAGGGCTAAATGTTCCTTCCTCTAAAAAGGCTGATATGCAGGAAATCGTGCATTCCTAAACTGTGCCGTCACAACTATGCACAAAGCAAAAGATACTAACAATCATGTAAGTGTTAAAGTAAGAAAACTACTTTTACAACTGTCTTTTTTAAATCGGCCATTTCATGCGTTATAATGAACAAATGAGTTAACGGTTAAGAGTATAGTGTAATTTCCACTGAAGCAATCCTGTTTTTCATAGGCAAAATTGTTTTTTCACATAACCTCACGCTTAATGACAGTGTGGAAGCACTGCAGTGTACTGGTGAGGTTAACTGAAGGATACTGGCTCCAGCAGTAATGGCTCAATGATTCTTTCTCAAAACCTCACACACACCACCACACTAAGGCTCAGCACTTTATGGCACATCTGTCATGGCTCTGCTCCATTTGACTTGTTAATTACAATCAACCTCTATTCGAAAGAAGTCAGTGTACTTTTACACTTTAAAACAACTCATCCGACAGCCATTTGCTACTTAGCTCACCTTAAAACCGACGGTACACATATTTTACAAAGGTTTTCTAGATTTTTGGACTACAATTTACTGTATTTTTAAGGACTCCACCATGACAAGTAGTAAATGACAAATTACCCTAGAAATTGTAAAATATTTCAAAGCATCTCATCCTACCAACAACATCAGGTCACTATGTATTTTTAGTTTTTTGATTCTTACTGGAAGTCTGCTAGTTGATGGGCATCAGGGTGGGCGCTTGAGGGGAACTTACTGGTTCAGTTTCATATACTGTCTGAGACACAGAGAGCAAAGCCATAATGGCATGCAGCCTGGACACTGAATCGCCCACACTCAGTTCTATCTGTCCATTCAGACAGGGCCTTTCTTTTTCGCTACAGTAGGAAGGAGGTATGCATCACAGCACCAAACCAAATCCCTTCTTATCGCCCAGGCTGGCTGTGACTACAGGGGTCAGTTGTCTCGATTGTCTGGGGCTGCTGAGGGGAACACAAACTGAGTTAACCCCATGGGTCACAACTGGTCCTTGGACTCTGGCCGCTGGGTTAATGACTGCCCAGAACTCATTCACTCCATTGTGACCCTGTGACAGACATGTAGACAAAACATGTGGGGAGGATCAGCAACTTCTGGTGGCCTTTTCCCCCAAATTTCTGATACAGACACTAATGACTCACTAAGAAAAGATTGGCTGGGTAAAGAAAAGAGTGATCCTTCCCTCCTCAAAGCTCTGAGCGTTGGTATTTGCACTGGTGTACACTGGGCTGAACATTGTCAGAAAGGATAAGAAATGCCTGATTAAAACTATTGTGCATTCACAAGAGGAACAATACTAATGGATTTAAAACAAATCCAGAAGGTTTGCCATTTTTCTATTTAGCTTTATTATTAATCGCAGGTATAAATGTACCATTGTTTTTAATGGATAACCAGAGGGTGGAGGTGAGTAAATGGCAACTAGAAACCTTATTTTCAGAACCCCGGATATAATGCTTGTCATGCTTTATAAACTTCATCATTGTGTCTGCTGATTCAAGAGGTTATCTGAAGGATTAATTATATTCTTTCAAAAATATAAAATATCTTACAATTACATCTGTTCTGCAGTAAGGGTTGCATCTGTAAGCCACTGCCATACAGTAAAAATCATATGATGATGCATTTGTGACCAGTGACAAAGTAGCGATATTTAATGTGTGGATATAAAACAATATGTGACTGGTTATTCACTCTGCATTGTAACAAAAGGGCTTCACAATAAATGTAGGAAGAATATAGAGCTAGTGCTCTGGCTCAGATCATTAGATGCCTAATCTTTTCCATTAATGGTTTAGTCAAGCATGAACAGGGAGAGATCCTAAAGATGGTAATCAGAGGTCTCAAAGCCTAACCCCCACCCCAACCCTCCACCCTTATATATAACGTTCCTCTCAGTCTGTGCTTCAGAAGCCTTGCTGTGTGTCACCAGGGGTTGACCCAGTCCTTACCAGGGATGGCGCTATCAGCATTTTGTCATTCCAGTGCTCTGTCATTATACCATCTGCTCCATACATGAGCTTCCCCTCCAGTCATGGCACTGCTTTTTCACTCAAATGTGCCTGGCACAACAACAAGCCACTGAATGAGTGACAAGAGGGTGGGAAATTAAAGACCAGAACAGAAATGAGATGTACAAGACACATGGGATGGAGTGTTGTGGAAATTCTTCGACGATAATAACATTTACTAGTAGAATTAACGTAGACGTCTGAAAACATAATGATCAAAATGTTCAAAACTGTTTAATTCCTCCCTAAAACTATGTACATTGGAGGCATCTCTTAGTCCATTGCCTTTAAACACCAGGCATTACATCTGGCCAAACCCATCGAGCATCTGTGTCTAATCTTATGTATTTACTATGGCTTAACCACATCACTATAAGGTCAGATTAACCAACAATACAGTTCATCTACCAGACACAAATAAATAAACAAACATGGCAAGAGGTTACCAATGTACATATTTCCTCAAGAAATGTGCCACAGGCCCCAACACGTCATTAGTGCATGTCACATAAATGGTGGAAACATGGTACTGTAAATGGTTGCTGGCGTCTTCCCGTGGTTCCCTAAGATGTATGCCGACATATGCCAGTGTCTGAGCAAGCTGTTAAACGTGCTGTCTTAATGCCATTACAGTGATTATACGTGAGAAGTCGTATAATGTGTAGTGCAAACAAAAATGATGAACGACCATAAGAGAAGCCAGCATGCTCACCCTGAAGTACCGAAAGTGATGAGATCCTTTTGTAAACACGCTTCAGCTTTCCTCAGATAATCAAATGATTATTGTGACTTATTGTTCCAAAACTAGTCACTGCTGGCAGTGATAATAGTGAGCGTTCTGTAGCTGCTATGTGATTGCCAATAATAGAAATCTAACTGATATACTAAAAGAAAAGAAAAGAAAAGAGAGACATACTTCCAGTTGTTGTCTACCCTGAACACACTTTGACTGCTCAGAAAACCACCCCCATCCATTACAAACTGACCTCTAGTGGCACAGGAGATCTATTCATAAAAAAAAACATCAAACTAATGATGGCATTTGCACTTTCTCTGACAGTAATGAGTGGGCTGAAATCCTTCTACAAATCCAGACTGCAATCAAAGCAAAGTCTGACAAAAGGACAGAGAGAAAGTCTGGTTGTCACAACAGTAGTGGGAAGAATGTGATCATTTGTCTGCTGGTCAGTTAGTTTTGAAGCAACAGGATTTGGTTGGTTGCAGGCCTATTGTGAGTCCTGGCTAACCGCTCAACCAACCAGCTGGTCAGCCACTACAGACCAGACAACGCTACCTGATCCTTGTCACATGCTGTGGGATGTGTCCGAAAAGCGGGTGTCACTTGCATTGCCATGTTTCTATTGTACAATAAGGAGAAATGTTTCACCCCTAACATATGTGGTCTGAAACTAAGTTGCAGTTTTTTCCCCCCCTTCTTCAACTATTCTCCAAATCATGACGATAAGTCAACATGTTGCCATCAAAGTCCCGTGAGAAGACAGACAAATAAGGGGAAAGAGCAGGACACCATGCAGTGCTGGGTGAACAGGGGGCAGTATTTAAACAAGAGGACTGAAATTAGCCACTACAGTTCAGATATTTCCAAAACCTGAAGAAAGTCCCAAGATGGCAATATACTCTGGTAATATATTTACAATCAATTCCTGTGGCACAAACACAACAAAATGGCTGTACCTCTACATAGTCGGGCATCTCCAAACCCACTGGGCCAGAAGACATCCTAAACAGCTATGCAATGATAACAACTGGATATAGCCTGTGGGCAGATCACAGAAGGCTGTTTCTCTGACAGGTTCCTTATTGTTCAGCTGAGCACACATTGTGCACATAACTTTATTTTGAAAGACATATCTATTTGACTCAATTACCCATTGTCTGCTTAGTCATGCAGAAGGTGCTGTTAGAAATAGATGAGAACATATTTTTTTCTTCAGGGTCCTCTCTGCACCCTATTGATGGCAGAATGCAACAGATTTCCATTCAAACTAAGATTGAAAGACTTTTCTAAGCACTGTCATTATCATGGCTGCTGAATAGGTCTCCCTCTAGGAGTGTGCTGCTGGCAGCGAGTGCAATGGGTTACCTAGGCAGCCTCATTCTCATCTACATTAGGGAAGATCTGGTTTATTTAATTCATCTTTCACCCATCTGGACCAAGCCTTCCTTCTCTTCAGTAATGTGACAAAAAAGTCAGAAAAAGCCAAGAATGAAATAAAGCTACTACTATAGGTTTAAAATTGTGTAAAACAAAGTAATGTGGAATGGATCCAAACATTTTGAAATAGGCTCAGTAGGCATAATAGAAATAGCCGCATGATGACATAGAAAATGAGCAGAATAATGGGGTTGCTTTTCGCTTGTGTGCACAATAACAGCATATTATTCACACATCACATCTTTATGCCCATTCAGGATGTGCAAATCTATGAGAGCTGGAGTCAATCCAACATTTTACAGTAAAAGGAATAAATGTTAAACGTTATACTGGGCCAAGCTACCTTAAAACACTCCTGAGCCCACTTATTTCAGCACAGACCCAAAGAAAACTAATCTTTCCCAGAAATAAAACCCTGTGAAAAATAATTGTGTCTTATTGATTTTAACACTCCAGGAGCAGAGAAGTCTTTATGCTTGATCTGTTCAGACAGGAGCTGCGAAGGCAAAAGAACATAAATCAAGAGGACTGGAAATTAGGTGATGGAGACTCACATTTACACTCCAGAGCATACAGTATAGCCACCAGCAGGAATGGAATGGTACTATTTGTTTCTTTTTATTGTGGAGTTAATGTGGAGGATAAACTTACTGTAGGAAGACAGCAAGGGATATTGTACTGGGAGACAAACAACATTTCACTTGTTTACCCTCTCGGTGGAGTATACAGCATGAGGAACTGTATGATGAATACAGGTGCAGCCACTAATAAAGCATGATGGTACATGCTGTGCACAAGCAGACTACTGGATATGATTCATGAAGAATCCAAACAAGTCTGATGCTAGGTGCAACTGTTCTTTGTCTGCACAAGCTCACAGCGCTGCAAAAGTAACAATACTCCATATAAGCACATAGCCTAATCACAGTAGTGTGCGATTTACCCCGACCATAAATAATAGTACTATCCCACTCTGGCCTTAAGAGAACAAAGAAATGTTGCCTGTAAGACTATAGCTGCTCTATGGTCTTTACCTACAATGGGCATGTCAAGGCTTTATTAGATGTGGCCACTTGAACTATGATGTCTTCATCGCCCCCAGCAGTTTTTTTTTTGTTTGTTTTTTTGTGGAAACCCTCCACTTAACAAAATAATTAAAAAAATGTTTCTTTGCAAATCCGGTAGTTCCCACACCACCCCCCAACCCCCCAACACACACACTTCCACCTGGCACGCGCACACTTTCACCACAAAAATATGACGTCAACATATAATATCATTAACAGTAAAAACAATTTTAAAACTATATAGTTAAAGGCAGTGGTTGTGTGGTTTCTGGAATATGATTATCATAGCCTATTGGATCTATTTTGCAAAATGATGTGCAACGTGCACATTAGTAAATAAATATAAGTTGAGTATAAGTTAACCGCACTATAGCAACTTTAGAACTAGATTTAAATACAGACTACTGATGAAACGTAATAGCATCTATCTCTTATACCTTTGTCGCCCAAATTACATATGTTGCTTTATCCTATGCAAAGTAACTTTACTCACTGTTACCATCGGTGTGTCGACGAGTTCCTACTGCTTTGGCTACTCGCATTGTGGGCAGCGCTCCTGACTTTTAGCTACGGCCGCACTTCTGAGAGACAGAGGGAAAACATTTAGGTGCTTACCTTAAGGGGCAAACGGGGTCCCGGCCAGCTTTCGCGACCTGTTACCGCTGTTAGTTATCCTAAAAGGTTAAAGTCCGCTTCGCATGTAGTAGTCAGTCGCCCATCTGACTCTCTCAGTCCCAGCCTCCAGACTGAAGTAGCACAGACCATAGCGATACCCATTCAGCACCTATCCCCGTGATGACAACACGCAGAGACGAGGCTCCGCCCCCGACGCTGGTGGAAACTCTTCCTTTCCCTCCTGTCTGCTTTGGCTAATAACGATCGTACTTTTGTGGGTTGATATTGAAGAGAGACGAACAGGCTAATGGTAACTACAGGATAAAGGCGTATATTAAACATGGCATGTTAATAACTAAGTCCGGTGTTCTTGTTGCCATTCACTACAAGACTATTTTTGTCTGCAAGCTCCACAGTGACACCATCTGGCAAATGGCTGTTCTGCAATTATTTTCCTGCTATTTTGCTTAGTTTACATCTTAATTTAGAATTTTTATTAAACTAAAATTTAAAAAAAAAACTGTACCACTGATAAGTCAATATCAAGTCAGACCAATAGCTAAAGCACTAATAAAACTAAATTTCCCAGAAATCTCTAAGAACTGTATGACGTAAAATTCTCGCGACAGCTGTTTCCATGGAGTCGTTGGAAGCTTCAAGATCGTCTACGGACAGTTTAGCTTAACTAGTTTACAGCTTGTAATGTAACAAGCTAAAATAGTTGTTTTTTGTAGTTACGCAGCTTTTGATATGTCGGGGGGACGTAATCATGATAATCTCGAGACATTTTTTTCTTTTGAGTTTTTGGTGGAATTCCTACGAATCGATAATAAAATTACAGTTTCCGAGGAGCTCGCTGTGGGAGTACGACTGCTGGATTTTCCAACATTGCTAATTTATCAGGCTCATCAGAAAAGTGGCGACGCTAACCAACAGAAACAGAATGAAAACGAGTACACATTTAACAGAGGCAAGTCTTGTTTCTTCAAAATAAATTTGAACTCACTGCATATACATTTATCAAACACCTCTCTCTATGCTATGGTGTTGGATGTGAAAGAGGATATCCCCAAGTTAGTTGGCTCCTCCACGATATCACTGGCTAAAGTGATGGACAGAATAAGTCAGGACGTGACTGAATACGGTGTTGCTACTCCTTCTTCACATGGAGACAGGGGGATTGCTTATATATGCAGCCTAACAGGTGAAAAAATTGGATCGATTTCTGTGAGTTATAAATTGCTAAGCCTGGGAGCTAGTTTACTCCCACATATCAGAGACATGAGTGATCTTAAAAGCACCAGATTAAATGGAGGACCACACTTACAAGAATCCGTCTCTGAATCATTTTCTCTTGACCATGAGGTCCATTCACCCACACTTGACAGGTCTGATGTTTGCAAAGACATCCAAAACAGGCACGAACAGGGGGATGATACTGTGTGTACTGTCGCTGAACACCGACCAAGAAGCCATCATTTTCTAACAGAGCAAGAAACTGATAACAGTTTTGAGAAGGATTTAAGCATATTCTGTCCCCCACATCTTTACTACACTAATTCTTCAGAGGAAAAGAGCAAAACTGAAGGAGGGGATTACACATTATTTAATCAATACCCAGAAGCTGTTACATTTGAAGAATCTGAGGATGAGACTGCTGAAAATGGGTTAAAATGTCCCAGTTCTCCAGTAATACACCAGAAAGTGACACACAATACAAAAATGTCAAGTAACCAAGAAACAGGTGGGTTGAATCCAAATGTCCTTGGGGAGGCGTTACAACAGTTACCTCTACTAAATGCTCTACTTGTTGAGCTGTCGCAGTTGAATGGCCAGAACCCACATCAGCCGCTGTCTATTCATCCTAGTCTTGCTTGGATTTATAGGCCTGCTTCCACAGAGCCTTCAGGTGGAAAAGGAAAAACACAACAAACCAAATCGTCACAGAAAACCAGGCAGACTACTCCCCATTTTAAAGATTTACATGCCACTAGAACCTGTTCTAGACCAATAGTTGGGCCTGCTTCTGTAAAAAAGAAAGACAAACAACAAGAGGCTTTGATTGAGAGTAATAGCTCCAGTAAGTCTCCCAGGAAGAAGCTTGTAAATAGAACAACAAAAACATATAAGCTAAGGTTGAAGCTAATTTCTCCTAAAGTCAAACAGCGTGAATGTATGGAATTACAACAGAATCACACATGCACAAGCGTAGTTGAAGGAAAGACAAAGTCAAGTAACAAGATCATGTGGCCTAGCAAAAGGAAATCAATGTTAAATCAGAGTTCTGGTCTCAATGATAATATTGAGACTATGATAAAAAGGATAACAGAAAAGTCTGCCCTGCAAGAAACTGTTACACTGAAAAAGGCAAACATGCCTGCGAATGTTCACGGTAAACAAGTCAGAGACTCTCCAGAAAATTCAGAAGAATTTCCCCAATCTGAAAGAGACTTGAAATTTATTCACATTCCCACTGTGAATAGTGACAGTCTCGCTCGAGACAAAGACAGGAGCGAGCATCACAGTGAATCAAATCAATCACATTCTGAATCTGACAAGCACAGAGAGAAAATTGAATCTTCAAAAAGCAACAGACACAGCAGCCCCAAGTCTTCATTTTCAGACTCCAGTGGAGAAGGAAATGAGGAAGCAGACTACGCTGATGACTTTAACAGTCTTGAACCCAGTGATGCTTACTCTCCTGACCCTGTCAGTAGCCCAGACCACTCTAGAGCCAAGACTCCAAAATCTCCAGTTTACTCTAATTTGAGCAACTCTGATTCTGGCTCTGAATCTGCCCTTAAAAGAACAATCCTTCCTATGCCCATCAAAGCCCCCAGCTCTCCACAGCGAGCTCTGAGGCATACACACATCATCCGACCTCGAACCCACACCTCAGCCCTCAGCTTTTCCTCTGATGATGGTGACAGAGATGGGTCAAATTCCTTACGAACCAGAAAAAAGATGTCAAAAAGTAGCAAAATGCAAAGGATATCTGGAGCTGAGAGTTTCATATCATCCAGAGGTGAAAAGAATGAGTCAACCAAAACCAGCAGTCCAGTTCAAGGATTTTCTTCAGAATCAGTGTCCTCTTCTGAGCAACAGGGGGCTGAGGAACTGGAGGATGTCCTTGGATCTCTAGATTTCAGAAAAGGGTATCAGCATATTTCTGAGCTAGTAGCCAACAAACTCCCTGGATACACAATGTAAAGAAAAATTATTCAAGTCCACATTACAGTCACACAGAGCTTCACTGTTTTCTTTAACATAGTGATACAGATATGTAGTGTTGTACAGAACAAATCAATGCATTAATGCATTTCTATTCGTGCATTTTTCCTTTCCTTTTTTCATCTCTGACATCCATTTTGAATAAAGACATTCTTCTTGTAGAATCGATGTCATTTTAAATGAAATGGTAAAATGTGTCAGTTTCAACATCTGATATGTTGTTTATGTTCTATTGTGAATAAAATATTGGTTGATGAGATTTGCAAATCATTGCATTCTGTTTACATTTACACATGAACTTTTCTGGAATTGGCTTAAACATCTTAATCACTAACTCAGCACTAGGTTACTGGACATTTGCATAAAGTATCATGGAAAAAAGGACCATGAGGCTTTTAGTAACCTAGAGGATGGGAAATCGCTCTGTGCACACCCTTTATGCAACTCTTCACTCATAAGATCTTATTACTAGTAGAATTGTCACAACCTGAAATCCTCTATTCCTAAGGCTATGACTGATTTCTGGCGATTTACCTTAAACACCAACTGCTACTTTGAATTTCCCTCTGATTTTATTTGATAGTCATTCATTTTAAAAGTGTGGTTGGCTTTGCTTGAAAGCACTCTTTTTAGCATTTAGGATTTTAGAACTCAAAACACTATATTAATGGATGCTAAATAGTATATCAAAGAAGAATGAAAAAACATATGGAAGGTGAAGGCACAAGTGGTCCTTGTGGTAAGTGGATCATTAGAGGCTATGACCCCAAAACTGAGACATTGGCTCCAGCAAGTTCCAGGAATAACATGCGGGATCTCTGTTCTAGCCAGGAGAAGCCCCCAGGGCTGGAGGACCCGCGCTTGAAGGAAAGAAAAAGACCTGGTCAGGGGGGAATTGTACTTCATTACTCATTATTTAATATTTTTTTTTATTATTATTATAATTGTTGTTTTCTATAAACAAAATTGAATTAGTTTTTTTTACAAAACATTTCGGACGTCTTATTGCGCATGCGTCAGATCAGTGTGTACGGAAGACCCGCTGCAGGATGTTGAGTCGCTGAACACTGAAATGTTCAAACACGTTTTTTTAACAGGACCTCCAGGTAAAACTTACTACCAAGTGTGTTCGGTTCTCTTAAGTCTTAGGTCGGTATGAATGCAGACCAGTGAGTCGTCTGTCTGAACCCAGAGTCTCCCTCCGTAGACATTTCTGTTGTGTTTGTTGAAAGTTAGCTCGTTGCAGCTGTTTTTGTCCAGATAATTTGGAATCATGCTAATAATATTTTAAGTTACTTTGTGTTTTCATGTTCCTTCCTTGCTCAATGCGCGGACAGATTATGGCCCATGTCCTCTCTATAGTGAACCGTCAGGCAAAAAACACAAAACACGTCTTTATTTATATTCCTTTTACATATAATGCTTTGTCATTAAGTATTTACACTTTTTAAATGGTGACATGCCAGCTTCATGTTTTTGCTTAAAGGTGTGGGTAAAACCACTCTGGTCCAGAAAGCGTGTGAGGCTTTAGTGTCCTCAGGAGTGGAAGTTGAAGGTTTCTACACCGAGGAGGTCAGGGAGGGAGGCCGGAGAGTCGGCTTTGATGTCATCACACTGACAGGAGAGAGGGGCCACCTGTCCAGAATCAGGTGGGAGAGTTTTCATCCCCTCCAAATCCAACTATCCCCTGTCTTTCATCCCTTTGGTTGACTAACTCTCCCTTCATTAAAACCCACAGAGACGTTGGCGAAACGTCTCATGGCAGACGGGAATACAGAGTTGGACAGTATGTGGTTGACTTGCCTTCATTTGAAAACATAGCTCTCCCCCTCTTCAGAAATGTAAGACCATCGTTTTCTTAAACTCACCCTTATTAATAGATCATAGTAAGCTAAACACTCCTTTTTGCCCTGGTAACAAATCATCAAACCTTTGATTCTAAGAATTGATGGAATAATTTGAAGCTTCCAAAGACGTAAATTCCAGAGTGACATTTTTAGTGTTGGTGGTGCCGTCTGGCTGTCATTGACCATAATTAATCGGGCATGTAAAGAGAGCCCTGGAGTGATGCCTACACGTGTTATAAAGGAAGGTGTCTGTGCCTTGGCGTCACATGCTCCACTTTCATGTTGCTTTTCTGTAATCTCTGCAGATCAACTGCTGACAGTAATGCACAAAAACTATCACAGGAACATTGTCTGCTAGACTCACATACAGTACATGAGACATAAAAAGAGATTTTTCCAAGCAATGGATTAGCTGCATGGCCACCAATGAAGTTCTTTCATCTTTTATAAACTGTAGCATTTTATTTATTGTTGTACTTCAGACATACTTTTATCCATACATTGCTCTTGCCTAATGCTAACATTGTTCGCCGTTTGCAGATAGGGGCAGCAGCTGGGGGCACCAGGAAGGTGTTTGTCATTGATGAGATTGGCAAAATGGAGCTCTTCAGCCAGTCGTTCATCAGGGCGGTTAGACAGACTTTCGAAAGCTCCTCATGCATCATCCTGGGCACTATCCCTATCCCTAAGGGTAAACCACTGGGTCTCGTGGAAGAGGTGCGGAGCAGGAGAGATGTTAAGGTCTTTACTGTGAGTACAAATACTAGAACATGTTCTAGAATAAAATTTATATTTAGTTATAGTGTATATATTATGTTTAATAATATTTATATTCAGGTCAGTTGCAAAGCTTTTGTGTCCCAGAATAGCTATAGGGCATAGTTTACAGTTTATCCACTTGGTTTTAAGAGTGCAGTCAGTCTGCTCACTCAACCCAGAAGGGGCATGCCCGGCATCATCCTCTCCTAAAGTGGGATTAACACAAAATCATGCGTGACTGATTTAACAACAAAAGGGGGTCTCAAATGTCAAAACAATTCATCACAAAATAGTTAAGGATATTGTAATGTGCTGGGGTTTAGTTACATTGTTATATACAACCTTGTTTGTATTACATTACACATGAGTTCATGAGGAACTAACCTTTGGCATTAAACATTATTGTTGTTGTTATTATTGTTAAATTAAACAACATTAGATTTTTCAGACCCTGGTAATTTCACTTATAAAACAGAGGCTCAGAGATGATCTCTACAGCATGTTGTTTGACAATCCCAAAGTTGACACTGTATTCTCTGAGGCTCAGAGTCTACAGGACA